>NW_024580659.1:2782203-2981173 GCF_017639235.1 Corvus kubaryi
CGCCCCGGGGGATCCCCGGCACCGGGCCCGCCGCCCCCCGCCCTGCGCTACCGCCGGCCCAAGTTCCTGCCCGGCGGCGGCGAGGAGGCCCCGCGGGGCGGGCGGGCCGTGAGGGGCGCCGGGCCCGAGCGGCCCCTGCCCTGGGGCGCGGGATACGCCGAGTGAGTGGGGCCGGCAGCGGGGCCGCTCCGGGAGGGGCTCCGGGAGAGCCCCGGGGTGGCCGGGCGGGGTTAGGGGCCCTCCCGGGGTGCTGATACCGGGGCGTAGTGCAGGTTTAGGGCGTGTGGAGGGTGCGGGGGAGGCTTGGAGGGCTCCTGGCGAGGTGCCGCTGGTGGTCGCACCCCACCTACCCGCGCTGCGCCCCTCGGCTGCAGCCGCCCCTGCCCGGAGTGGCCGCCCGCAGGCACAGCTCGCCCTCCCGCACCATCCGCGGGCGAGGAGGGAGCGGCTTCCTGCTCCAGAGGAGGTTTGGCGTGGCGGTGAATCCTCCAGCCCCTCTCCTTCCCTGGCCACCCCTACCCACCCCCTGCCAGCTGCAAGGCGGGCACCAGGACTGTGACAAGTGGCCGGGGCAGCCCCGAGAGCAGCACCGTTCTTAGCAAAGCGTCTTTAAAACAAAGGAAGGGGAAGACCACACTTTTAGAAATCTCTTGGTTTACTGTTTTAATGGCAGAGGGGATAGATCAGGCAGAACAACTCCAGCCAGGGGCTGTCCCCACGTCCTGGCGAGACCACGTCATGACCCCGTGGTCTTGGGATGGCACAGCGTGTAATGCAAGGAGAGCACACTCCCGTCCCGGGACAAGCATTAGCAAGGCTAGAAGGAAAAGCAAGTGTGGTGATTTTGCACTGTGTCAACAAGGAAATTGCACAATCTGGGCTGCTGACAAGCACTGCCTGAGGCCAGGGTGCAGGTCTCTGTGTCCCGAGCTGGGCTTTTTCCTGCTGCACTTAAAGGACTTACTATTGCAGTCACCTGCAAAAAGATCCTTGAGTTTGAAAAGGGAGCAGGGAGCATGGGGCTGGAAAGGAGGGGCAAGGTGCAGCTGTTTGCAGTGACTGCGGGGAGCAGGAGAGGTGTAGTGTGTCCCCACACCTTACCTGGAGTGTTTGCAGGGTTATCAATGCTGAGAAGTCGGAGTTCAATGAGGACCAGGCAGCCTGCTGTCAGATCTCTGTCCGGAGGAGAGAGCCAGGCTTGGAGGAGGATGAGGAATGGCTGATCCTGTGCTCCACACAGGTATTGCCCCCAGGCAGGCTGTGCTCACCCTGCTGCCAGCCTTTTGCTGCCACACAAGGGCGCAGGTTCAAGAAACACAGGATTACTCCATCAGTCCTGTGCCCACGTGCTGAAACCCTTCCTTGGATGTGTTATGGGGACCCCATGTATCCTGTGGCCAGCCAATACGTAGCTCTGTCTGTAAATGTAATTTCTACTTCCATGGCCCATGACTTGCAGCATTTAAGGTCATCCAAGCCCTTTGTGCCCTCGCCTCTCCTGTCCTCCTGCTTTCAAGGGCTAGTATGTCTTGCCATCACTTGGGGCAGCAGGGTGAGCTGGGCACACAGGATGCTCTCACCAGGCTCTGCCTCACTTCTTGTGAAATGGCCCCATCTCCCCTAACACAGGAACAGCACATGAGGGTGGGTGGTGCCCATGCAGATGCTCAGAGCTCAGATGATGGGTCTGGCAGAGCAGCACGTGGGCATCGCTTGAGTTTGAGCTGCCCAGAGATTTACAAGTGGCAGGGAAGGGTAGCTGGGGTGGAAAAGCCAGGCAAAACCCACAGTGGCATCCTGGCTGTGAGCCTGCCATCTGTACAACCTCTTCAGCCCCTGTCTTGTCCCTCTTCTGCACGGCAGTTTCTGACTGGTCACTACTGGGCATTGTTTGATGGCCACGGTGGCCCAGACGCTGCCATCATCGCCTCCAACTATTTGCACTACTGCATCAAGCAGAAGCTGGAGGAGGTTGTGGGAGGCATCACCGAGGCCCAGCCCCCCATGCACCTCAGCGGACGCTGCGTTTGTGACAGTGACCCCCAGTTCGTGGAGGAGAAGCACATCCACGCAGCAGACTTGGTGGTGGGAGCCCTGGAGAATGCCTTCCAGGAATGTGTGAGTACCCCGTGCAGGGCACCAGTCCTGCTGGCCTAGGCAGTCAGTCTGTCCCTCTCTGTGCCCTGGAAGGGCAGGGTCTGCACTTTTGCTGCTTGCTGAGTAGGCTGGAACTTTGGGCCAAACCTTTAAATGTGCTGAGATCATGCTGGATCAGACCCCCGGGTCCCCTCAGAGTTGTATGTTGGCAGTGCTGACCCAGAGCAAGGCTGCAGTAGCTCTGTACAATTGTGTAGGGCAGGAAGGTGGCTACTGTCACACTCATACAGCACGTACAAGTCTGAGCTCTCCCCATCACCCTCCTAAAGCACCCACAGTCCAGGAGCAACAGCTGTGTAGGCTGTACAGAGGCAACACTGTCGCTCTGCTGGTTTTCTGTGGCCCTTCCACAGTCAGTTTTGGTTCTGGATTTCTGCTGGGAGGGATGGGACAGTGTGTAGAAAGCAGCAGCCCAGATCACGTCAGTCTCCAAACTTGTATAAACCAACAGGATGAAGTCATTGGCCAGGAGATGGAAGCTACGAACCAGAAAGGAGGTTGCACTGCTCTGGCTGCCCTTTATTTCCAGGGAAAGCTGTATGTGGCCAATGCTGGGGACAGCAGGTGAGTCATAATAAAAGGGGGAAGTTGCTGGGGATGAGAGCTGAGAATTAAGCGAGGTTTCCAGCATCTTACTGTCCTGGTTTCAGCCGGGACAGAGTTCTAGAGAACACTGTTGAAAATCCACTGATGTTTAAGTTGTGCAGGCACTGCTCAGCAACAGACTCAGGGACTTTTCAGCTTCTCACCCTACCAGCAAAGAGGTTTGGGGGCATAAGAAGCTGGGAGGGGACACAGCTAGGACAGCTGACCCCAAGTGACCCAAGGGATGTTCCAGACCACGTGGCACCATGCTCCGTGTGTGAACTGAGGGGAAAGCTGGCCTGGGGCCACTGCTGGGGAATTGGCTGGGCATCGATCAGTGGGTGGTGAGCAACTGCACTGTGCATCGGTTGTTTTCTATATTCTAATCCTTTTCTCATTATTATTTTCCCTTCCATTTCTGTCCTATTAAACTTTCTCTCAACCCACAGATTTTACTTTCCTTTTTCCCAGTTATCCTTCCCCATCCCACTGGATGTGGGGGGAGTGAATAAGTAGCTGTGGGGTGTTCAGCTGCCTGCCAGGTTAAACCACAGCTCTGATTTAATCCTACAGACAGTAAATGTGCAGCCCAGCCATCCCCCTCCTGCTTTCCAACAGGCACAGGACCTGTTGGAAGAAAGGTGCTCTCATGCCTTCTGGAACAGTTCGGGGATTTCAAGGGATTAGAGCTGCCCAGACCCAGCATTGGGGTGGCAATGCAGCAGTACACTCAGCCTGGCAGGTGTTTAAAAGTGAAGGGTGATTTCCCTCACTTGGCTGTGGCCTCCCATTCCTCTAAGAGTGAGCTCAACCACTGTCAAACCAGGCAAGCACAGTTCTCTGCTGCAACAGTGCAATGGCAATGGAGTTATTTGAAATACAGTGGCCTTTTTTAAAAGTTTTGGGTGCACAGCTATTCTGTGGCACAGCTGAGCGTTGCCTCTTCCCCTTTGTAGGGCAATTCTTGTCCTGAAGGACAACATTGTGCCCATGAGCAGCGAGTTCACCCCTGAGTCAGAGAGGCAGCGAATCCAGCACTTGGTGAGTGACTCCATCAGACAATCCAGCTGCGAGCATCCCACTGGCTCAGAGAGGGCATGTGGCAAGAGGACCTCCAGCTTTCCTTGAAGGCCACTGTGTGGCCATAATGTCAGCTGACACTAGCCAGGGAGGGCTGGGGTAGAAATTCAGCCAACAGTCTTTAGTATGGGAGATGTTCACGTCCTCATTGGAACATGCTTTCCCAGTTCTGGTCTCCACTCTGCTGCTGGGAGTGCCAGTCCTGAGGCAGAAGCAGCTCTGGTGCCCTACTGCACTGAAGCAGAACCTGAGCATGCTCACCCCTCCATTCCCTCCTCCAGGCTTTCCTTTTCCCCAAGCTTCTGGATGGTGAGTTCACACGCTTTGAGTTTCCACGGAGGTTGAAGGGAGATGATGTGGGCCAGAAAGTCCTGTACCGGGATTACTTCATGGAGGGCTGGTGAGTCCCTTCTGCCTGAGGGTAAGGCTGCAGCACAGGACAGCTTTACCTGCTCATAGCAAAGGGGAGGTGAAGGGAGAAAGGGCACCTGCTGCTGCTGAGAGCAGCAGCACGATGGTAGGGAAGGGTGCTGTGAGCAGCTCCCTCCAACTGAAGGACCAGGGCCCTGTCAGGGTGGTTAGAAAAGAGTCAGGATGGTCCTTCTGTCATCCACCGAGGTGGGGCTGGTGCAGGAGTCCCAGCCTGGTGCAGGTACAAGCTGGGGAGGAAGGGGAGAGTGAGGGTCACTTTGCCCTTTCTTCAGTGAGCTGCCTGTGCATGGGGACACCACAAGGATTCAATCAGAGTCAAAATGCTCTGGCTGGGTTGTACTATCAAGTCAGACAAATCCCAAATCAGCAGTGAATTCTCTGTTCCAGGGGGTACAAGACGGTGGAGAAAGCTGACCTCAAGTATCCTCTCGTCCATGGTCATGGGAAGCAGGTAGCTTAATGCTTTACACACTGGCAAGGCACAGGCAAGTCTGCTGGGGGTCCTCAGTGTCCCTGTCACTCATGTCACACTCTGGGGCACTAGAGCAGACCTGGAGCTCTTGTGTTCTCCAGCACAGTGCAGTCCGACAGCCCAGATACAGCAGCTTCCTTTGCTGCCTGGCTGGTGCAACCCAGAGCCCTCTGGAGCAGAGTCTGCACCCTCCTCCAGAGTACAGCAGAGCAGACAGCAGTCCTGAGGCAGCCTGCCCTTTCCTCATCTCCCCTTGCACACAACTCGATTCAGATGGGAACAAACTTCCTCAGCTCCCACTTGGGACTGTCTCCTTTGGCTCTACTGCCTTTCCCACAAACTCTCCTCCTCGAGGAGAGGCTGAGAAATGAGCCTGGAGAGGGAAGGAGGAGGTGGGGAGAAGCAACGACTGCACCCATCCAGCATCTGCCTGCTGGGGTTGAGCAGAAGGCCCCATCACCTCCCCCAGCACTAAACCCCCATGCCACCCCCGTTACAGAGTCAGTGCAAAACCTCCTTTGCCAGGACAAGGGGACACCCCCAAACCAACCCAACTGTCTTTCTTGCCACCTCAAATCAAGAGCAGATGCCACCATAGGCTTCCTGAGGTCTGTAGCATTACCCAGAGCACATGTACTCCAGAGCACACCATGGACCACATGGAGCCATTCACAATCAGGCTGTCTCCACATTCCCATCAGGCCATTCCTTCTGATCACTCCTCCATCTCCAAAGTCTCCAGAGGCTGTTCTGGGTGATGCCTGGAGAAGGGTCCGAAAGGCAATACATAGATCAGTCAGGACAAGCCACACATCAGCTTTTAAAGGCACCACACCCAGATGTTTCAATCCTGTTTTGCTTTGTTTGTGGCCAGGCTCGCCTGCTGGGGACTCTGGCTGTCTCTCGAGGCCTGGGGGATCATCAACTCAAGGTCATTGACACCAACATTGAAGTCAAACCTTTCCTCTCCTGCATTCCTAAGGTCAGTCAGAGCACATGGGAATTGTAGGGTGGAACTAAACAAGCTGCTGCTCTGTATGCAGCTTCTACAGACTTGGCAGGTCTTAGCCTTTCTCCAAGCACCCTGGTCCCAGTGTGTCACCTCTCAGGGGAAGCCTCATCTCCCTGACCCCTCTGCTCCATTGCAGGAGTTATCACAGATTTACTCCTCTGTTTTCCAGGTGAATGTATTTGACTTTGCTCTGCATGACATTCAGGAAGATGACGTCCTCATCATGGCAACTGACGGCCTTTGGGATGTTCTGTGCAATGACGAGGTCGCCCATGTGGTCAGGAGCTTCCTTGCAGAAAACAGGACAGATCCTCAAAGGTAATACCAGCTTTGTCTTTGTTTTCCCTTCCAAAGACTCTGGTCAGACCTAAAGCAGGCTGAGATCCCACTGCTTCCAGGTCAGCTCTGGCATGACCACTCTTTTGTGTGACTTTGGAAACTGTCTGCTAATCTGTCTCCATCCTGAAGTAACAATTAAAAAGCTGACGTCTTAAAAAACTTTGTTATTTTGACAACTGTAGTGGTTTGGTCCAAAATACTCATTACTGTTTATCTGCTGTGAGATAAGAGTTAGGAGAAATGCAAAACAGGCACCAAACTTGAAAGAATATAAAGAAGTTTATTAACAGACCTAAAAGAAGAAGGAAAAAAAATTATACCACCTTCAGAACTCTCCTCCTCCCCCCACCTTCCTCCCTTCTCCCACTGACAATGTGAAAAGACAACCCTTAAGATGTTCAGTCTGTTTACCACTTCCATAATAACCTTGTTCAGTCCATTTAGAAAGAGAAGTCTCTTCTTGCTCATGCTATGAAAACATTATCACAACGAGACAGCCACCCACTTCCAAATATTGTTCAGTCCATTTAGGAAGAGGAGTCTCTCTGCCTGCGTGTGAGTCCTTTCCCCCGACTTGCAGCTTTTCCCGCAACTGCTTTCGAGGGTCCACTCTTGAAGTTTTCTGGGGTACAATTTTAAGGTTGAGCCGTTCAGAAACAAAAACAGAGGCCCTTCTCCTTCCCTGGGAGCAAAGGGTCTTCATCATCTTCATCGTTAGGACTATCTCTGGGAGCATCTCTAGGAACTGAGGTTTTCTCCTTTCCCATTTGGAGCAAAAGTCCTCATCTGGTTCATCTCTACGGACTGAGGTTTTCTCCTTTCCCGTTTGGAGCAAAAGTCCTCATCTGGTTCATCTCTCCCTGTCCAAACTTCTCATGAAATTACAGCTGCGTCAGCATCTGCCTATCTCAGTGCAGGTGCTTTTGCTCACGAGTTGAACACTCCACCCCCCATATCTTCATGAAATTACAACAGGATACTCTGATATATCATAGCTTCACAACAGAATTTCAGCTTTAAGCATCTCCTCTCTCTCTTCCCTCAGGTTTTCAGCTCTTCATAGCAATAAAAGGGTTACTCTCACCTCGGCCTTGCAGCTTTGCAGCTGGAATGTTGAATTTTTCTTATCGCAGTGGAGAGGGGGGAGAGCCGAGCCGCTCCGGCTGCCCACGGCAAGGCAGTGGGGGGGGGTTCCATGGCTGGAACAGGTCCATGGCTTCATGATGGCCGTGGCCCGGCCCGGCCTGGCCCAAGCAGGGCCTGGCCGGGCCCGCTGGCCCCCACACGGGGCCCGCAGCCACCTGTCCCAGTGCCGGAAACGAGAGAGAGCTTGGAGGGGGAGTTTGCCTATTCTTAAATGTGGATCACAGAGGTGATCACAACTTTAAGTGGCTTAGAGAATTGTCCATATTCAAACTGGCCAGCTGATAGGTTCTATCAGTTCCCAGAGAAAACTGTAAGCACCCCTTAGCAAGGATGTCCCTTCCGGGACTATGCTTGCTAACCTATGACAACAACATAAAGCCACATCTCAACATTGTTCTTAAGGGGAATAGTTGCTACGTTAACCCAAGCCTTGCATTTTTCTACCCACAGGTTTTCAGAACTGGCCAAGTGCTTGGTATGCAGAGCAAGGGGAAAGAAGAGAGGCCATCAGTGGATGCTGGATGACAGCCACGAGGCATCCTACGATGACATCTCTGTATTTGTCATCCCACTACACAACAGGGAAGAGGACTGACTGCCAGGATGACGCACAGCATCTGTGTGTTCTGTTACTGTGGTGCCATTCAGCATCAACCTGAGACTGAGGGATTTCTGCTGCACGTGTACGCTCTCTTCCAGCAAAACCATTTGCAGTGGAACCTGAAATGCACAGCCAGCACTTGGCACAGAATGAACAAGATTAGCTCCTTAAGAACATGCCAGAAAAGCACAGTGGGCAACAAAGCACTCCCCTTTCTCATTGTTGGACCAAAGAGAACCTTTAAAGGGGGCCATATGCAAGCCGAAGGGCACTTCTTCTAAGATCTCTGCGGTACAGTGACACTGAAATCCTTATTTCTACTGATCCCTCTCCCTTTTTAATACTGAACAATAAGGATCGATTGAGATCCAGCCAGTCTGAAGAGCTGGCTTTTAATCAGACTTGAACTAAGCTGAACTGGATGCATAAGCTAAAACATGTCTCGTATCCATTTGCTGTAACGTGAGATGTGCTAAAACCTGGGAGCTGCTGCCAAGACAGCGTTGGGCACAGCCATGCCAGTGGCATGGGAACGCTGGAGCAGTAGCCCAGACCTCTTGAGACAGTTGCCAGTTGTAGGCAACACCACCTCAAGCCCAGAGGATGTAGCCAAGTGAAGCTTCACCCTGGTGTACAGGAGCCCCTGTGCAAAGCTTTGTGCCTTACTTAAGAACATTGAAGTGTATTAGTAACACAGTGTACAGACTTCTAACAAATCTTAATCCACACTTGCTGACACTTTTTCTATTCAGGTCATTTCTGACAGCAAAGCAGGTTTTGTAGCAGCAGCACTGATGAGAACCAGGGTGTTTCAGTACATCAGCTGATTCAGCAGAAGAGCTCCAGGTAAAATAAAACTGGTTTGCTGCAATTTGTCTGCAGTGCTGAATCTCAAGCACTTATTCCAGCAGACACACCAGAGTTGTCTTAAACTGAGGATCTGCTTCCCAACCTGTTTATTAGCCAGGCAAATACAGGTCTGGACAAGCTTCCCATCTCCCTGAGTCCCCACTTTGGTTTTCATTATTCATTACATAGGTTCCAAGATTCCCTAGAAAAGCAGCCAAACCCCAGTGTGTGTTTAAGTTCCACAAGGATGAAAGTCGAAATAAAAGTACTTTGGTTTTTTTCCCATGCATCTTACTGTGGTGGTATTCCTGCTAGGGATTTTACACAGAGCTGGGCTGGAGAAAAACAGCCCCAGAAAATCACGGGGGAGTTCTTGCTTTTAATTTGTCTTTGCTTGTCACCAGAAGCATTCCCTTACCTGAACTGCCACAAGAGCTTGGTGTCAAAAGATGATTTCCTGCAGTAGGGGGAAATTCCCCCCAGGGATGGGGCAGCCTTCTCAGCTATCTGCTCATGGTTTAAGGAAGGGGTAGAACAAAAACATTTCTCTCCAGCTTCACTTTCCCCCCATCCTCTTCAGCTTCACCTGAAAACAATGCAGGGTTTACCCATGTTAATGATGCTGGCTGCTGTCCTCCCTTCAGCAGCTATAACACTGTATTTATATGCATTGACTGTAATAATCCAAGATTCCTGTTACTCAAATCCAACAAGTTATTTTCTCACCTTCTTGCTGAGAAAGAGCTCAGCTCTTCCATCCAGACCACAGGCTGCTGTGGACACCTCTTCACCTAGGGTACCACAGCTCCATAAGTAGCTGTCACAAGGCTTCCCTACCCTGATACATTCATTGGCAAAAAAAAACCCCTCTTCAAATGGGCAATTTATGGAGGGATAACTTCAAAGAATCAGAATTTCCACTACAGAGTTTCTGACTCTTCAAAACAAAGGGAATTTTTAAAAAAATGGATGAGTTTAACATTCCCCCTCTAAGAAACCAGCAAGTTGTATCCCACTGGACAAATGCAGAAGTTACAGCACTCAAGTGGTATCTCTACAAAATATTTATTGGTCACAGCCACAACATTGAATTCTCCACATATGTAGTATTTTGTGACAAAGCATAATTTGACTTTATGTATTTACACTCACTGGCAGATACCACCGAGGAGTCCAACTCCCTAGAGCAGCTCACAACCACAGAGACCAGTTTCTGAAAGGCTCGCCAGGTTCCTGCCGCTGACCCAAAACCAAGGTGAAGTCTCTTAAAGTGCTAATACAGCCAAGAGGCACTGGAAAAGATACACTGCTGCTTCCAAATTTGTCACTCAATTGCTCCTGCACCCTCCAAAGCAGGGATTGGGGCATGAATCCAGGACCTGGGAGCTTCAAGAAAGTAATAAAAACCTTTCAAGACTGACTTGGAGAATTACACCCGAAATCTCCTACAGCCCAGGCAGACGTGCTCACCCACCACACTGCTTACTCAGAAGTGGGATCTCGAGTCTCACTTCCCCTTATTTTGAAAAAAGGTCTTTATTTCATCCCAAAGAATATGGGGTGGATTTAAATGTCAGATTTGGAGGGGGAATGCTGTTTCCAGCTTGGCCACTGTCAGACCTGGGAAGGCTGTTTTTCATCAGATCTGTTTCTCATTAGCTGGCGGCCCTAAAGAAGACAGGAATTGCAGCCCTGAGACTCCTAGAGAAGCATATAGAAGCTGAAAGCTAAAAGTTTTATTCCCCTTTCTTGTCCAACTGTCTGAAACACACAGTTCTCAAGTTCCCTGACAAAACTTGGCACATTCCCCTCTTTTAAATCCAGATAGAAAGCACTCCATGCTACACCAACAGAGATGTCTCTGCCTGTGTGGGTGGCAGTGGGCCCTGGGAAGGCACTCAGCTGCCATCCTGAACAGAGCACTAGTGCTCTTGTGCATGAGCCTGAACATTCCTCTTCACTCCAGAAAGCCACTGATGTGCTTGTGTGTCTACCCTCCTAAACCACTCCTCTGCTTCCCTTTTCCTTAAACATTCCATGCCACAACGTACCATGTTTTACATCACTGCAGGCAGAAGAGAGCCGAACAACGACCTCCAGACAAGCGCTCAAACCACATTAACAAAGAGCTTTTATAGAATAAAAAACTTCCAAATGCTTCCCTGTGAAAAGTAACAAGGAATATGGCCAGAGGCTATCTGTTCACTTCCTCAGGCAAAAGACTTTAAAAACTTCAAAGATGATTTACTACTTGACGCTGTAGTTTGACTGTTAAAACACACTACAAACCCCAAAAATCTGTATTTTACAAACCACTGCCAACACCAACGAAGGTAAAATAGCACCAAGCAGCCTGAAATACAACACTGCTGAGTTAAAGTGACTGAGGCCCCAGAAAACCACCTCCCTTTGCACGGGGCAGTTTTATTTATAGGCGACGGTGGGACAGCACGGGAAGACGGGGGTGGCATGAACCTCTCATCTGTATCTCCAGAAGCAGGCCTGTGTGGCAGAGGGAAAGCATCTATCACTCTGCTGGAGGATGGCAAACTCCCATGTGGTTAGAAATGCCCCGTGTGGCAGCAGCAGCAGAGATGAGCCACAACCACAGCACAGATGGAGCACCATGGTGTGAGCCTGCCCTGTGTGGGCAGCGTTCCTGCACTGCCACAGGCAGGCGCTGCGACCTGAACAGAACCAGCAGCACAGAAATGCTCAGTGCCCATCCCCAGCTCTTAGCACAGCACCTTTCCATGGACGAGGACTGGGAGGGGAAAAAAACAAAAGGCAACAAGGAGCAAAACAGAAACAGCTGTGCTACAAGGCATTTACTTTTCCAGGGAGCCATGATGTGAATTGTATACAGCTGAGATGAACTTTGCTCTAACACAGGAACATCAGGACAACTGACCTAAGGAAAACGCTCCAGCACAGTTTGCCAGTATGGAGTGGCACTAGAGAGCAGAGAGAACATGCCCATTTACTGTCTTGTCACCTTGCCAGCTTTTCGTATTTATGAGCAGGGAAGCACATGTGACTGGGCGAGGGAAAGAACAGACTTCCCAAGCTGTGGCCCAGCACAAACCCAAGTGTGTTTGGAAAGGCAAGAATAATGAACACCACATTTTCGCCAGGCCTGTCCCAGCTTGCTGGTGGATGCATTCCATTGAAGCAGCATTTCAGGGAAAAGAAACGAACTGGGCTTGAAGACCAGCCTGCCAGCTTTTCTGTGCTACAAGCTGCTGAGGCAGGAGAGCGTGTCCCTCCCCATCTCTTTGCAGGGGCATTCCTTGGAGAAGGGCCACAGCAAAGCAGTGTCAGCACAGTCATGCCTAAGATTTTTAGAATTCATTTCTGAAGACGCCATCTGAGAAAGGATGCTCTTTTGGAGCTATCACTGGAAACCTGCAGACCAGTAACAAACTGTGTGATGGACTACCCACGTGTCAGTTTTACCAACAGGGGATACAGGTCTAAGCCTGGTGTGGGACAAATTTCATGGAGCTTATTTACAGACCGGGGGGGCGGAAAACTGCATCAGTGAAAGTAAACAGCCTAGACACCTCACAATACTGGCCCACATCATATTCTTTTATATCTAAAAGTAAAAAAATATGGCCCATTCCCATTGCCCACCCACCCCATGATATTTACAAGTAAGATCAGCCAAGATGGTACATAAGGAAGATACACAGGCAGACTGTGCTTTCAGTCTCAGTGTGGTTTCTCCGTCTTCCTGCTGACAGACTCCTTTATTGCTTGGGACACTGGCCGGACCTCAGCAGTGCTGTCTGCGCCTCCAGGATGTTGACACAGCAAACAGCAGGGAGGCTTTGGCAACCTCTGACAGTGGATGAAACCTGTGCAGTTGCACACTAAATCGCCAAATAAAGGATGACAAGAAGTATGAGGTACATTCACAGCTACCCACGTGCTTCTGGTGCATGTTCCACTGCAAGAGAATCCAGCATCTGCGCTGAAAACTGTCAGTGTTCACATTTGGCACAGAAGTATTTGCATCTGTGGACTGCAGTGAAACCAGAGATCCCAGACGTTAAAAACATGCACTTACGGAAAGGAACTGCACGTTCCACGTTGGAACATCAATAGCCTTGTGCACTTACAGCAGGAAAACACATAATTACAGCTTTAAAAAATGCCACGAACATTTTGTAGATAAAACAGACTTCACCGCTCTAAGAAATAATACTGTGTCAGTTCCATCTTGGGCTGAAGCCTGCCGGGCATGGACTGGAAGGTAAGAACTTGTAGCATGCTGCTTCTTGAGCGTGCCAGGAGGCCAAGAGGAGCAGTCCCCACAACGGAATGCTGTAGATAAAGGTAAGACATGGAAAATACGCAGGAACAGGAACACAGTCTAGATGTAGGCAATTCCAAAACTATGCTTGCAATGACGTGCTGCTGTTAGCAGTACGGGAGCCATCCAACAGCAGCCGCAGCGTAGGAATTAGTCGTCGATAGTTGGCAACCAGAAGGCCTACAGTGGAGGAAAGAACACATCTTTTCATAGCAGAACACAAATCTCTCCTACAGCACCCCATAGGAGCTGGCACCTTCTGTAAGCACACATGAGAGGCACTGAGACTTCTCAGATTCATCTCTGGAAGGGTCAGCACCTCATGGAGCTCAGAGGAACTTAAAGCCCATTTCCTTACCATATTGGAACATGCGCTAGCAAAAGTCATGAATTTTGGATTGAACTGCAGACAGGTTATAGGACCTGTGTGTTTTCCATCTAGGACAGCCACCTTCATCCCACTTTCCCCATTCCAAACGTGGATCTTCCCATCCTCCGAACCTGAAGGTAAGAGTGGAAAACAAGATATGCAAGATGCACTTGGAGAGGTCAGCAGAGGAAATGAAGAGCATTTTTTTCTGTCAGAACTTTAGGAACAGGCAGGTCTCAACTTTGTAACACAACCTTTAGAGTTCTCCAAGTGTCACAAGGTCACCTACAAAACATCAGAGAGTTAACACACCTGTATCCAAACAGCAGGTTTGTACCTTTGCACTGCAGAGACTCAGCTACACAACAGGGCAACACTGTTCAGGCAAAGATGTTAACTACTGTCACCCAGTAGAAAAGGAGAGCTGACACCTCCCGCAATGCAGGAGAGACCCTGGCCAACCTGCACCAATGTGCAGAGGCCAAGTGCTGGGGGAAGAGTCATTGTTCACACAAGTTCTCAGTTCAGACACAGGTAAATGTCTCACTCAGTGGGCACAGAATCAAACCAAAGCCTGTACCATGGAAGGTAACCAGATTTCAATGCACTAAGCCAAATACCAGAAGCTTCCCTGGAGATGTCAACTCTCCACATTACTATAATGGGATAAGTTTTTCACTTTAAAATTACGTTTTTCAAACTCTGAGGCTGAGAACTTTACATTTTTGTAATTCAGTTCGGCTTTAGACTCATTTTAAATAGGATTCCTAACAAATACGCAAAGCATTTTCTTCTGCTTCTGTATTTACGCCTGTAGCCTTTCAGGAAAAAAAAATTAAGAAGCACAAGTTGCAACTTAACTGTAGGGAAAAACTGAAGAGGAATAAGTGGTTTGGAACTTCTACTACTGTTTTAATTTGAAAGAGAACAACAGGAAGGTAAATATGTGCAATAAAGTGCTCTCCAGAGACAGACTAAACAAAAAACCCCACCCCTCTTCTCTGCAATCAGGAAGTTCTCAGCCAGAACAAAAGAAAAGAAATTTTGCCAAGATCATCAGTCATCCAGAAAAAACGAGGATCTGGATACCAAATTACCACAAAGTTAAACATATTTGATATATCAGCCACAGAAATAAGAACAAAATTAAAGTTCTAGGAAGGGGCAGCACCACACAGACTCATCTGACTCGTGTCCACAGGTCCTGTTGGGCAGCAGGCGACTGAAGTGCTTATTTTGGGGTGCCCAAGGTGCAGCACCAGGCTGTACAGGAGTTTCAAACTGCTTTTTGCCACCTGCTTCCCTCAGGAGTCCATCTGCAGAGGGCCGGGGAATCATACACTGGGAGTCACCAGGGCGATGCCTACAGCTTCTATCAAGGGTTTAAGAAGTTGTTCCACAGACACGGGGGTTTACAAGAGCCACATGAACAAACTGCAGCTGCCCCAGCATGTCACCAGAGCAGGAACACCCCTGGGGGTGGTACAAATGCACTAAGCTACAAGACCAGTCACCCAAGCACAAACAGGTGCTTTGGTCATCAGGAAACAGGGGACGGCCACAACACAGCCACAAAATGCTTTGAGGAAGCACGAGGGCATCCTAGCCACAGGGCGAGGACCACTGACAAATTATGTGACAGGTCTTCCCACATTACAACAGTTTCCTGGTTTCTTATCTATTTTGGAACAGCATTTATACATAAGTAAAAACGATAAGACTTATTGCAGGCTCTTTTACATTTCAGTCTAGAGAACACTGAGCAATCTAACAGAACACTGTCAGTGCAAAGAAAGCTTACAGCTGCATTGTATTATTTAAATACATTCTGCTTCCCAACAGACACAGCTTTAGCCCTACATAACACACCTAATTTCAGAGCACTGAAATTTTTGCCAAGAATTATCTTACCTATCATGATGAACTGAGAGTCTGGTGTGAATGATGCCTCCAGCGTGACAGCCTTACTATTGTTATAACCCTATGGCACAAAACAGGAGAATATGTAGTAGAGAGTGTGTCCACAGCAAGCTCACAGCCAAAGGGCACCTGCTCCCCAAACTAACACCAAGTTTTCCAGGAAGTACCACAGGCAGCAGGCTCACCCCAAACGTGTGCAGGACAGCTCCTTTGAAGGCATCAATCAGCCGAATGAAACCGCCGTTCGTCGAGATGAGGATGAGTTTCCCATCATTGCTGAACTTCAGGCCTGTCCACTCACATGTGTGGTCATATTGCATCTTAAATGTAGCAAATGGCCCCTGCAGAGAGAAAGTGGGAAATATGAAGAAGACTCTGCATTGCTGTTAACAAGAATCTGCTTTTAACCTTTAAAAGAAAATCCTTAGCCCTAAGATACCAAAAGACAGTGTCAAGGCAAACAAGTCACTGCATGTGTAAGTTTCAACAGATGAATCCAGTTCCCAAAGGAAAAAAAGAGTGCAATAGGCTGTTTCAATCCAATAGTTTCACACTCTACCAAAATCAACAGCAGAAATTAAGAAAGGAAGACGTTTTTGAACAAGGCTGCTAAATGAACTTAGAGAAAGAGTTTGAGCCAGTGTAATCACCGTCTGAGTTTTGAAAACCACAGACCTAACTATGCTGAGTACTTATTCAGTTCAGCTGCTCATGCCAGTACAGTTTCCTTTGAAATTTTCATCCTTTCTGACACTCCTGGCTCAATCTCTGCCTGTGTTCTTCTGGAATAAGCAGCAAGGAAAGAAAGGCCAAAAACCACACAAAAAAGAGCCTATGTTGGAGTCACTGAGCCAACAGCTGAGCCAGCTGGTGGGCCAGAGAACCCTGAAATAGCAAATGCCTGCTGGTGGAAAAACTCAGATATTGGCGACACCACTCTCACCTTTGTGTGAATAAAGGAAAGGCCTTTCCCACAATGTCTTCTGGATGAAATGTAACCTTACACACCCCCAGACCCTGGTTAAGAAAACTACCTCTCCCAGCAGCCTGTGCTGTTGCATATGCGACCTGATCCCCCAACTCTGCCCCTTCCCTCGCTCATTGGTTCCCTTCCCTGGTCCCGCCTTTGTACCGCCCCCATGCCCCCAGATCACTGTAACTCTACGTAAACCTGAGCACGAGCACGCTGGGCCCTCTCTCGCATTGGGTCCCCTCTGCGGAGGATGAAATAAACCTCGTCTGTGGAACGTGCCATGCGGAGAGCGCTCCTTGGCTCCTTATCTCTGGTAATATTGAGCTATCTGGCTTAAGAGTGTGTGTGTGTGTGTGTGTGTGTGTGTGTCTCCTCAGCGCTAAACATCTGCGGGGCTGAAAGGAGAAGCTTGCTAGTGGCTATACTGCTGCACCTGAGTGTTTTTGTGCCCAAGACAGTTTTGGGGAACACAGCAGCGATCTCCCTATTGCCCTAACACCACGCACTTCTATATAAGCCTAAACTGGAGTTTGGAGCAGGTTCAAGAGTTAGCACTTTAACACTGGTTAAGAGTGTACCTCAGGATTTGTATCCCTTTCTGTCCATGAGATGTGTGCTTACTGAGAACTCTGTAGATGCCAAGGAGGCACCCCAGACAGTAAGCTCGAGTACACAAATCCAGCCTCTGAGCACTGAGTTTAGATTATTTCTTGCAAGATAAAAGTGTAAGAAGGGAAGTTAGGGTACCTCACCTTGTCGAAAGAGCGGAGATCATAAAGCTTCACCATTTCAGAATTGACTCCAGCAGCAAAAATCAACCCTTCTGGGTCAAAAGAACACACAGGCTTCCCTTGGAGATGCATTAAACCCTAGAAAGAGAAACAGCCAGAATTAACTTGCAAGACTGATGCTCACATTTCTACCACCATCCTTTGAGCCCACTGTGAGCAGGACAACAGATTAGGGGTGGAACAAATTAATTTCAGTTGTAAATACTGAGGTTTTACAATGGTTCAGAACTCAGCTTTCTCAACTTCAGGTCACCATACAGAACTTCCAGTTTGCTTCAGTGACAAAGTTTACACCAAAACAAATCAAAACCTCATTCAAGGTGTCATGCACTCCAAAAGTCCCCAGAGAAGGGAGGCTCATATGGCTGTCTTAACAACCATACCAGGGAGCACCACAAAACACTGCTGCTGGGATCAACAGCAATGCTCTACGATTTACGGCTGCACAAGAGAGGAAAAAAAATACTTAGAAAGCAAGGGAATATCGCTGCTGAGCTTTACATGCCTGTTTAATGAAAACTCATACCTGCTGGAAGCCAACAGACCTTACATATTAAAATTGACAGGTTGCTACCAGTGCTTATTTTTAATGTTACCTTTTCCTTAAGTCACATAGTAGAAAACAGTTGACAAAATTTGGTAAAAGCCCACAAAATATTTTAATTTTAATTGTAATTTTCTGTATCCTGACTAGCAGTCTGTGCATGTTAGTCAAGCATTTTTATGAACATACTGTATGCACCTAAACAAGAACACACCTTTGAGTAAATATATGTAATACATTGAACAAGTTTCTGCATTTTTCTTTCTTTCTGCATTCTTCTCTACATAAAGTCTAGAGACTTTACTACTTCTCTTCTTTCCCACGTAGGTCAGTTTTCCCTGTGCTCTCTGTCGATGAGGCAGTGAGCTTAGCCAATGCTAAGGGGCTCTGGTGAGTGGGTCAGCTCTGGTTTCCCGGGAATGGGAATATTTCCAGGTAGTATGGCTGCCATCTCACGGACCAACTGAAAACTACAAGTAACACTTCCTCAACCTGTTTCCCAAACTTGGCTGGATGCAGCTTCCAGTAACAAGTCCTTGTTTTATCATTCTTACACGTTCAGGCATTAGCATAAATCACAGAATTGTTACTGCACTTACAACCCTACCTCATCTGCAGCAACTTGGAGATGAAGATACATCCCAAGGGAAACCTACACACTGGAGTTAAAGGCATACTCCCCCAAAAATAGCAGAATTAAGATCTGCCAGAAAAGGCTTGAAGAAAGATTTCATAATTTACAAAATGTAAAACATTTTGTAAGAAATTTAACTTTTTTCTTTCTCTTTCATTTACAGTTCCATCATCTGGAATAAGCAAACAGCCCTCTCTTGTTAGCAAAATGGTCCCGGGGAGATGGGGAAATAACAGAACACAACACTACGTATCCAGATACCAGGAGAAAACAACTGAGCACCACTAAAGGTGGAGATTCTACTTCCAATCTTTTATTCCTGCCACTGCTGCCAGTTCTGGTATTTTTCTCAGCCCGTACAAGCCTGCTTCCACTAAAACAAGTAAAGTATTCCAGCAAAATAAGTAAACAAAACCAAACAGTGTTCCGTCTTGCTAGCAAGTCAAATCTGCTCACAAACAGTTCTGATGAACAACAGCAGTGATGCAAGGAGTGCCAGACCATATGGCTGCTGTGTTACTTTAGCTCACCAGTTTCTTAATCAAATTTAATTGCATCAAGGCACCAATTTTAGACACACACTACAAACACTCAGATAAGATGAATTCACAACACAGGAGGGATGCCTGCTCTGAGAGAACACCCTCTGCATAAGGTAGCAGCCTGATGAACAAGCTGATGACACCCAGCCCTTCTCTTGTTTCATCAGCTGCGAGTGTTATTTCTTGCTCTCCCCAGTGCCTCTCCAGCAGAGACACAGGTGAGAGCAAGTGGTGTTACACAATGTGACACACCACACACACTGCACAGAGATTCCTGATCCAGGCTTCTTTGGGAAGGTGTCAACACTGAATCAGCAGCACACACTTCTAGCAGTCTTTTTAGTTTATTACAAACACACATCCATTTTTTATTCTTCCAACTGAAAATTCAATGCATTGTGCACACGAATTTTATAACCTACCTGGCAATTTGGAGAGCGGAGATCCCAAAGTCGAATAGTTTTATCCAGGGATCCAGAAATAAAAGTATCATCTACTGGAGACATTGAAAGAGCAACCACTCTGCAATACAGAATCCCACATGCATCAGAGACAAACCAAAGACGTGAATGGAGCAACACCCACCCCAACAGCTGTGTACAAACCCATAACTGAACAAAGCAGTAAGTAGCATGAACCAAGTGTAATGGAACTCGAGCTCATTACCATTCTTATTTCAATTTCTCTTGTCCTGTCCCCAAGCCACATCTCACCTTTTTGTGTGCCCCGGGAAATACCGAATGTATTTGTTGTCATGCAGGGAGAGGTATCGGATAGTGTCTGAAACATAAACAAACCATAAGCTTTATTATTCCATGAGCCCAAGGTCATCTGAAAGTGATCACATACTAACTTGCTCCCCAGAGCAACAGTAATCGCATCACAGTGATTAAGTCTGGTCATTTGATTTTAAGTCAGACTTCAGAAGAGAATCAAGTTAGAAACAGACAAAAACCAACTCTGTACTTAAGCAGAACTGAAAATTAGCCAACAGGAAAAGATACTTCCCACGTTTGGAAGTCATGTTACATTTTAAAAACAACTGTCATGTGATCTAGGCAAGGTAATTTTAAAGGTGCTAAAATTTAAGTAGCAGCAGGTTTTAGTCCATCACTCACAAAATGGAGAGTATCAAATTTACAGTTTACTCTGCAAATTTACTTTGTATTGCTTTGCAGCATGAATACTGCTCTTTCCTACATACACATTCAGCAAACAAATTTCCAACTAAGCAGTACACACAGGAAATGTACAAATTCTGCACTCAGCTAAAGATAAAAGATAAAACCATAACTTCAAAGCCAGGACAAGACCATTAAAAACTAGCAAATCTCTCTTCTTTTTGTTTAATCTGACAATCAACAGCTTCACACCTTCTCTGCACTTAGAGCAGCTAAGCTCTAAGAAGAGGACAGAGGAGTAATCTAAAGCTTAGTGTACTTCAAGCAACCTTAAACATAAATTGAATAGATGAGAGCAGCAGCACAACATTTCTCAAGTGCCAATTTTATCCTGAGTATAGGTGAACATACCAAGAGTAGCCCACGATTCTGAAGATGCTGTTGAGACTTTCTCCCAAAATTAAAATAAATCCTTCTAAGAGGAAACAATTATTAAACAACCGAAGCCACTTTTCAATCTTTATGTGCAGATGCTGTACTGCTGGAACAAGTCCTGCTGAGGGTCAAGGATACTTTTACTTTTGACTAAGAAGAACATGTGCCAAGAGGATGCAACATGTACTGGGTGTATTGACAGTCAGAGGGGTTACTGTGTTCAGAATGTTTTGAAAGGCTCATTCAGCAAAATTTTCTATCTGTGAAAAAATTATCAAGTTCCCATTTTTGCCTGAGGTTGCTCATCAAGCTGAGGTCAGAGGCCTAAACCACCCTCCAGTATCTAACAAGCAAACTGAAGCTGATGGAACAAGCTGGAAATGTGGTACTGGTGACACACAGTTCTGAAAGGCTCTAAGTGACCTGAGGTGATTATCCAAAATACAAATCCCTAACACCAGTGTCACATCCCACACTGGATAGAACCAACATGCTTCAAACTTCCTGTTAAGACACGTCTCTATTTTTTTCCTGCAAGAACTGTCATTACCTGATCTCCGAAGTATCCATGAAGAATTCCATCTTCCTTTGCTAAAGAGGAAGCACTGGGGAATTGTGCTCCTTTGGGATCCTCACTGCTGGCAGTGCTCTGTCCCAGGCAAGGCAGTGGCCTGTACAGTTATCTCCTGTACCGGGTGGTATCATAGACCCTCAAACTGTACAAACTACTACCTCAGCCTGGAATCAGGCAACAGGAACTAAGTCCAGAGGTCTTGAGGAAATCTTCACAACTAGATTGGTAGCAATTCAACACAAAAAATGCTTGGAAACAAGCACCAGCATTCCTATAGCATGTTCCTGAGGTAATTTTCCTTCCCAGTACCTGCAAAACAGGTTAATACAATGCACCTTGCCCATGACCACATGCATTAGGGACTAAACAGTATCTGGAATCCTACAGAACACCCTGTTGGGTTTATTAATCTTACAATTTGTAACAGCAACAAACATTCTCACATTGTATCTTTTTCTTTTCTTCTGATTAAGTGTTTAGCATAATGCTACCCTGCAGCACAAAGACTTAAGGCTTACCAGTACTTATAAACAAAAACTCAGTACTCAAAATGGCATTAAAAATGCTTCGTTAAATTGTTAATTATTAGTTATTGTAAATTAAATAACAGCCAAATAAAAAATGTGACACAAAGTAATAACATAATTAAAAAAATAAGTAGGTTCTGAAACACACTCAAAAGGCACGTGCTTCCTGTGACACTTTTAATCCTTTTACACCATTAAATCCAATTCTGGTGGAGACTTCCCTGTTCCTCTAGTTTCAGGCCCAGCTCGTTCTACTTTAACCTGACTTCCTAACTCTTAACTTCCATCTTCTCTAAATTCACAGTCTTTGAAATTACTTTAGTAGCCCAGCATACATCACAAGGCACCAGCATCTCTACTGTTAAGCTTCATCTCCGCAAAGGAAAAACCAAACCAAGACCTCTATTCCAGAAATTATGAATCTACAAGTACAACGTTAAAAGCTATTTGTAAAGTGCTGCGCTGAGAGACTTGGTCACTGCAGAATTCTCAGACGTTGACTACAACAAACAAAACCAAAATTGAGCTCTGTGACCTCCTCCAGGCTTGGCTGGTGATCTGTTGAGTTACCTGAACCTCCTGCCCTCCCTTCCTCTGCAGCTAAGTTGTGTGTACCAGATAGAGCTGTGGCATTCAGCCCAGATGCTCCTTCCACCTCACTCACACGAAAGAAGTGAAGGTGCAGAGGCTGCCTGACAGCACTGACCCAACACCAACTGAACAGCGCAATGAGGAACCGAGTTTTATCTCCATAGCAATGTTTAACCCTCCAGTTATTGCAGCAGCGAACAAACACACATAAGGATGCTCAAAGGACTAGCACCAAGCTGTGCATCAGTGTTGGACATTAATTTCTTCCTCTGCTTCTGTCTGACAGAGTTCTTACCACTGAAGAGCTGTTATAACTTTTTCCCCAATCTTTAGAGCTAATTATCCAGACATGTAGTGTAAGGAGATTAATATGCTCCACTCCAGTGGATCACTCACCATCTATTTTGTTGGAGCTGTACACGACAGTGTTGGCAGCATGTGTATATCTGATGAGATCCACTCCATACTTCTTACTGTACAGGGTCCTCTTTGGTCTGTCAGGAGGAAGCAGAAATAATTGCACTCTCTGCAACAAAAACCTCGAAACAAAACTCACATCAACAAGGCCTATTCCCATTAAGGCATTACACGGTTGTTTCAAGTAGTCAGATGTTTTTATACAAAAAAACATCTCATACATATACAAAAAAACCATTTTATACAAAAAAAATTTTATTTGATTTTCAAACACGGATATTGGTATTTCTCCAAGACTATCCTTAGGCTTGAAGAATTCCCTGTAGCACCTGCAAAATGCACTTGTCTCCTCCAAAAATTCCTTTTCCTATGATGTCTACTGCAAAAAGAAAAGGAGGAGCTAACATAATGAGCACAGCAAGCAGCACTGCCTCACTGTGCCCTTGCCGATTCAAATCTCCCATTCATCTGCTGCTCATTTTTGATTGAGTATAATTTGTCTTTGTTCTCTGTTACTTCAAAACCTAGAACAGGGTGTCTCGTTCACGGGATATTAACCCAACACATCTATATACCAGTCATCTATAAAAGACATAGTAACACAGGGACTTTTCCAAACCACTGCAGACTTCTACTTGTATCCAACCTTAAGGCAAGAAATGCAAATTTAACATTTTGCAACACAATGAAAGACACTCTAGTGAGAGTGAACACAATCTACAGAACTGTGTTTCTGGGGGTCTGGGACGCAGGTGATACACTGCAGTGCTAGAATTTTAAACTGCAGATTAAGTTTAGAAGCAGCTGGCTAATAATGTTGTGAGGGTATCTCACAACAGTGGTACCTGTTTGAGCAGTGCAAGGTCTCCACCACCCTCCTTACCCTTTCATCCCCAACTGAGGGAGCACAAAGGTTTCAGAGCTGGGCAGTCAACCAGCGAGGGTATTGATCAACACCAGAAATACCATCTCTTCCAGGAGCTATTTTTAATCCAGAAATTCGTAACTCTGGTTATTATAGGGGCCCATGAAATATTTTACCCACACGACCAAAGAGGACAGCATGGGAATGGAAACAAACAGCAGGAGCAGTCGAAACCAAGAGAAAAGTTTGTCAGACTACACCCTTAGACGAGCTATTTCTAACATGCTGAACTTTTTCCTTTTTTCACTAGCCTCAACCTGACACACCCAACAAGAGCACAAGTCGTAGACTTTTCATAACATAACAAAAACAGACACTCATTCTTAAAGATTAGTTCTCAAGCAGCAGAAGCCATAGGGCTCTGACTTCAAACAAACTTGCTGGGGACAAGTTCCCACGAAGTGAAAGCCAACACAGCAAGTGCAGTGAAAACCCACACACCACCTGTACCACAGACCAAATCTCAACTGGTTCTTCCCCTGTTCCTCCAGCAGTTCTTTAAATCGTTCTTCAGATGCAAACATGCCACACACTTAAGAAAACACACCTAATTTAAAGTTTGACACACTCTAACATTATGTCTGATACGCTTCCCCACACTGCTTTCTGAAGTTACCTCAGCTATGCTGTTGACCAATCTAGTGGGGATAATACCCAACAACAAACCAAGAAAAAACCCCAATCTCAAAACATACTATATTAGACACTCTCATGCCTAGTTTGGCTTTCCTTTTCTATTACAAGTATAAAACTTAGAAGATCTATTTAGAATAAATTAATATAGACAGAGACAATATCAACACACAGACAAAAGCACATTTACCAAAAAGAAAGAGAGCTCTGTGTTTTAGGAAAGGTGAAGTTTTCATGTAAACTGACACAAACAGAAGTGTGTCACTGCACACAAGACCTGTTGCCAATCAACTACTTCAAACACAAACGAGAAAATTAAGTACTTTTAAACAACAAATCACAATCACTAAACATAATTCCAAGGTCAAGGTTAATCTATCCATCCCACCTACAAACCAAGCAATATCGACAAAGAAAAATACAAGAGCTCAGTCAAATCTGCTACAAAGATGAAACAAAACAGAGCCAAGGTTTGTAATATCATCCATGCCTTGGTTTGAATCAGTGCTGCTATGGGTAAACATCACCCACAACCAGGAATGTGGATGTGCCCAGCAAACACCACAGCTAAGCAGGAGTCCAGATCCATCACTTTATTTATATCAATAATACACAATTGATATGCACTAAAATACAAGCCAAACCTTTGCTAGAGCACCATTCTATCACAGCAGGGTTACCAACGTGCAGCCAGGCTGCTTCCAGCCTCAGGGATTGCTATACATCCCAACATACAACTGTCCTACAAGTTTTCAGAATCCCTCCTTAAGTCCCAGCAGACTCCAGTGAGCCTCTTAGTTATGCTTCCAAGCCAGCCTACTGTGGAGGGATTTGGTGATGTAGGATGGGCTAACAATTTAATAACCATTTATTAATTTAAAATCAATAAATTGTTATAAATAAATTTATAACAATTATTTCTTTGAAATAGAAGTGGAATCTTGGGACCAAAATTATTGGATGCTCATGAATAAGCAGTTGCCTAAGCCCAGAACATACATGATAAGGACATAATCTTGTCCTGTCAGTCCTTGGCTGCACAGCACTGTTTCAACTGTCCTGACACTGTTAGAAGCTGAAGCTCACCGAGGTGGGGTTGGCCATACTCTCACAGAGCTGTACAACTCATTCTGGTGTGGCAACACAGCCAACTAGGTGAGGATTCACCTAAAGTACAACCAAACAGCTGCATTTTAATTCTGCCAGCAGAACTGCTCATTAACAGAGGACACACACCAAATTTTCCTTCTTTTAGACAGGGAAAGGCATTAATTTTCTGGCCATTTGATGAAGTAGAGTATCCTACACTGATTCCCAGCAAGCAGGACATTTAACTTCCTCCTGGCCATTATATCCAAGCAGGTGAGAGTTCTAGGCTCTTGCAGCTGTGACTTATAAGGAAAAATAAACCAACTACAAGCCTGAAGCTGCCACAACAATGATCATTCAGACACCTGAGGTTTCATCTTCACACGAATTTCTAGTGACAACGTAATTCAAAGCAAAACTTTCCAGGTTAGAGAACACGCGTGTCCTGCATCCCCAGTTACCTCTAAAAATCACAGCTACACTTCTAAGCCAGCTGATAGTGCATGAGCAGCTTTCAAATAATTTTAAAATTTTATAACCATCAGAGAACACAGCAGTTACCTTGAAACTACTCTCATTGCCCTGCAGCTCCGCAGTAAAGGACCATTGATCTACATTTAACTTAATTAAAGCAAACCCTCTGACTATAAAGCACATCAGGATTAGATGGAAATTGGAGTGAAAGGGCCAAATGCCTCCCAACCCATCAAACCATTCTTTACAAGTTTAAAGGGGAAGAGCAATCAATACCATCTGCATTAACATCACTCAGCCCTGCTACTACTGTATATAATTAGGATCTGGGATACGATCCACGGCACACTCCATACATACAGAGTTACCTGTTGTTACATAAATAAAAATTAAATATTTTCATGTCACAGTTCATTCTAGCAGGTGGGGAACACCAACAACTTTAATGTGTAAAGCAAGCAAACTAACTAGAAGCTGAAAATAATGTATAAATAGGTGTCCCAGAAAATTAAGAGAATATGCAGGAAGCAATCTTTCCTCCCAGCAAGTACGATGTCTTGGCCTGCTTGGAAAAGGAGGGTTACGAATACCTGGTTTACTAGAAAATATATACAACACTGACATACCTCTGCCTTGATACTCCCAAGCCATT
The DNA here is from genome assembly GCF_017639235.1 of Corvus kubaryi. Taxonomy (NCBI): domain Eukaryota; kingdom Metazoa; phylum Chordata; class Aves; order Passeriformes; family Corvidae; genus Corvus; species Corvus kubaryi. The sequence continues at coordinate 2,808,407 of NW_024580659.1, forward strand.
TCTTTTTCATTCCTGCATTACCTTGTCCTTTTTATTCCCTCTCCCATAATACACATAACTTGCTATCCGTTCACTTTCTGTGTGGCTGTGATGCTTCCCAGTCCTGACTTTACAAAAAAACCCACAAAACACCTCAGAACTACATCTCTACGCCAATAAGCACATGTAAAACTTAAAATCTGAAGGAATTTAAAGCAGACAAACACACACTTGTACCAACTGAGAAAGATTTTAATGGCATAATGACACCATTTGGCTCAAATTGTTCCAGCTGTCATTGACTTCAAACACCCTTGGCGTAGGTTTCCATCCTCTGAACAGATCTCAAGTGCTCCGCAAACTTCTGGGGATTTATCCGAAAAACAAGACAAGCACCATGTGATCAATAGCAGAAGAAGGATAAAACCAGACAGTTAAATGAGAAACAGAAACACACTCTTAACTCATTACCCTTACATAACAGAAATCAATAAACACCTTGATTGATTACATCTAAACTAAGACAATGTTTGGAGACACACACAAATCACACGTATTTTAACTGTGCTTTAGAGATAAGGACAAAACTCGAGAAAATTATCTAAAACACAGAGGACCACGTTTGCCTGCAGCGATCCAAGACACCACTTAGGAACTGGGTTTTATAGAAAACACCATCAGGTTTTGAGAAGTTATAGTAATATACACCACACCACCTGTACCTTTTGGCTTAAAGCATTTAGCCAAGAAGTTACACTCAAATGAGGCGTTTAAAAGGGCACATCTGCACATTGCTCACAACAATCGCTTCTCTATTAATTAGCGAGACTTAAGCCCAGAGAAGTCAGTTCCACACCTGCAGCAATCCCAAGACCTGGAGATGTGACCAGACCTGAATCCTTTAGGCTTTGCAACCGTTTAGCTCTCACAGAAGTGAACTTTCGCTTACACATAGGAAATTATCACCACTGTCTCCAGCCTACCAAGATAACAAGTACACTCGCAGAGCAGACAAACAAACCCACGCTGCTGCTATCCCTGCCGCTGAGATTCTATTCACAAGCCTACACTAAAAAACAACAGGAGAGAAGCTCAAGCTAAAGCTCACCGGCCAGACCTGCGGGGCCAGGCAGAGCTTGTCCCCAAAGGCCACCGTGGGCAGCCCCCACGGCCCCTCATCCCCCCGTGCCCCAGGCACTGCCCCAGACCCCGAGGGCTGCACCCCCGGCCCCGCCACTCACTTGCCCTCCTGGCAGTCGTAGAGAACGATGGAGTCATCGTCGCTGCTGGAAATGACGGTCTCGCCGTTGGGGCTGAAGTCGAAGCAGTTGATCTTGTCCGAGTTCTCGCGGAAGACCTTGGCCACGCGGAAGCTCCGCAGCACGTTGTCCGTCAGCTTCATCCCGCCCGCCGGGCCGCGCCGAACGAGGGCGGCGGCGGCGCTGAGGGCAGCCGGGCGGGGCTCCGGGCGGTGGCGGGAACGGCCGAGCTAGGCGAGGCGGGGCGGGGCGGGGCGGTGAGGGGCCGCGAGGGGCCGTGAGGGGTGGCGGAGGGCGGCGGGCGCGGCGGGCTCGGCGCGGTCAGGCCGCGGAGAGGCGGCTCCCCCTCATTGTGCCCGCCATCTTGCGGCTCCAGCGGCGCCGCGCGGGGCACCCTGGGAACGGGGTGTTGTGTGGGGAGGGGGAGCGTGCGCATGGGCTGCTGGGACGGGGGAGGGCGGGGTGTCCCGTGCCCAGCGGCCATATTGAGTGTGGCAGGAATGGCAGAAAGGCCTGCGCTCTCCTGGCCCGCCGTGGCTGTCAGCGTCTGTCACCATTCCCGCCGCTTCCGGGGCCCGAGGTGGGAAGGGGCGGCGCAGGGCAGGGCTGGGCGGCTGTGGCGGGGTCGGGGTTCGCTGCCAGTTCAGTACCCGCCCGCCCGTCCGTGCCTATTGTAGGGTCGGGGGGAGGGGGAGGGTTGAGGGCATGACGTCATCCCGTAGAGCGGGAATGGCTTCGCGCGGCGGGAGCGCGTCACTTCCGGTGCCGGGCTGGGCGGGCGGCCTCGCGTTGCTCTGGGCCGTGAGGGGCCGCGGGAGCCCTGGGACAGCCTCACCTCACGCGGGATATTCCCCATATTGTGTCGATTTAAGGCGGTTTTCGGAGTTTCCAGTGGAAACTAGAGAGAAATGCAGCCGGCTGAACATGAACCCAGACGTGCCCAGGTGGCCAAGAAGGCCAGTGGCATCTGGCCTGTATCAGCAATAGTGTGGCCAGCAGGACCAGGGCAGTGGTTGTCTCACTGTACTGGGCACTGGTGAGGCCACACTCTGTGTCCAGTTCTGGGCCTCTCAATTCAGGAAGGAGATTGAAATACTGGAGCAGGTCCAAAGAAGGGCAACAGAGCTGGGGAAGGGTTTGGAGCACAAGTGACGTGAGGAGCGGCTGAGAGAGCTGGGGGTATTTACCCTGGAGAAAAGGAGGCTCAGGGGTGACCTTTTCGCTCTCTACAACTCCCCAACAGGAGGTTGTAGCTGGGTGGGGGTTGGCCTCCCAGGATGAGAGGACACAGCCTCAAGCTGTGCCAGGAGAGGTTTAGGTTGGACATCAGGAGGAATTTCTTTACAGAAAGGGGGCTTAGACATTGGAATGGGCTGCCCAGGGAGATGGTGGAGTCACTGTCCCTGGAGGTCTTCAAGGAAAGGCTGGATGTGGCACTTGGTGCCATGGTCTGGTTGACGCTGTGGTGTTGGGTTGTAGGTTGGACTTGATGTCTCAGGGTTCTTTTCCAAGACAGTTGATTCTGTGGTTCTGTGAAATCATTTATGGGGCACACATGCTGTGCCAGCCTCTCGGCAGAGCCTGGCAGGAACAGCCTCTGGACAGCCCAGGGCAGCCAGGGAGCATCAGTCAGCTCCCCCTCCTTTGAAAATACACTGTGAACACTTTATCACCCTTCCCCTCCTCCTTTCAGTCCAGCTGTTGCACATTTTTATTTCCCAGTATTTTTTTATTCCTCTAAAAGCTTGTTGGCAGTACTACAGGAACATCACAGCTATAGCACCGTGTTCCTACACCACATAAGCTCTCAGGTAGAGGTGGGCAGCACACACTTAAGCCTTTGAGAAGCACACTGTGGCTTTTCAGGCTGCTGCTCCAGTACACACACCTTGGAACTGCTTTTTTCTATCACAAATCCTGATGACACGCTCAGTGTGCAAGTTTTTGTGTATTTCTTACCTTAAAAAGCTGTTCTTGGAGTGTAAGAGTTGCTGTGAGAATCTCACCCTGCAAAGTTTTCTGCTATTTTACATTTACAACACCAGCAGATCTTCTTGTCATTTTGGTCACCCAGAAACTCAGAATTAAAAGAAAAATAATAAACCGTAGATGCCTTCCTGAACGTTAATTGCATTTCCTTTCACAGTGTCCAGCATAGAGTTTGATTTTGCGTTTGGATCCTGTTGCCCTCCTGTGGTCAAACCTCGGCAAGTCCTGTTAAAGCTCTGCACGTCGTTCAAACAGGCTGAATTATTTTGTGTGCATGTCTGATTTAGTTAAATACTACTTTTCTCAGATTCCTTGCCCTTGCTGTTTGCCTGCTGGAGCTCCCTGTTGCATGTTTAGAGATCTCACACAACTCATCTTTTCACTCTGCGGTGGGACTGGCTCCTCAGAATGAGTTTCCTTTTTTGCTTTGAAACAAAGTCAAACTTTCACACCAGAGTCCAGGGATACTCAAAACACACCCTCATTACTCCTGAGGGTCTCGGGGTCAGCTGCCCCTTTGTTAGGCCAGTTCAAAACCCAAAACTGGTTTTTGTGTGGTGAGAGGTTTTAGAAAAGCTCGGAATGTCGTGCCTCCTGCACACTCTAAATTGCAGGATCAAAGCCTGGATTATCTCCTGCAGGCCCGGGAGGTGACTCACCAATAACATCATAAGACAATTTACTTCAAAACACCTACAATACTTAGCTAAGTTTTAGAGTTGTATAACACCGTGGGTTGTTGATTTGATATTTTGTCACTTCCTTTTTATTCTTCTGCCTTTCTTCCTAATCGTTGGAACCTAGTTTGTCAGTTTATACCAAGCTGGAATTTAGCTGGCAGGATAATTGAATCTCCTAGAAAAATGTCATATTAAGTAGGAATTATGGATAATGCCCCTGCAAAATTAGTTAATGGAAAAAATGTTTAATTGCTGCTTGAGTAATATCGATCAAATGCAGTTATTCTACCTATGCATTTCTGTATTAGATGCCACTGGAACCTGCACAATACAGGAACTTGTGCTTGCTCAGCAGCAAAAATTCACACTTCTCCCTACGGAGTGTCCTGAGGTTTCTGTGGGCCCTGACCTTGAGTTTATCACGGTTCCTCTGGAAGGTGCCTCCATCAGCAGCTCCCCCAAATTAAGCGCTCTGTGCTACTCTCCGGGTCACTAATGAAGCCGTGGGGTGACACGAACCCCAGCAGAGTCCCTGTTGATTACCAGATGTCAGCTGGACCCCGAGCCACTGCTTTCTGCCCTCTGAGCCCAGTGGTCAGGCTGGTTTCCAGCGGGGCTGGCTGTGATTGCCCAGCCCACCCGCCAGTGTGCTCACAGGATTGATGTCAAAAACCTCAGCAAAGTCCAGGCAGTTCACATCTGCTGCTTTCCACATTCCCCACAGCCTCTTGTCTCAGCCCAGAGGGCAGCTGTAATTGTCATCCTGTGACTGATTAAGATTCCTGGCTCTTTCTCCTCTTATGTTATTTCCAACTGAGGAGCTCATAATTTTCTGCTATTAATCCCAAAGACCATGACCTTGTATTTCGCAGCACTGAATTTCAACCCCTTTCTACTATTCCAGTCCTCAAGGCTCGCAGCTTTTCATCTTCTCTAGAATACTGTGATCCTTCCCTGTATTTTAAATGACTCTCATCTTTGATGGCAAGTTGTCTCAGAATAGGGAGTTTGAGAAATTACAGCATGAAAGGAAGTAGACTTGGCATGGGCTTGGCTTCAGGGTAGTGGTGTTCTGTGTTGAGCTACAGAAGAATTTTTAGTGAAACATTTTTCTTCCTTGCAATCCCCAGTGCATGGGAAAATCATTTCCAAAAGGTATATAGGGAGTGAAGGGAGTGTGACCTAGAAAAACTAGTAAGATGCATATGTCAAATCCAGTTAATTTTTTTTTTTTGCTAATGATACTGATCTATATATATAAAATGCTGAACAGAACACTTATCTTCCCTGTGTTTGGCCTTAAGCCACACTTCCCATCAAAGGCAAAGAGACCCTGTTGACACTTTCCTGGTGAGTAAATCAGTCATGAGAGCAACATATTTCTTTTCCAAGCAACATAGAGAAAGCCATGTATTGGAAACTAGGACTCCTGGGTTTCCCAGAGCTCAGCATATTCTTAAAACAAAGGTATCCAGGCTCCATCCTACTTTCTCCTGTGCCTGCCTGGCAAACCCTCTGCTCTCATCATGCTGCTGCTGTCCACTCTTATCCTCTCTCCCACTTATGGATGCAGGAGCACTGCAGTGAGTGGGGGCAAAGGGCCTTTCACCCTGTCCCTGCACACCCACTTCATAGCTGCCCATCCTTGCTGCAGACGTTTTCTCTTTTACCAAACGCGAATGAGGCGGTGCAGTAATTTTATGCAAATCCATGTGCAGATTAAAAAATTAATCAAATTCTGAAATTTTCATTTAAAGAGATTAGTCTTGAAAAATCCCCCCTCTAATCCTCCCAGAATAGTCACTTGGAACAAGACTTCACTGGTTTGTTTCCCTCCTGGGTTCAGTGCATCTCCTGGAAAATTTTCTTGTAATGCTTTTGGGACCATGTGGAGCAGCAAGCTTGGGTTTGAGCAGGGCTCACCAGGCAAATTAAAGTTGATATATCAAATGATAGCGAAGATGTGTCAGTAAGTGGGAACGGGGGAGTTTAAGGCAGTAAAATCTCCACTCCGTTGTACTTGATAGGTAAATTCCCCTGGTGATGCAGGAGAAATGGAAGCAGGGAGCCTTGGTGAGTCTGTCAGTAATTTACATGCCGAGAGGCCAGAAAAAAGTCGTGCAGCAAGAAAAACGAGGAGCAAGAGACACTGCTAAAACTTGCTGTGTCTGGGAGTTTACTACTGTAATCTGTCTTTTAGAGCTTGAGCTCAAAATTATCCTCGAACAATTGGGGTTTGATCCAGTGCCATCTCAAATATTTTCCTAGCCCCTCAGGGATTTTGAAGTTGACCCTGTACAAGGTGGGCCAGCCACCAGTCCTGGAGGAAATCCAGAGGCATCCTGATGGCATTGAAGCTAAAGTAACTTAGATCCTTGAAGTTCTCAGTTAAACCAGACATTCTGGCACAGCATCCTCTGATCTCACAGCACCTGAAAAGCTCAGGATGTGCATGTGGTTGGGTTGGCCTGCAACAAGCTCTATTGCCCCGACTTCAAAAAAAGCCACAAGCCCAAGATGCAAATCCTTGAGCAAACCTCCAACCACAGCACCTGGAATAGTTCAGCTCTGCCCAGTGATGGCAGACTGGCCCCTAGAAAGGAGTATTTTTCTGGCTTTCAAGTACCTGCCATGGAGTGAGGTGCTGGCTCATTTTTCTCACTGCATGGGCGCGGCCAGCTCATTTGTTCACTGTTTTCCTCCCCAGTGTGACTCCAAGTTTACGGCTCGGACTCTGCCCTGCTATGTCCATGCTTTTGGTCTCTTGCCACTATCCAATTTACTTGGCAGCTTTACCACATTTCTGCCCCTACTGCTGGATTGTTTCTATCTCCCTCTGACTTTGGCTCCTTGCCTACAGAATTGCTTTAATTAAAAAGTTAATGAAAGGTAATGCAAACGAGCATTTTGCCTGTATTTTATCACAGTCCAGCTCCTTTCCCTCCCTCTTTCCCAGAGAAGGTGAAAATGAGAAGCTGGGGTTTTGCTGCTTTTTGGTGTGAGAGCTAACAGTGGAAATTTCTACAGGCTTAGGAGGAGCCCTCTGAAGAAAGGGCTTATAATGGTGTGCGTAGATTATAATAAGTGCGTAGATTATTCATCAATGAAAGCTGAGGAAGTTTTCATTTAAAGGGGATTAATCTAAACCCCTTACAATCCTCCAGCTCTCTTTGGAACAGGCAATTCTTAGCATCATTTTCATCCTAAGCTTACTGCGAACTTACAGAAAACTTTTCAAAAGACTGTCTATATCCCAACTCCAAATTATACCAACCAGGGACAAAGGGAAGGTGTGAAACCTGAACCCCACTCCTGCCTATAGCATGTCACCTTATATCCGTATAGAAGAGGGCTCATTCATCCCTAGGTGATTTTCCTGAGAAACTGGGAAACTAAGATTAGTGTGCGAAGCAATATGAGTCACATCATCAGCCCTTTCTCCCAGCCCAGATTCCTCCCAGCCAGCAGTGGGAAGAGGAAAATGCAGGGATGTGAGGGTGTAATTTCCCCTCATGCAATATGTAGCAGCTAACAGGCAATTACACCACTTCTAAACCCACCATCTGGGGGGGGAGCCTGAGAGCTGCCATTTGGGTTATTTTTCTTTCCACAACTGCCTGTGTTTTGGGGTGATATTCAGTTCTCTCGATCTTGTTTTTAAAGCCTTAGTAAAATGAGTGGGAGTTTTATTTTTTGCTGATATCTACAGTGGATTTCATAGCACTGATTTATAGCTGTTCCCTGATGACATTTAGTATCCTGTGCCTGAGACTGTATAAATAAATTACATAAAAACAGATTTGTGGTATCATTAGCAGCACCCCCATTCCAAGGGAAGCCTCCAGTGAGCCTGTGTGTCTAATCAGAGCTGACAAGGAGCAGAGTCACACACTGAGACATCCAAAGCACATGGACCTGTGCCAAATTCAGCTCTCTGTTGCATTGGTATAAAGTTGGATAACCTCTGATTGCAAGGGGGTTTTACACTCTGTTTACTCTGCCTTTATACCTGTGCTCTCAGATCAGTGCCAGGCAGCGGACCCAAAAATCCCGAGAAGCAATGGAAAGGCACTTGCTGATTTGCACAGACTCTGGATCAGGCCTCGATGGTTAAAATATAATCTGAGTTCAGAGTGCAGAAAACAGATTACATGCCTGCTATTGTACTGAAATGCTTTCCAGAGTAAGCATTAGCAGTATGTACACAAGTGCCAGATGAATTACGCTGGCATTTAGTTTTTCCAGCTCCAGTAGGAGAGGATTGCTTTTAAAGAACTCACGTCTGCTGTGTCGTGTCTGGAGCTGGAGCTGAACGGGGCTGCCAGGAGGGCACGTGTGACAGGAGCCACGGTTGCAGGTCTGGTTGTGCTCAATTCCCCCGGGCTTCAGGGTCAGCCGTGCACAGAAACATCAAGGCAGAGACAAAGCCTGTTAAAAACTTTGGGGCTTTATTTTCTTAAACTCCCCAGGCTCCATTTAAGCTTTTTTCTGCAGCCATTCCTGCAAACCCTGTATGGAAGCTCAGACGAGGTGACCTGGGGTGCGATGCACCCTCTGCTTTGTAGCACCTTCCTCCGATTGCACTGTGCTGCCAGGTGAATCAGACACCTGCTGGGAGCAGAGATGCTTATCTCGGTGCCTGAGAGGTGCACAGCTGACTTCACTGCGGTCAGCACAGTTACCCTGGCCCTCACTGAAGTGGGGTCAGTGGTTTAAACCACTGGCAGCATCAGCTGCCGTGAAGTTTAAGAGTCTGGTAACAAAGTGGTTGGGGCACCCTGTCTTTTGTTCTCCTAGCTCCTCGTGGTTGAAAAGCCAGTCTTTCTGACCAGCACCTAAAGGGAGTACAGATAGGTAGTTAATCTGCCTTGGCTTTTGCCTTTAAAATCTGTTCTCCTAAGCATTAAATCGTTTACTGTTAGCCTTGTTCTTAAGGGTCTTTTCCCACTTCAGTGATTCTTGGGGTTCTTTCTCTGACAAACCTTTGATTCTCCATATGGCCTTACCTACAAGTCCCTTGTCCAAAGATTTCAGAATGTGCCCAAGTTTCAGTGCCTTAGAAGGTGTAAGGGGTTTTTCTGTAGATCCTTTGGGTCCCTGCAGCAAAATAAGGCAGATTTAGACTCAGAGGAGCTGTTGAAAAGCTTGTCCAGCTTAATGATTAACACCTTGCAATGCTATGGGAGTGTCAGGACAAATAGACCTCTGGACTCCTGAGCTCTCCTAAAAGAAGCCCTTGGACAAAACACATCCGCTTACTAGAGAGAGGATTAACTCTCTCAGGTCATTTCAATGGGTCTGTGATCAAGTGTGTCACTTGGACTGCTTCAGCCTCCTGGCATCCTTCCTTAAATGCCATGAGCAGGAGAGATGCAGATCACAAGGATCTTTGATCCTCAGAAACCAGCAGTGAACTTGCTGCCAGTTAACAGAAGGAAGGAGAAATGCTGGGAGGGAATGAATGTGTGTTTGCTGGCAGGGGCTGCCCTTCCTCTGTCAAGACAAGTATCTGCCCTTGAGCAGCTGAGATCTTTTGGTCCATGCACAGATCTGTTGCATATAATGCTAATGCTCTGTGGAGAACAGCTCAAATGGGCTTTCACAGACACGGCTGGCAACTTTACTTGGATATGTAGTCTTATTTGGGCTCTAAATCTGATTTTAATGGATAATGAGGACTAGAAGAGAAAGGTAAATGAAGCCTGGTGTTAATTTGCTTTTGGTGAGGAAACCTCATTACTGGTCTCTCTGTGGCCACCAGCAGCGAGGGATGAGGCAGCCAGCAAGGCTGTTGTTTCTCCTCAGTCCATGTCTGATGCTGCAGGGACACATGGGGCAATGCACAGCCAGAGGATGAGATCAGCATTTGGCTAGCATTGAGGAAGGGAGTTAATGTAGTGAAAAGCTGTTCCACCCAGATGCCCTGCTCTCTCCGGGACAGAGAGCAGCTTCCACAGTTTGGAAAGGTGTCAAATGCTAAGCAAATAGAAATGATGGCTTGCCAGTGGCAAAGCTACAGTGATGGAGAAGCTGGCTGGCAGAGCTCGCCTTCCCTGCAGGAGGTGATGAGATTGCAGGGGAATCACAAGCTGACAGGTAGTTTGAATGTGACACTGTCCTTCCCTTCATCCTGCCTGGGGAAAAGTTAGAAAATGCTGCTCATATGGCACCTTAATCTAGGGGAAACAGGAGCTAGAGTTCCATGGTTCATGTTTTGACCTCTCTGTTCTTTCTGTGACAGCCCTGTCTCTTCTACTAGCAAAAATGTTCACTCTCCCTTGCAGGTTGGAGGCTGCTGGCTGTCCCAGCCCTTGAGGCCTTGCCAGTGCTGGCAGAGAGTGCACAAGCCCACCCCACAAGGCAGAGTGGCTCAGCCCTGCCAGCCTGTGTACCATGTCTCTCCGCGAGCACGCGCTGTCCCTGTTCCGTGGCGCCGTGGGCACCGTCCGCCCGGCTCCCATGCTGAAGAGGGCTCTGAAGCTCCAGGGAGATGGGTGCCCTCAGCTGCTGGTGAAGGGCCAGGCCTTTCCAGTGAAGAGGGATCTGTACCTGGTGGGTTTTGGAAAAGCTGTGCTGGGGATGGCCGCAGCAGCAGAAGAGATCCTGGGAGACCACCTCACTCGGGGCATCATCAATGTGCCGCTAGGGATCCAGGAGAGCCTGCAGCGAGCAGGAATGCAGTAAGGACTGTTTCTGGACAATTCTGGGGAGCAGGAAGGAGGGGTGTAGGCTGCTGGATTTGTCCTCTGTGGGATGTTTCTGAGAACACCTTAAGTCCTTTCCAGCTGTCCTTGTGCTGTTGCCCACCCTGTCAACCCCACCGCTCTCATCTTCAACCACCATCACGTCCCAGTGACACCAGTGACACAGCCCACCTCTCGTGCTGGTAGTGCTGCCTCTCCAGCTATGGGGAACACTCAGCAAAGGCCATCTCCCTGTCCTGGTCACTCACTGCATGCCACTGGTACACCAGGCACCCGCAGGTGACAGCCTGGCTGCCTGTGTGGGTGCACAGATCCGTGGTGTGATTGCCTCTCTTACCTCACCAGGGAGATGCTGCTGAAGCCACACAGCAAAATCCAGGTCATTGAAGGCGCCAAGAAAAACCTCCCAGACACAGAGGCTCTGAAGGGAGCAGCTGCCATCCAGGAGCTGGCTGAGGGTCTGACTGCAGATGACCTGCTCCTTGTGCTCATCTCAGGTAGAGTGGGGATCCCAGAGAATGGGATCTGCTGAGGGCCCCCAGCTGCCTGCCCACCCACAGCCGTGCAGCAAGGGAGCACTGTGCTGTGCCAGCCCCTTCAGCATGGACGCTTGCACCTCTGATTTTTCCTCCCTCTTCTGCCATCCTTTCTCCAGGGATGCAGCAAGAGACAGCACAGGGCTTCCTGCTGCTGCAGTGGACACGCCTCCCAGCACTGGAAAGAGGCTGAGCTGCACAGGTTGGGTCCTGCCATTGTGCCACCACAGTGAAGTGGCACCTCTGGGCCCAGCCTGGCAGCTGTTCTCACCTCTTGGCAAGGAGGCACTTTCTTCCTGCCCCCTCCTTACATTTGGGGATGCAGACTTGGAGAAGCAAGCACTTGGCGGACTTGCATGCTCTGAATTTGTGCAGGAGTGTGTGTCTGAAAGCTGAAATTTGGGACTGACCTTTCCCAGGGCTTGGCTCCTTCCCAGCCAATGGAAATGAGGCCTCCAGGTACCACACAGTAAGCTGCCTGCCTTGCAGGAGCAGCCCTGCACACCCCCAGGGCCTGGCTGCTGGCCCCCAGGCTGTCCCCAGATCCAGGGCTGTGTAAGAAGGTGCATCAGAGGGATGCAGTGACATCACCTCATCCTGAGCTCAGTGGGTGTGACAGGGCAAAAGCATGCAGGGGCTGAGAGCAGCTCTGCAGAACTGCCTTGGTCTTCTCTGCTCAGTGTTTATTCCTCTGTGGATGCTGAAGCCTGATCCAGTACAGAGAGAGCAGTGCCATTAGGCAAACACCCAAGTGATTGGAAGCTAGCTATGCTTTCTGGGGATTCCCCTGAGCTTCCTCCTGTCTTTTGGCTACAGGGATCTCCAAGAGACTCCTCAGCCCTTCAGGGAGCTGGTACAGGATCTCCCCGTGGCTGTGACTCCCTATGCATGTGCACTCCCACACAGCAGCCGGTCCCCAACTGCTCCTGCCTCTCAGCTAGATCCCTGGCTATTGACTGAAACGCAAGCATTTGCATTTGTTTTTCTTGCTCATCATGTTTTATTGATGCTGATTTGTCTCAAACCTCTGAGCAGCCTTTGCATTTTGACAGTAGCTTTCAGCTGTACTTCTGTGCGTGTTCACTCTCTGCACAGACCTTGCTCTTTTCTCCTCTGTGTTTTCCATCCATTCCACTTTTCCATTAGAACCTTGCCTTCTTTTCCACATTTCCAATGCCTGCTTGTATCAGACAGAATTCCCATCAGTGAAGCTATCACCCTGGACTCTGGGTGTGCTTTGTCCTTTGCATTACTGTCCCCCCTTTTCTTTCCTCCCAGGCCTAGATGAGTGCGGTTCAGCACTTTCCAATCTTGCTGCATCCCTAGCCAGTGTTTTTACACACTATCCTGAATAAATGGAGCCACCAAAGCAGGCAGTGTCCCCATGTGCCCAGCACTGACTGCAGTGTGAGCTGTGGAGGCCGTGCTCCCTGCTCACCCATCCAGGCAGCCATTGAATATCAGTGTGAGGACCCAGTTGTAGCCCAGTGCAGAGGTGAGGGTAGTTGCTGTCCCTCTTCTGTCATCCCCACAATACTGCAGGCTTGTGGTGCCCCCATCCAGCCAGGCTCCCACTGCCTGGGTGAAGTGTAGCTGACTGCAGAGAGTGCAGGACAGCAGTAAATAAAACCCATTGGTGAAGATGACTGAATTCTCCAGAGATGTTAGCTTAGGTCCCCAATCACCTCTGCCTTCCCTCCAGACACTGGTGAGGGAAGAGAAAAGGTTCAAGCCTTGCTCTCCTTTGTCCTCCTTTTCCTTCTATCCTGACATCCTTACCATCTCTTCTGCATCCTAGGGGGTGGATCAGCCCTACTGCCTGCTCCCATCCCTCCCATGCTCCTTGAAGAGAAGGAGAAACTCACAAAGCTGTTGGCTTCCCGAGGAGCTGCCATACAGGAGCTGAACATTGTCCGGAAGACTCTGTCTGTGCTGAAGGGTGGAGGGCTGGCCCAGCTGGCACATCCTGCACGGGTAACCAAGGCAAAGCCCCTGCTTGCCCAGAGATCACCCATCTACCCTCAAAATAGAGGTTTAATCAACTTGCAAGGTTTTTCTCGATACTGAGTGAACTCTGCACACTGTTTTGGGGCCCTCTGGCTGAGGTTTCACTAAGGACCGAAACTCTCAGGGAGACAGAGATGGAAGAGTGGGAATTCAGACTTGGGAAACATCAGCCATCCCATCACGCCACTCTCTGCAGACCACAGCCCACACCCAGCAGGCACTTCCAAGTGTTGGTGCTTCAGCACAGCACTTTCAAGGCTGACTCTGACCCTTGGCTCCCCTGGGGGCTGTTCTCAGCGTGTGCCATTGCCGAATCCACACTGGGTTGGGCCTGACAAGTGCAGTGTCACAGGCTACATCTTCCAACATGATGGTCCAACTTCAAAGGGGACTGCAAATCTGTGGGTTTGAGAAGGGCAAAGTGACACTCACAGGTCCATAAAATAAAAATAATCACAAACCTACCCTGTTTCCATCTGCTTTGATGTGGGGGTGGCACTCAGATCAGTGCTTATGCCAGGGCTCTTGTGTGGTCACCTGTCTTTGCCTCCTGCAATAATCTGGGCATTTCTTTCCACAGGTGGTGAGTCTCATCCTGTCTGACGTGATAGGTGACCCCCTGGACATCATAGCAAGTGGGCCCACTGCTGCCAGCTCCCACAGTGTCCAAGACTGCCTTCAGATACTCACCAAATACAACCTGCTGCACAACCTGCCCAAGTCAGTGGAAACGGTCCTCTCCAGCTCTCCCACCAAGCCCACTGCTCCAGAAAACTACTCCCACGTTTCCAACATCATCCTTGGGTCAAACACACTGGCTTTGGAAGAGGCCAAACACCAGGCCGAGGGCCTGGGCTATGCAGCTCTGGTCCTGAGTGCAGCAGTCCATGGGGAAGTCGGCCGTGTTGCCACGCTGTACTGCCAGCTGATCCAGCTGCTCTGCCTGGGCTTCGCCGGCCTCGGAGACGGGCCCCTGAGTGACGAGCTGAGGGGGAATCTCCTGCAGCTGGCAGCAGAGCTACAGATCCCAGGTTTGGAGCTTGATGAGTTTCTACAGGCCCTGCGAGGATTAGGGCCTGACAGACCAGTCTGCATCCTGGCCGGTGGAGAAACCACAGTCCAGCTCCAAGGAACCGGCAAGGGAGGGAGAAACCAGGAGCTGGCCCTGCGTGTGGCGCTGGGGCTGCACAGGGCTCAGGCCTGCACAGGAGCCAGCAGCCCCCAAGGGAGGTGTGAGATCCTCTTCCTCAGCGGGGGAACAGACGGGCAGGACGGGCCAACGGAGGCAGCAGGAGCCTTCTGCAGCCCAGGGCTGGTGGCTGAGGCGCTTCAGGAGGGCTTGGATGTGGAGGCCTTTCTCAGGAACAACGACTCCTACACGTTCTTCAGCCACTTCCAAGGTGGGCATCACCTCCTGGTGACAGGCTTGACAGGCACCAATGTCATGGACATCCAGGCCATTTTAATTAGAGCCATGGAGAGATCATGAGAGCTCCCTCTGCAGATATCCAGATGCAGTTAATTAGGAGCAGGAGTATATGAACGCACCAATGCTGCAGACAAATGCAAACTACTTAAATTAGGGCTCACTGTCGAGGCTGCTACTGTCCTTGACAGAAACAATCCACTAATTAGACATGAGTGGATGTCCACAGCAAAAACAAGCACTTATAATTGGGGGGATCAGAGGAAGGTAAGAGGTCACATTACAGACAAGGAGACTGGATTTAAGACTTGTGACTGCTTCAACTATAGTTAATTTAAGAGTGTGGGGAAGTTGAGGCTGTGGCATGGTTACCAGGGAGAGCCCTTGATGCACTGTTGTACTTCCAGTGCTCCCAGCTCAAGAGCAGCTCAGCAGTGGGGTTTTAGGGGTTCACTAGAGCAAATTACAGTGACTGAAGGATGTAAAAGCAATAACAGCAAGGCCTGCTCACCTGAGGCATGGAGGTGCTGGGGGAATGTGGTGGGAAGGGGACTCCAGCACCCGCCCCACATGCCAGAACAGTGCCCTACAGCTCTTCCCACACCAGGGTACTGAGGTGACAGAGACCCCAAGCCCAGCAGGATGCACACCTAGGACTGTGGCTAAGAAGCACATTGGCAGAGAGAAGTTCTTGATACTGGCTGGGTGACACAAGCAGTGCACAGTGACAAAGAGGATGACATACCTTCACTGTGCAGTGTAAGGATGGGGACGAATGAAGGGCAGTGACAAGCCAGCCGAGTGGAGTCCTCCTCCAGCTTCCTTCCCTCCACAGGAACATCTTCCCTGCTGGTCCCTGTTGGGAAAGCCTCCGTGCCAGCAGCATATATGCTATGAGCTTTCATGGTGTTGTTTTCCAGCTGTCTAGAAAACTGTCGTGCATCCAGCCTGAGCCACTGACCTTTCCTCTGCGCTAAGGCAGAAGTCACTGTCATTCTGATTAACTGCTAATTCCACAGAACAAAAGGCAAGGAAACCTTCATGCTCAGCTCTCCTGACCCATGCTGCTGAGCTGATCAAAGGGCAAATCTGCCAGAGCTGTGCTCTGACAGGGAGCTGCTCCCCCCACATGCACGAGGACACAGTGGTTATCACGTTTTTGTCACCTACTGCAGTGTGATATGTGGGAGAGCAGAGATGAGCTTGGTTTCCCAGGACATGGATCTCACAGTGGGGCTGGATTTCAGGAGGGCTTTGCCTGCAGCAACAGGCACACTGACGGTTTGGCTGGATATTCAAAGGACTTCAGCTCAGCAGCCAGTATGACCCAACACGTCTGACTCCTTTTGAATATCCATCTGTTTGTTACAGAGCCTAAGTGGGAGCTGAGCTCCTTTGAAAATCCAGCTCTAATGTAATAGGACACGCTTGACTCAGACTCTTTCCAGACAGACCGACCTACTCCGTGTGGCTGATCTCATCTCATGACATAAATACACCATTGTGCCACCACCCTGAGTTGTGGTGTCTCACTGAACAGTTGCTCTGCGCCCCACTTCAAGGTGGATCAGAGGGTGGGGTTTTGAGGAGGATGCAAAACCTCCTATTTTGGTTTTGAAGCCAATATCTAACAAGTAGGGATATCAGCAGGACCATCATGGGGCCTGGTGTCGATGCCAGGCTGGCAGCTGGACTGTCTGGGCGACAGCCCAGGCTCAGAGTAAGGCACAACCCTGGGAATTTCAAAACCCCAGTCTTGCCCGGTGGTTTAAACACATCCCCGCATCTCATTTGTCCTCAGAGTCTGAAGGTCTTCTGTAACATGCCTGAACTTGCTCACACTGGCAAACAGCTCCGAGATCTGCTGGGGAAAATCTGCCAAGAGTTATAGAGCTCGCTGTGCCTCTGTAATGTCGGGGGGTGGTTGTGCAGGAGGAGCTGCTTTGTGCCGTGTGTTTTTCTCCGGAGGTCGTTGGCAGGTCGCCTGCTCCATGCCCAGCAGGGCAGCTCCACAGGGGCACTAACACGGGCAGCGATACAGCCAAAAGTCTGGCTGCAGCCAGGATAACTGCCTAAAGCTGGCTCCACAACGTGGGGAATGCTCCCTGGACTATTCTGCTCCAGCAGAATGCAGAGTGACTCCGGTTTTGGGCTGGGGTGCCTGGCAGAAGGCTCACTTCAGCAGTGCCAGCCTGGGCACACTGCCACGGGCCCACCATAACCCCCGGCCACCGCTCTGCCACATTGCTGAGCACCACCCTGGTCCTTGGAGTTGCTGCTTGTGCTGCCTCCCAGTCAAGTTCAGAGGACCTTGGGCTAGTGCTGGCTGGCTTCTCCTGGGAAATGCCTACCTCAGGTAGCCTGAGCATTGTCCTTGCTTCCTGAATGGTGGCTTTTCATAACAATTAAAGAGTGTGTGTTGGGGAGAAGTCTAATAAAAGGTTTGTTGAAAGGATGGATCTATTTGAAGTACATTTCCCATCTACCTTTGCTTGGCTGCCATACATGGATTTTGTTCTTGTCCTTTCTTTCCTAATGAGGAGATAACAGGCCAGGGGGAGGTTCAGCAAGAACACCCAGGCTACAAAAATACTTCTCTGATGCTTCTAGCTGGATAACTCAAAGCTCCATTTCCGAAGGGCTGTTTGGGTGGACCTTGGGCAGCTTCTGCCTAGGGACAAAAGGAGCGTTGGAGTGTGTGCAGCCCTCACAGACAAAGCATCATCTTATTCCTCTGGATAGCACTCAGCAGGGAATTGTCTGCTATTGCTCCAGCCCAAATCCAGCTCCCTCTGACCTGCGGTCCCTTCACAAAAGGGCAAAAGGCCCCACACATGAGCCAACATACATTTGGGGCACACTGGTCAGGTTTAGGAGGACTTGTGGGATAACACAAATGTTAAGACACGAGAGCATCCTTACCTGCCTGGTAACAATTTGCATCTGGGCTGGCAGGAGCAATGAGTTTCCCATCTCACTCGAGTGAGTCACAACTGCTGAGCAGGGCTTTGCAGCTTGTCTGTGCCGTCCTGGATGGGATATTGGCCTCGTGGGAGTAAAGCCATGCAAATGAAGAAACCAGAGCGTGGCTGTGGTCACACCAAGCAACCCCAGTGTGTGGGCTCTGCTGGGACCAGTTCCGTGCCGCCCTGGCTCTGGGGTGCTTGTGCCTAAGGAGGAAAGTCACAGAGAGAGTGAGGACAATAAGAGCCACTCAGGCTTGACACTCCCAGTCCCTTCCCTTTTTATCAGAAAAGCAAAACTTTCTACACCAGCCAGACTTCAGGAAGAAGGCAGTTGGGTGAAGATGGCCAGCAGCTCCCTGGCCATATCCCTACACATGGGCAGGGGACACTGGGAGGTAAAAACATGCCCAGATGCTGGGTGGGGAGTGGGTGAACAAAGTCTGGGTGTGTTCAGGGTTGATTTGCTCTCCTAAGTGGGCAGCTCGTAGCCAAACAGTGCTAACAGCCAGGAGAAGTAACAGCGTTATTAACAGCACGAGCTTTTGGCAGTAAATTAAAAATCTTGGCTGCCACCCTTGGCTCTGCTCTTGCCTCTTAGAAGACATTAATATCACAGCTCCCCAGCATTCCCATTATCACTTCATTAAGGATCCAATAATGATAAATGTGGATGGTTTTATTTTGCACGGAGGCTGATTAATGGCCAATAATTCACTAGGTGTTAATGGGGCCCTTCTTTATGGAGGCATTGGAAGGGGCTGCCTTTCATCTCCTCCACAAGCCACGGTTTTCACTATTTTTGCCAATGTGACAGATATAACACAAACCTTGAAAGAACAGCTGAGGCCTCTTGAGAAACCTTGAAGAGCATTGTGCCTGGGGCAGCCCTTGCTGCCGTGGCCATTCCTCAGCATCTTTTTCCTCTTCTTCCTCTTCCTCTTCCCCTGTGCTGCTGGCAGTGCCTGCACCCAGAAGCTGTTGCCCATCTCCCAGGATAGTCAGGGACAAAACCAAAGCAGCAGATTCCCCAGGGTTGAGCCCACCAGCGCAGTCACCACGGCTCTCCACAGCAGATGTGGTGCAGAACCAGGCTCACTCTTTCAAGGGTGTGCAATGCAAGGAGTGGGCTTGTGCTGGCCTCACCCCAAAGCAGCTTGGCACCCCTCACCTGCATCCCAAGAGGGCTGGGGAGCCTGGGATGCAGGACGGAGTCCAGGCTGAGGCCAGCAATCCTCCTCCAGCACCCCAAGGAACAGCTCTGGTGGCTCCTCCGAGGCCGGCTCCCATGGCACAAGGGCTGCTCTCCGCCGTAGGGCCCCGGCGTATTGCACGGCTTCAATCCCTATATGAAGTGGGATGTATAATCACATAGGAATAAAAAGCCATACAAGACGGCAGGCTGCAAGATGCTCTGTGCTGGAGGACGACGGGACAGTCCCTCTGCAGTGGCTGCCACGGCCCCCGCTGGGATGGAGCCGGACCTCAGGGAGCCCCCAGGATTCCCCCCAGCCCCTGTACGGGGTCTGTGGGGAGACACAGAAGGCCTGTATCAAGCAGAGAAGAGAGGCGATGTGTCAGCCAGGAGAAAGCTTGGGAGGCCCCAGAGCTGCTGGAGAGGAGCCCCAGGAGATGTCAGCGCTTGCTCCCAGCTCTCCCAGCTTACAAGGGCCTCCCATCCCAACTCCCTGCTGGGAGCTGTGACAAGACTTGCTCTGTGCTACACCCAGACCTCCTCCCCTCTCACAATCCCCATCCTGGAGCATCACCCTGCAGGAGCTCCTCCAGCCTGGGAACACTCTGCTTGTACCACCATCATCCTTCAAGGCTTTACCAGCCCCACCAAGGCAATGGGTACCACAGCACTCCAGCACCATCACAGACACCTGGTGAAGGGAGAAAAAGGAGCCAGCCTCCTCCCTGTGGAGGTCAGAGCATCCTTCTCCCCATGAACAGGGAGAGGAGGGCCCGGCAGCTGGAGCGAGCGGTTGCGGGGAGCTGTCAGCACCCAGCTGTCAGAGCCCAAATCCCCTGGCAGCCCATTAGGAGCAGCTCCTGGCTGCCTGCAGGAGCTCTTGACAGGGGGCCAGGCGCTGGCGTGAACAAGCGTGGATCCTCCACTAAGGAGGTGGATGTGGGTGGAAGGAAACCAGGGAGCTGCTCCTCCAGTGAGTGCTCACGGAGCAGCACTGGCACAACCCCGTGTTCTGGGGTGGGGGTCAACCAGGGCAGGCTCCGCTGGGAGCCCACCCAAGCAGAGCTGGGGATGAAGCCAAGTGGTGGCCAGCAAAAAGGGCTGTTTGTGCCACCTCCTCTCCTCCTGCATTTCTGCTCACATCCCGGCAGCGATTCTGGCATCCGCGGGATGGGAAACCTGGAGCAGTGCCTGGGGCAGCAGGGAACGGTGGTGGGTGCAGGCTCAAGGATTGCAGCCCAGACACAAACTGAGAAGGGAAGATCTGCTTCTAGCTAAAAAAACCCAAACCGGAACCAACCAACCAACCAGAAAACAAACAAACAAATCCCCCCCCCCCAAAAAACAAAAAAAAAACCAAAACAACAAAACCCCCCCCAACAAAGTAGCAATACCCTCTCCGGTTGCCACACAGCACCAAAAAACTCTTTTTGCTGGCCCAAGACAGTGCAGCCACCAGCTGAGCACCACGGTATTGTCTTAAGCAGCTCCAGGGCCTGAGCCACCCCAGAGCCATCACCCTGGGCTCCCCTTAAGCCAGCAGGAGGAATTTCAAGCCTCAGGGTGCCTTTCCATGCCACAGGGTAGCACTGGGAACATCAACACTCTTCAAAACACTCCCGAAGCCTTCCTCCACCTCCAGAGTCCGGGTTTCTCCAGGGGCTGGAGCTATGCAGAAGGGTGAACTCTGTATATCATCCCTCGTGGAATGTCCTTACCCACGCTGAAGGGTGGATGGGCAGGAGTCCTGACGCAAGGGTCTCCACATGTCCCCTCCCAGGGCAGTGCAGGCAGGGGGCTGCCAGACCCCCAAGGAAGGGGGAATCCATCCACACAGAAGCTTTGTTCAGTGCAAAACCTGGAGGGTTTGGCTCTCCACATCAGTATTTCCTAGGCTCTCACCCATCTGCTCCAAGAGCTGTGAAGAAGCAAGGGTCAAACCACATCACTGCCACGTTTTGGGAGGATGAGGGGAGACAGCCCCGGCTCTCCCTTGGCCAGGCTGTGCCACGGAATTTGCCAGATTAGGCACGGTGACTCTTTAAAAAGCACAAATACCACAGCTCGAGGGGCTTGACCCGACCAAAATCCCCAGCAAAACCCACACAGGAAGCGAACGGTGCCGGGCATTAGGATGGCAGGGAGGAGACACTCACAACCGGACACGGTGATGGCAGCGCCGGCTCCTCGATCGCTCCTTAACTGCCTCCAAACCAAGTCAGCAATTACGGGATCATCAGCTGATGAATTGTAGGAAAAGATGTGTTTGTGAATCACTGCACCCCGGCTGGGTAAGAACACCGCCAGCGCTGTATTTGGGAGCAATTACTCTCCCCGAGCATGTGAATCATTAGGTATAATTACCCTAATAAATAAAAGGAAGATAACTCCAGTCTCTAGCCTAATCTAGAACAAGCGATTTTCGAGGAGAGCTGTATGAAATAAAACCAGGAGCACAAAGCAGAGGGAAAGCACGGGAAGAGGAGAGCTTCAAAACCTGGATGTGCCATTTATCCTTCCCACAGCAACCAGGGCCAGCCGGCAGCAATGGAGTGAGTCTCTCCCACAGCTCCTCACTGGAGTTTGCTGGCAGAGAATTTGCCATAGAGGGTTCAGGTTTGGATGCAGCAGGGTTGTCCCTTCCCAAGGCAGCATCCCACCGGAGCACAACTTCTCTTGGCAAAAGTTTCCCTGCTACAAAAATGCAAACAGGTTAAAAGAAAAACAAACTGATTTATTTTGGGGATGATGGGGGGGCAACGGTTACTCGAGTCTAACAAAACCATTTTGCTTTTCCTCTGGGAAACGCTGGAATGAAAAAAAAAAAATACTCTAAGCCCACCCCACTCAAAGTTGACATTTTGAAACGAAGCAGCAATTTTCTTCTCCACTTAAAATGTCATCACAGACTTTTGCTGTAAAAAAAAGCAGCTTTCCCTGAGTGACATTTTGAGGGGAAATGTTGACTTAAAACCAGAAGGAAACCCCCAGTCCATGCAATGAAATGTTTCGAGCTGCAGTGAGACTCCTTGCAGGGAAATTGGTATTTTTTGCAGGAAAAAAACCAAAATAAACAAAAAAGCCACATATTTAGTGGTTTGAATTTCCCACGGAACAAACCCATCCTCAAGGAGGCAAGACTTTTGAAAAGGATGGAGCAACATCACTACCCTGTCCTGGAAGAAACAGCATCCCTAATTCTGGGCAAGTTTTCTCAAAAGCCTTGCAAAGCAAAAAAGCCAGCAGTAGTGTGTGTGTTTGTCCTAGCAGGTGCCAGGCAGGTGGTGCTGGCTCTGTCCTGTCCCTGCAAGATGCCAGTGCAGGAGCTGCTCCTGCCCAGCCCAGCAGCGGGGAAGATGCCAAGGCCAGGGGGTGCTGGCACCGGAATGGGGAGCCCTGGTGAGCAATAGCAGGGTTTATCCCACAGCCTTTGAGGGGAGAAATTGGATTTACTCTGTGACTCATGGGAATCCTGCTCATTCCCCAGGGAGAAAGAGGATTGTGGCTCACTCCTTCTCTGGTTGCAAGAGGGGCTGGGCTCTGCCTAGAGATGCTCCATGAGATCAGGCTGGGCCTGTGCTGCCTCTGCCTGGGCTCTCCTGTTAGGTGGGGTTTGACCAGGAACAATCTGTGCTTGGGCTCTCCCTGGGGCCACAGTTATTACTGCCTGGGTTTTGTTTTTTTTAATAAACCTGTAATATGAGAAGCCTGCCCAGGAGAGCAGAGGGATTATTGGCAAATATCACTTCCCATTTGCCAGGCTCCGAGGGGCTTTAGCCACGTGGATTAGCTAGGAGCAGAGAGAGGGACGCAAACCACCACGATGGGACAGACCAGAACTGAGTCCTTTTAACACAGGGCTGCAGCAAAATCCTGCAGACAAGTATCCTCCAGCCTCCAAAGGAGAGGGCTGGGTGGGAAGGGCTGTGGAATCCTAATTAGCTTTTTGATATTAATGAATTGGCACTGAAGCAAACAAGGCAGCAACAGTGTCTGGCACAGCTCCTGCTGCCACATCCCAGTCCCAGCACTGGGCAGCCCGCACAAGAGGGCTTGGTGGCACAGTCAGGGACATGAGGACCCAAAGAAACAGGGGCAGAGGAGGGGGACATGCCACTGTGGGACAGGAACTGCTATGGGATGATGGCACAGAGAGGATGCAAAGCGTGCAGGATGTGAGGGCACACAGGGGACAGGCCATGGTTTCAGTCACCGTCACCACAGCTGACACCAGGAGATGCCACCACTTGCCCAGGGCCACCTCCCCTGCCAGGGGCTTTCTGCAAGGCCGAGTCACTTCATCCCCAGGTGAAGCCAGCAGCCCAAGGATGGGGCACCCCATCACCAGCTACACCAACAGGTGCCTGCTGGCTTTGAGCCAGCAGCTGGAGACACAAGATGTGCAAATAAGTCCTTATGCTGGACATCTGTGTCTCAGCCCCTTTTTAAAGGCCCCAAAAGCCTGTGGGGCACCCAGCAGGCAAGCCAAGAGGAGCCACAGGGTGCAGAGCCAGGGGCCCATGCCAGGGGTGCTGGGGGCATTCTGTAATATTAATGAGAACTATTAATTATTAAATGCTGCTGGGCAGGGAGGAGAAGGAGCCTCCCTCTTGCTCAGGAACAGCCAGTGACCAACAACTTCTTGTCTCCAAGGCTGGCAGCTGCTCAGGGAGGCAAAGGAGCTCCCCACACATCACCTCCAGCACCCTGGGTGCAAACCTGAGAGCCACCCACCAGCAGCTGCTGAATGCACAACCCAGCCACAGTCCCACCACGAGCCACCCCTGAGCTCAGTGTGATGCCAAAAACAAGCAACACAAGCACTTCTGTGCAGAAGCATCACTTCAGGCATAGCCTTTGAATCCAGCTCACCTGTCCCCCTGCCTTTACCAGCGTGCCCAGCAACAAGGCCAGCCTGGGAGAACACAAGTTCTACCCCAATGCCTGAGTAACTGACCCCTACTGATCAGCACAACCCCACCCTCCCCTCTACCGCTTTAACCTCTTATAAACCCTCCTGGAAAGGCAGGAATCACTGTGTGCTGTGCTGAGCCACCAGAAGTTGATTAAGCCCTAATTAATTGCATTAAGGTCAGCCAATGTACTCTGTTAAGGAAGAAAGCCAATAATTAAACTCCACGTGTGGTGTGCTTCTGCCATTAGCTCCCCAGGCTGCAGCGGCGGCGTCAGGCTCGGCGGGGTCACAGCCAGCGCCGCTCGCCAGCACATGGCGGTGGCAGTCGGGGAAATAATTAAGTGCTGGGCATAAAACCATCAGCACTTCGGCGGCCGGGTGACACAACCCACCCAGCAGGGCTGCCGGCAGCTGCCCGGGAGGGCACGAGTGGCGGGGACAGCAGGGGGACACCGGCTGCGTGGGGAGCACCCGCCGCAGGGCACCCTGAGGGGTTTGTGGCCGTGTCCGGCCAGGATGAGCCATTAGCCCGGCAGTGCTGGGGCTGGCGCAGGGAAGCCCTCCGGGCCCCGACAATAGGGTTTTGTGTAGTCCCGACAAGAGCACCTGCCCCGGCGCTGGGAGCCGGCCAGGGGCACCATATGGAGGGGACCAGCCCCTCGCTGTGGCGGTGCCGTCTCGGCGTGGGGCCAGTCTAAGATGGGATGCAAACCCTGGCATGGAGAGGAGCCCCTGAGCCATGCGGGATGGGGCCATGCGAGCCCACCACCATTCCAGCCTGGAAATGTAACCACCAGGTGCAAAGATGACGGACACAAGGTGGGTGTGAGCGTCAGATTGGTCTCGGCCACACCAGCCCCAGGTGTTGCACGGCCTGAGACACCGAGGGTGCTGCAGGGGAGTGCCAGTGGAGCCCAGCCTGGAGGCAAAACTTCGCTTCGCCTTGGGGCTTTGCAGCAGAGCAGGAAATGACAGGACAGGACAGCACGAGGGATGAGGAATGGAGTCCCGCGGCACATGCGGAGAGGAAGGAGCACAGGACATTTGGGGCTCTGCCCCGTCAATCCCTCCCTGGCAGCAAGCTCATTTAAGGCTTTTCTTTGCTCCCAGCTGAAAAAATAAAGGCCAAGGTAATCTGCCTGCCTGTCCCTCTTTGTCTCGGGGATAATAGCAGCCAGCGCAGTGTGGAGCCCCCCAGGGCTTTGCAGATTAGAGCTTTCAGAGATGTCTACGGTGAGTGCCTGGACAAAAACGAGAGGTGGTGGAGCAGAACAGGAAGAAGGGGACCTCACAAGGTCACCCACTCCCTGCCTGCCTAACTGCATCTCCCCTCTCCTTGCCTTGCCACTGGCCAGGTGGGTGATGGGATGGCGGCCAGAAGATGGGATAGTGGCAGAGTGCTCCTCTGGGCCTCCCAGCTCCTAAGGCTGACCTCACTGAGGGAAGAGTTATGACTGTGTCACAGCAGCTTTTTGTTTTATAATTTACACTTTGACAATTCTGATAATTACACATCTGAACTGGAGAGGGGAGGAAATAGAGACAAAACCATGTAACCTGCCACAGAAACAACAACACTGTGAGCTGCTGCTCCCGTACTCACAATGACTTCTCTGCAAGCTGCCTACAGACCCAAAATGACTGGCTGGAGACATGGGAATCACTGTACAGGGCTGAGCTGCAGCTGGCTTTTTAATAACTCAAAGGGTCAAGACACCAGAGAAAAAAATCCCAAACCAATTCCCCTATTTCTCATGAGTTTTGTCTGGCAGGAGGCGTCCCAGCCGCGGCAACGAATATCCGCTCAGGAATGTCTCATGTCTAAAAGCACACAAAAAAAAGGGGGGGAGGTGGGAGGAAACTCTACTCCCGGCCTTCTTTCCCTGTGGCCGAGTTCAAACGGCTTCGAGAGGGCAGGCAGGGGCAAGCAGGGGCTCGTAGCAGTTGTGCTGGGGCTCAGCAGCACAGAGGCAGGCGGAAGGCAGAGTGGAGGAAGACGCCATCCATCCCTTGTTCATCCCCCTCCCCGGCTCTCTGCTCCTGCTGTGGATGTCCACGCCAGCCCCAGGATGCGGCCAGGCTCCGGCTCCTGATCGTCCCCTGCTCACCCTCCCTCCTTCCCGTCACCGCACACGTCATTCCTCCAAACACAGCCCATGGAGCTGGCGCGGCCGTACCGACACCGGTGAGCCGGAGGGGCCCGGCCAGCGCTCCCCACGGGGCTCGGTGTCTTCACGTTCCGCTCCAGCTCCGCCCGGGTTTATTTAGCTCATCAAAATCACCGGGTGCCCGAAGCCACAACAGCATCCTCCAAAAACAACTTCCTGGGGACAAGGAAGTGGGCGTTTTGTAGACCCTCGTGTGTGCGTACCCCCCGAAACACCCCACACGCCTCCTGAGTACTGCCCACCCCGAGCATCACCTCTTCCCTGCCTTTTAGAGCCAGCCTAGAGATGAAGAAGGAACCAGACAGAGAAGAGGGGAGACAGAGACACCAGACAATAAATCCATGGCTAAACCCGTGGTCCTCAACAGCCCAGCTCCGAGCTCAGCAGACCCCATCGCTGCTCTGCTCCCTCGGGGTGCTCGCACCTTCCCCTGGGCACCCCATCCCCTGGGCGCAGCACCCACGCCGGCTGCCGCCCGGGGTGATCCACAGCATCCCACTGAAATTCTAGCTCCGGCCTCCGTAGCAGATGGAGATAAGGACAGAACTACTCCCTCGCTTATAAACAAGGGGCCAGATTCTGCCGCCAGCATCCGGCAGGCGACACCCGAGCCAGCGAGGCCAAACCCAGCCGCAAAGCGGCTCCATGCAGGGATCGCAGCCGGGATCCGGCAGCCTGCCCGCGGAACGGGGAGCGGGAAGCACAGAGCAGTCCTGGCTTCTCCGTTTACCTGGGGCTGGTGCGAATCCCAGCAGCGCAGGAGGAGCCACGCAGAGCAAAGGCGGCTGGGGGAAATGGGATCCCCTCCTGGGGACAGTATGAAAGACACATGCAAAAGGGAAAATAAAAGACCAACCCCCCCCCCCGCCGCCCCCCTCCCGGTCCCGCATCCCAGTCCCTGCTCCAAACAAAGGCAAACCTGGCCATAGCAGCACACACCTGAAACACAAGCCCCTGAGACCCCAAGCCCCCTGAGACCCCAGGCCGGCTGAGGGCCCCCCAGCCCCACGGGGCCGCCGGGGACCAGCACCACACACGGACCTGAGTGACAGAGATGCCCAAACCGAGACACGGGGCCCGTGACCAAAATCATGCTGGGAGAAAAACCCACCCTGGGGAAAGCAGCTCCGTGGAGGTACCTGTGCCAGACCGCCAGTGCCCCCCAGCCGCGGGCCATCCCAACACCGCCCTGCCTGGGAGGTGACAGGTATTTATTGGGGCGAGCGGCTGTCCCCCCGCGCTGGGGACCGCGGCTGGAGGGCGGCAGGGGCTGCCATTGGCTCCCGCGCCACCCGGGCAGCATCGCTCTCCAGGGGCTCGCTCTGCCAGGGCCAACTTTACAAGGGAAGCAATTATTTCTTTTTTTTTTTTTTTTTTTTTTCCCCCAGCTGAAACAAAGACGAGGGCTCGAGCGAGCGAGAGCACGGAGAAGAAAACAGAAGCGGGGGGGAGAGTGGGCTGGAAAAAAAGCCCACACAAACCCACGGATCTTGAAACAAGAGGGAAGGATAAAAAAGAAATCGGAGGCTGCAGAGGTAGACGTGGAGATGGGAGGATGAAAAATTGCAAAGGGAAGAGGCGGCAGCAGGGAACGGAGCAGGGAGCTCAGCCGTGTCACATGTATCACATCCCCGGAGAGCCACCGGCCACCCCGACAGCCCACCGAGGCCACCCGGGACGATGCAGGGAACCTACAGGGGGCCAGTCTCTCGTGGGCCGGGGCTCTGCGGGGAGAGGAGACAAGGGCTCGGCTCCTCAGGACATGACTCCTGCCTCCCAGAGTGCTCCCCACTCGAGTGGGCTCTCCCCCAGGCTCCCCCGGCCCCACCAAGGTGGCCACAGCAGTGACCGCTGGGGAAATGGGGGGGCCACAACGAGCGGCCGAGGGGTCCCCCGGAGGTGTCCCTTCCCCGGATCCACCTGCCGCCAGGCAGCCGGCGCCCGACCCACGCCCACGCCAGCCCCTGGCACCCCCCGGCCTCGCTCTCCGTGGGCACCCGAGAAACCCCATCACCCCGAGCGGTCCCCAGGACCACCGATCCTCCATCCCGGAGCCTTTCCGCCCCGGCCGGCCAGACAGCCGCCTCCCTCCCGGCAGGATCCAACGCCGGCTCCGGCCCAGCGCCCCCGGGCAGCGGCAGCAGCGGGGACACCCCCGCGCCGGGCTCGCCGCTCCCATCCCCGGGGCCGGTACCGGCCGGGCAGGACCCGGCGCCGCTCCCCGCCGGTGCAGCCGAGCCGAGGCTGGCGCACCTGCCCCGCCGCCCGCTGCCGCCCCGCACCGAGCTCCCCCGGGACCGGCCGCGCTGCCGGTGCCGCTGCCGGTGTCGGTCCTACCTGCGCGGCGCCGCCGTCCCCGTCTGCAGCCGCCGCCGACTCGCGCTGCCGCGGGGGCGGGCAGCGGGAAGGGGGGGCGAGCGCCCCCTCCCCGCCCCCGGCCCTGCCCGGCACCGGCCCCCAGTCCGGCCGGGGCTCCCCGCCCCCTCCGCAGCCTCCCCTGGCCCCCTCGCCCCCCCCCCCTGCACCGCCCGACATCCCCTCGGGACCCCCCACTCCCGAGGCCGCTCTGAGCACAGGAGGAGCCCGGCCCGGCATGGGGACACAGCCCAGATGTGGGCCCGGCAGGGAGAGGCACAAGGGGCCCGGGACAGGGATGCCCACCCTGGGAGACAGACCAAAACATCTCAGGGAGGATGGAGCACCGTCACCGTCCTCTTTCCCGTGTGCTTCCCACTGAGCAGTGGCAGGTCCAGGGAAGGGGCTGTGACTGTCCCCACACTCAGGGCAATGGGGTGCTGCAGGGGCATGCTGCACTGGTGATGCAGCTCTGGGCCCTGAGGTGCACTCAGGTCCCACAAACCACACACACATGAACACCCCTCCGTGTCCTCCAGCTGGGTACTGCCACCTCTGCCAAATACTCCCAGGCAAGTTGGCTGTCACCCACCATCCTGGGTGATACCAGCTCAGAGGGGACGTTGGCATTGGTGTTGCACCCCATCCACATACACACGTCCCCCTTTGATGCCTCACAGCTGATCTGGCTCCCTTTTCGTATCTGAGGGCTGGCACCAAGGTGGCAGAAAAACCCAAGGGAAAGCGCAGATGGCACCCAGGCTTGGTCCCATTCATCCCCTGCTCACTCCCAGCCCCACAGTGCTGCTGTGCCAGGAGTGTGGCACAGATGCCAGGCTCTGAGCCATGGTGGCAGAGGTGGCCTTGGGGCTTGCCCTGGAAAAGGATGGGGACGGCAGTGTGTGGGAGCTGTGTCCCACAGTACCAACCCCCCGGGACAGCTTCGAGCTCCACCTTAGCACCCTGGATTCACTCAAGCTCCCCTGCCCCTCATGTCCCCAGTCCGAACCCATGCCATTCCTCTAGCATTAATTAAGCCATTAATTAATAGATTGGAGATATGGCTCAGAAATGCCCCTCTGGAGCGAGCTGGAAGTGCTGCAATTGGGATCACAGCGATAAGCAGGTTCAAGGAGGAAGAAGATAAGTTAATGCCAGGGCCACTGTTTAATACAGGCGATTCCTCCCCAGGCCGCTTCTGGAGCCCCGTGCACACCGAGCACAGGCCCGCAAAGAAAAGCGGTGCGAGAGATGAGCCGGGTCTCCCGGGAGAGGAGCCGGAGCGGGGAGAGCGGAGCCGCGGCTGCCGCGCCGCACAGAGCCGCCTTTCATTACAAAGGGCCGGGAAGCGGCTTGGAGCTGCCAGCAGCACTGACACGATGCAAGAGGGGATTTTTTCAGGCTGATGCAGCAACAAAGGCAGTTAAATCTAGCCAGGTAAGAGGCTTTCGAGGTTAGCCGGCTGTTCCCACAGCACAGGCTTTCTTTTCTTTTCTTCCTTCTTTTTTTTCTTTTTCTTCTTCCCCCTCCTCCTTTTCTAGGGGGAATTATTTTTGGTAATCCATGTGTTGCTGCTCGTTGGGCGCTGGAGCAGAAGTAAGCAGGTAAGCGGCACTTTTATCCCCAACCCAGCTTCCCACCACGGCCGGGACTCCAGTGAGAGGCTCTGAGCCTCAAAGGGAAGCGGTGAGGCTGGGCCAAGGCAGCTGGAGCGGCACTAAGCTCACAGCAGCTGGGAATTCCTTCTCTTTTTTTGATTGAAATGATGGCAGTGGGGGGCTACCTGGAGAGGAGCAGCTTCCACAACAAGCACCTGCTGCACCAGCGGAGGCTGGGTGCGCTGAGGCAGCACTGGGTGGTTCGGGGTGCTGGCACCCACCTGGAGTCACTCGCTGCCTGGCCCTGCTGGCAGAACAGAGGGGTGCTGGGCCTGGGAAAGCCACCCATGATGCCCACGTCCATCACCCTGCAAGGAGCCCAGCACCCTGTGCTCCTAGGGCAGGAGGATGCTCCCATCACTGGCTCTGCAGTGAGTCCAGGTGGTTCAGGCATCTCGGTGGGATATTGTGGAGATAGACCAGGATGAAGCCCAGATGCTAGAGCCTGTTGAAGGCCAGGAGAGTGTTTCTGAAAGGGATTTGTGTTCCTGGAGACCTGCATGCCAGCCCCAGTGCTCCCTAGGAAACACCCTGGGCTGCCCTGAGCAACTGTCTTCCCAAAGTCCTGCCAGGTGGAGGATGTGCCAGTGGCCCATGACTCAACACCTCCTCCCAGTGCTTCACATCAGCAGGTGGGATGTGACACGACCCCGGAGGCTGCAATGAGCCGTGCTGGCAGAGGCAGTGCCAGCTCAGTGAGCTGTGCTGCTGTGCAGGGACCCACGGCCCCTCACCATCCCAGGCTCACAGCCGTGACAGGGGGTGGCCACAACTCATCTCCCTGGTGCAGCTTGTCATCTCGTCCTTCTTCTGGTGGCAGCTCCTCAGACATTGCCCTGCTGAGCCCAGAAGACCCTGTGTTGATCCAGCTGGTGCAATGATGTTGTTGCTCCATTCCCTCACGATGCCTTTGCATCACCCTGGGCCATGTGCCACGATGGTGCCATGCAGTGCCGGCTGCTTCCTGTAGCTTGTGCCCACACCGTGCTCTGCTTAATGGTGCAGCCACCACCACCGAGGTGCCCAGCACCCTGCTCAGGGACCTGAACCCTGCCTTGGTGTGGGGTGAAGGCAGCTGAAAATCCCTCTTTCTTCCCATCCTCCTCCTCTTCTCCCTGCCCAGCCAGCATCCACCACTGCAACAAGATTAAACCAATTGCACCGTTATTTGTTTCATATTTAATAAGGGTTTGAGGAGCAGATCTCCCAGCAAGCCCCTGCTATCAATCAAACCCGCACAGAGTCCCCCTTTGCGCCCGCCTTTCCAAGAAGAAAGAAAACAAAATTGGTCTAATTTATTATTCATTTGTTCATTAAGTCTGTATTAACCAGATATATTATAAAGGAAAACAGGATTGCGCGTTTTGATCAGCAAATCCTCTGCTCATGAATATCCATGAGGCTCCCCCCTATCCCAGCACCTCTCCTGTGTGTGGAGCCAGCCGATGGAGGGTGTCAGTGGTGGGTGCTGGCACCGGGCTGTGTCCTGGCACACCACAGGGCTGGAAAGCTGCTCTCAGCTCTCTCTGCTTGCACAGCATTGGGGATCAGCTGTGCCATGCCACAGCGCTCCAGAGCTCGGGCCACCCATGGATGCCCACAGCTGGGAGGGAGAGGCCAAGCCCTGCTGGGTGCAGGGGGCTGTGGGGACATGCTGGGGGACACTGGGGCGATGGGCTCCCCTCCCTTCCTGCCTGGGGCTGAGCAGGAAGCTGAGCAGGTGGTGTTTCCGCGGCGTGAAAAAGCAGCATATGTCCCTGGATCCCTGGCGCGTGGCGGCGCCGGCGATGCCCGCGACTCCCCCGATGCTGCGGGGAGGCACAGAGGGACCCCGAGGTGCCAGTGATGCCCTGCAGGACCAGCACAGGACTGGAGCAGCATGTATCCCTGCTCCCCGGGGCATAGTCCATGAACCCCTTGGTCCATCCTAGGGAGGACGGGACAGGGCAGGATTGGGTCCCAGGATGTGTTGCAGGGACTGGCTGGCACCAGGTCATAAACTCGTGGTGACATTCACCCAGCCAGCAGCACCTCTGGCAGCAGCAGAGTGTGGAGAGCCATGTCCCAGCCCAGCAGGATGGTGGATCCCAGCCCTGCCCAGGAGCTGTTGCATCCTGCAGCAACAGTGGGCATACACGGAGAAATGCCACATCTGCATGGATGTCCATGCACCCATGCAGTCCAGCCAGACCTGAAAATAGGTTGGTTTAAAAAATGCATCACTTTGAAGTTATGTAAATGAAAGGCAGCGGCAAACAGAGCATGCTGGCAAAAGGGTTTCCAATTTTTTTTCCTCCTCGCCAGCTTCCTCCGGTTAAAATTGGGTTGCAATTCATTAATAAAGGAACAGTTGTACTGAATAAGCTCCCGTGCTTAAATCAGGACAGAGAAGCGTAATTAACCCAGCTCCAGTCTGATGTGATGGAAGAGGAAAATGCTCTTCTGTTTTGGTCCCTTCTCTTAAAAGCCCGCTGCGTTCTCCCGGCCTCTTGGGAACGGAGCTGAGCTTCTTATTTAAAAATGAAGCTCGCAGCCTGACAGAGCGGGTTCATGTATATATATAAAAAAGCTGTCATGATGATATTTTATTCATACCCCTCTTCCCCTTCCCTTTGCTTGGAAAATCCAGGAGCAGCCAGCAGGCAGTGTGGAGAGAGAGAAAGCAAGAATCCCCTTTTAAAAGTAAATTACAGATGCAAGTCACATTAGTTGAAGCCCCACGAGGCGGCAGATTCCTGAGTACCAGGGCTGGCCCCGGCGGCTTGGCCAGCCCAGACCTGGCACACCAGCTTCCCACCCCGAACGCCACCCGTGAGAGGGCAGGAGGGGACAGGCGGGGGGTGGCACCGGCTTTACACCACTGGTCTGTACAAGCTGAAGGTTTGTCCTCACTCCACCTAAATTAAAGCCTAATTAAGGGTCACAAAGGGCTCCCGCTGGCAGGTCCTAGAGGTGGGATTCAGCCCATTGTCCTGGGCTCGATGTGAGGGGCTTCCTTCTCCACCATTATTTCCGGGGCTGAATTTCCACCTTTCCCCGCAGCAGTTTGTCTGGATGAGCCAGACGCTGTCCGGCCACCGTCGAAGTGGCACGTGGCTCTGCATGTTGATGGAGCATCCCTGCGGCTCGGCTCGGCTCTGCCTGGCCGTGCTCCCCCCTTCCTCCACCGCCGCTTCCTCACCTGCTGTAAAAAAGAGCTGGCTGATGGCACGGGAAGGCAAACTGTATTTTGGGTGATCTTTGGGTGGGCAAGAGCTGCCCACAAGGGTGTTGGATTTGCTGTGCGGGACAAGGAGTCTGGTGAGGCAGAGCAGGGCAGCGCAGTCCATTAAAGCTGGGAGTGCTGCAGGACTGGCTTGATGCGAGAGACAGACGCTGAATTCCACATGGGACCAGCCATAGACCCATCAACATCTCCTGTGCTCCTGCTGAAGCTACACCGTGTCACCTGTCGCTCTCCCTGTGTCACCTGGGGTGAGCTGAGGTGAATGCCCTCAGGGACGCAGCCGGCCAGCACCAGCGCTGTGGGAGCGCTCCCACAGCGGGGTCGGGCAGGGGCAGCCCTGAGATGGGGACACGCACAAGGACCTCTGCAATGGGGAAGTGCAGCAGTACCCCTGTGCCACAGGGCTGCCCAGTTACCCCCGAGTATGGAGCTGGAGCAGGGGTGGCATTGCTCCATGGCACCACCGCCCCCACTCCCTCAGGGACCTCCCTGCGGACCTTCTCCCTATTTCTTCTGCTTCACTCCCAATGCCTGTCCATGTCCACTCCTTGTAGCTCTACCCCAGGGGATTTTGAGGCTTTATTCATTTTATTAAAACTAACAGGTTGGTTCGCAGAGCACAGGGATGCTGGACCCTGCCAGGAACCCATCACACACCCCATGAGTGGCTGGGCTGGCACCGCTGGGTACTGGCATGTAGGAACAGGGGCATTGCCAGGGCTCACCCTGCCCTGCCACACACCAGTGAGCCTGGAAATCCTTGGTGGGGCAAACTGAATCCCTGGGGCTGGAGGAGATGTTGGTGAGGGCAGCCAGCCCTTTTGTACCAGAGATGTTTCTGGTGAGGAGAAAAAAAAAGAAAAATCAGTGTTTGTTTCTTTCGGAGAAGATTGCTCTCTGCGCGCTCCTTGTATTTAGTTATTATTAAAGGGTTGTTTTGCTGTCAGTGAAAGCCTGCAATTACAGGCTCTCGCTTTTTTTCCTGGCTGTCACTATTCCCCATGAAAGCATTGCCCACAATTTTAGCATTTCTGCATTTCAATGTAAAGAAAAAGAAATTGAGATTTGGGCTGACGCTTTCCATGTGCGCGCGGCTGATTTCAAACTCCTCTGATTGTCCCCCCGCCAAAAAACATCATTTTGGGGGCTCAGACCAGAGCAGAATGTAGCTGTGCACTAGCAGAGGCTGTTTGGTCTTTACCCTCTTGCGTGTTCAACTCATATCCAGGCAAAAACTTTGCAGGAATCCCATCAGTGCCAACGCTGTGGTCAGGAAACCAGCACCACCTCACCCTGCTCCCATAAGCATGCTGTGCAGAAAAAAATAAACTATTTTCATTGAAGATCCTTATAAATTTCCCTTGGTCAAATAATTCACGGCTGATGGCTGGAAACACACTTTGTGTCCTGTATCTGTCTGTGCCAGCTCCGCACTGTGCCTCCCACACCACAAATCCCTTCCCTGACCTCATGAAACACGGGATATCCCCAGCCAGAACCAGCATCCCTCGTGGAGCCAGGGATGCAGCAGATGGGGCAGACTTGGCTCCGCTGGACCCCAGATCCTCAACATTCCTAGAGGAATTCCCCCAAAGTTAATGGGGACATTTCTCCTCCCTCCGAACCCTCCTCCCCGGCTGTATCACCGCTAATCTAATGTGGCTAATTTTAAACGAAGCTGCCCTCCCTTGACATGCATCTCCCCGTGGCATTGAAATTAAATGTAGGCTGTAATTTGGCATTTGAGAAGCGAAAGGGATGGTGGCCCTAAGGGAAAAGATAACAGCTTGGCTGTTTGTGTTAAATAGCTGTCTGCGAGCTTCAAACTGCAGCCGGAGATTCAGCTCACCGCGGGCAGGCTGCCAGGCCCCGGCCTGCTTTTTGGCTACAGCTCCTTCACAGCAGGAAGCTCAGAGGGGGGATCTCAGCCCCGACCCCCCCACTGCATCTCACAGGGCATCTGCTTGTTCCCCACCCTCTGTGGCTCCTGCTAAAACTGTCTCGCAGGCTCCTTGCTCCAGCGCCGTGGCCACCAGGAAAGCGCCAGGGAGGGATGCACAGCCACGGGGAAGGAGAAGCACAGTCCTTTGGGGCATTCTGAACCCAGCATGGGGCAACACAGTCTGGCAGGGGCATCCCAATTCCGTGCTGCACCTTGTGTGGTGGTGGCAGCCCATCAGGGACATCCCTGCCAAATGCTGCACCAGTGTGGATTTGCAGCTGGCGATGTTGGGATTTGGCCTCAGCACAGCACAGAGGTCTCTAGATTGGCTCCAGACCCCAGCTCTCCTTGCAGGGGAGAGCTGCCTGCCACCTGAGGACTTGGCTTTAAATAAAAGTCTGCTTTGCTCAAATCCAATGTTTCTCTTGGCCTGAAACAAAAATAAATTCTAATTTCAAGCTCGCTTTTTTTTCTATTTTAATGGATGCTGTTAATAAAAGGGAGACTTCGAGATAGCAATTTCCAGCAGCGGAACATGCCTGTTTTGGGGGCAGTTTGTTTTAAACTGGAAAAATTTGCCGAGGCAGTGGGAATTTGCCTGGGCTCCCAGGTTCCCCCCAGTCACCTGTGCAGGGGACACTGGGGCAGGCAGGGGATGGAAGAGGCAGATGTCCCCGTGGCCAGGGCCAGCTGCAGCACAGGGATGGGGCTCCCCGATGGGATGGTTACCTGGTGTACCCCACAGCCCTTCTCCTTGCCAGCCCACCCACCTCCATCCCTCTGCCCTCCTCCTCCTTACCCGCACCCAGTTACCATTTCCCAGGAGCTGCTCATCCCTCCCAGCCCTTTGTACCGCTTGTCTCCATCCTCCCCTTTGTTTAGCATTTTAATTATTTTAATTACCTTGTTTGCCAGCTTATCGCGGCGCTCAAACCCATCTGTGTGCGCGCAAGCAGACACAGACTTTTATCTGCAGCCCGCCGTCAGCCCCATTAGCATTTTTACTCCGGCTTTGGTGGAGGAAAGGAGAAATTAGCATTTCTGCCTGGGCCGGTGGGGCTGGCACGGTCGTCCCTCGCCTCGCAGGGTCACTTCATTCTTCCCAGAAGAATGGGACTAATTTATCTCTCCCCCCTCCTTGTATCCATTTCAAATGAGAGATTAATATAATGACAAACATGAAGCCCGAGTGGGGGCGATGCCTGAGCCCTGCCATGGGGTTTTCTCTCTCCAGGGAGGCAGGCAGTGGAGTTCAGGTGAGGTGGGTGCTGTCCCCAGGGAGCACCCTTGGGTTGCCAGGAGAAAGGTGTCTTTGGGAAAAAGCTTCTTTCTGTTGAATTTAGATGCCAAAATGCTGCTTGGTAGAGGCAGAGGTCAAAGGCAGGGATGCTGGACCCCACTGAGAGTGGGAGGGGATGGGGACAGGGCCGGGGGCTTTGGGCTGTGGTTAAAAGAGCCGTGCTGCTGCAGTGGCAAGGGCTTTCCAGGTGGGCTGCATGGCTGGAGCACCCCACTCTCCTTCAGGGACAAATGAGAGATTTCACTGCTGGAAACGCTCTCTCAGCATCCTCTTAGTGCTGCTTAAATGCCTCTCCCAAAAAGGCCCAACTACCAATAAATCTGTATCAGCTCACCTTCAAACGCACTTCAGTGCCCTATTTACTCTGCACAACAACAAATTAACAGCCCCAGTTTTGGGAATGGCCGCCAGCCCCCGCAGCAGGGCTCCCCTGAGTGACCCAAGACCCCTTTTTACTGCATCAAAGCATTGCTATAATCCTGCTGTGAGCTGCCTGTGGGGAGGGGGGTGTAGTGACGGCAAGGCTGGGTGAGCAGTGGTCCCCTGGGGAAAGCTGGGTCACCAGGGGTGTTCATGGATACCCAGTTGTGCCATGGTGTGAGCAGGGTGGAAAACATCCCACAGAGTTGGGCTGGGCAGCCAGGAGCTCCACCTCAGACAGGACATCTGTAGGGGCAGGACACCTCATGGAAAAGGAACATCCCGTGGGAGAAGATGTTCTGTGGAAACAGAAACCCTTTTGGAGAGAGGACATACATCCAGGTCAGCATAACCCCTGGGGACAGGATGTTCCTTAGGCATGGGACAACAATTTAGGACAAGGTGTTCTTTGGGAATAGGACCCCTGCCCATGACAGAACATCCATTGGGAACAGGATCCCCTGTTCCAGGATAAGAATGCCTCTTTGGGACAAGAGTCCCATCCAGGGCAGGATGTGCCTTTGGGACAGAAATCCCCTTAAGGACAGAATGCTCCAGAGGACAGGCCAGGCCCTTTGCTGACAGGGCAGCAGCCAGGACCCTCAGATCCCCCCCAATATCTGCTTCTAAACCCTCCTTTAAATACTCAACACACTTCAGTGTATAAATAAAGGGTTTCACACCTCTGATTCGAGTCACCAGGAAAAATGGAGCAAATTAACCAAATTCCAGAGCAGAAGAAATCTCCTAAAAGCCTGCACACCTTTCCTGCACACAGCAAAGCCCTTTAAGACCCAGAAAAGGCAATAAAGGCCAATTTGTTGGTCCCGAATCTGTTAAACAAATGAGTCAGAGACAAAAGGATCCATCAGTCCAGACAGTCTTGAGAGAGACTTGCAGGGACATGGGATGGTGTGCAGGGACAGTGACCCCAGCAGCCAGGGACCCACCATGTCTCTGCACCACAGCCTGCCCGGGGAAAGCAACAGGCCAGTGTTTTGCTGAGGTTTGGGCTGCAAAATTTAACAAGGAAGAAATTAGAAAGAGAAACTTCACTAAAATAGCTTTAGAAAATCATCCTACCAAAGGAATGGGACGAAGAACAAAGGAAGGAGGGGGGACCAAACCCAAGGGAAGGTAATACTGGGACATGGCACCGTTCATTGAATCTGTTACAGTGATGAGGAGGAGGGGAAGGAGGAAGGACTGCCCCAGCACAGCCCGGTGCCACTTGCTGGCAAGGCCATTGGTGGCATTGCCGTGTTGGTGGTGGCATTGCCGGGCAGGTGAGAGAAGAGCACCAAGCCCCCAGTGTCCAGCCATGCCATGCTGTGGGAGACAGCCGCTTCCTTCACAAGCACGTCACTGCTGCTGGAAAGCACGGGAGATTCAATCTATAATTTACAGGCATATCCATCTGGGAAGTGGCTCGACAAGCCTGGGAGAGCAGCACTGCCCTCCTGGCTCCTGCTCTTCTTCTAATTTAAGAATTCTTTACATTGAGGCATGGTATGAATAAGGGCCAGTGACAGGCGCCATCCCCTCCCTCCCTATCCTGTCACTGCCTCCTTGGCTGGCCACAGCAGGTTCTTGCATGCTGCTTTCAGCCTCCCCAGGACACAGTTTGGAGCTGTTGACTCCTGCACGTTTAACACAGATGCTCGGGACAGGCTTTCTTAGGAAGCCCCCAGAGATGCTGCAGCAACCAGGGCTGGGCTGGATGATGCTGGTTGCTGTGGAAACAGCAAGGCCAGATCCAGGGACCGCAGCATTTTCCCTGCACCTGGTACCAGCTCCTCTCACCTAGTTTGCAGCTGGAGAGCATAGGATGCTGGAGAGCTGTTCTGGTGGCATTGGGCTGTTCCCAGCCCCAGTCTGCTCCAGTCTCACCTTCCCCAGGGATCAATGGGCTTGCTCCCTCCCACCCTGTGTATGTCATGCACGGGGTGTTTCATTGCATGGGGCTCCCTGGGATGGGACACAGTACTTTGGACCAGGGCCACCACCTCTTCTCCAGCCACCTGGGGGCCAGATCCAGCCATCCCCCCAGGAACTGCATGGCACAGTCTGCCAGCACATCCCAGGAAAGCCTTTTGCACCAGCACCATGACTTCATTCAACCAGTGCACCACCACAGGCTGTCTTAAATGTCACCCAGACCTGCGGGAGGTGGGACACAGTGGGACAAGCCACACAGGGTCCTCCTTAAGTGTAGCCAAACCCTGCCATCGGCCAGGCAGGTGCCGCTGTGTGCCAGGCTGCCACCCATGCCAGGCTCATCCTCGCTCCACTCACAGGCAGCTCAGCTCATTACAGGGATGCCGGGATGATAGAGTATCCTGCCGGAGTAGAGGAAGCCAGGTAAACCTCTCCATCCATCAGGGCCCCCACTTTCTGCCAAGCACATTAGGGGATAATTAAGTAAAAATAGGCCTTCCGACCAGTGTAGCTCATTAAGGGCTAATTAAGTTAATTAGTGCCAGGTGTGGATTGCAGCGCTTGCGCGTGTGGCTGTTGTTTGCTGTAATTGCATTTTCTCAGCAGCTTCCTCCGCCAGGCTGGAGCTCTGCCAACAAGGAAGGGATTCAGTGCCCGCTGTTGGTGCAACACGGGGCAGCTGATGGGCACCCAGCAATGGCACCGCACCAGGGACAGTTAACCCTTCTGTCCCCATGCCCCCCAGGCGGCTCTCCCACCCCAAAGCCAGGGCCTGACCGTGGGGCAGCATGTGCTGCCCCTGCCTGTCCCTCTTGGTGTGCTCCTCCTGCCTGTAGACAGGGGAGGGACAAGAGCCTGTGCCATAGCAGTCCCCAAAAGCAGCCAGGAAGGCAGAGGACAGCCTCCCAGGGACCCAGCATTGAGGCCAAGACTTCTGAAGGTCTGTGAAGGTGAATATGGGCAGGGATGAAGCAGCAAACACAGCCATGTATGCTGGTCATATTGGTGCTGAAAGATGAAAGAGGGATGGTGGAGAAAAGGGTGGAGAGGAAGACAAAAAGGCGAGAAGGAAACATGAGAGGGTGAGGAGAGAGATGCCAGGCTCTGATCTGTGCTTCCCGCACCCGGGAGCAATTAGAGCTGCTCTGCCTGTGCCCCGCAGAGACACTGAAGGGATGAAGATGTGACAAAGACCAGGCTATTTTTTGCTGAGGTTACTGTCACTAATAAATGGAGACTCTCCCTTGACACGTGTTCCTGTTCCTTCCAGCGTCTGGGCATTTGGCATCCTCCTCCAAGCACAGCCTTGCCGGTAGCAGCCTCGCTTGGAACTGACCCACGGTCCCTCCAGGGAGGCTCGGCTCGTAAACAATTCTGTGAAATACGGCTGAAAGGCTTTGAGGGGATAGAGAGGCTGTGCAGGCACCCCATCCCTCTCCCCATGCCATGAATCAATTCCCAGTAAGGCAGGAGCAAGGCAGAGACCTCCATCCATATCCCGGGATGGAGGCCGGGGAGCACAGCCAGCATTCTGGGGGGCTGCCTTTCCTGCGGCCTCTATCCAATGGGAAGTTCCTGCTGCCTGCACCACTGTGGCGAGATGGGGAAAAGGGAGCTGAAGGGGAGGCAGGAGGAGAGATGGGTCCTTGCATCCCCACCGTGATCTCTCAGCACCGAGATAATTGCCTGCTGGTGACAGCTGAGGTCAGGCGTGACAGATACCTCGGGAAGAGCTCCCAGCTCCGAGACCTCCCTGCAGCAACCCAGTTCAATACTGGGGCTGAGAGGTAATTTTCCCAACCTCCCCTAGCACAGGCTCTCTCTGGGTGGATCCAGGTTCAGGCGATGATCCTTCCATCATCCTTCAAACAGCACTCAGCCCCCTCAAACAGCTCCACACGTGGGCTGTGATCCCTGGGGAGGGACAGGGAGTAGTAGGGTACTGAGCCCGAAGGCTTGGAGCTCCCATGGGGTGTGGCGAGAGCACCCAGGCAGGACCAGTGCCCACCTGGGAGCCAGTGGGGCGCAGATGGACCTGTCCATGGCCTCTATCCTCCCATGACCAAAGGAGGCTTTTTCACCTTGCTCTCGCTGCTCCTTGCCACCTCATCCTCACGCACCAGCGATGCGCAGAGCACCAGGCAACCCCACTTCCTCTGCCATGGGAAAGGGACTGGAGAGGGAGTGTCCTGTAGCCCCCTTGGATGGCCAGGAGGCCAATGAGCACATCCTGGGGCTGGTAATTCATCCTCCCTTCCCTCTGCACTGGGCTCACTGCAGTGGGACTTGGCTCATCTGTCCCCCTGCTGCAGTGCTGAGAGTGGGGCAGGGCACCAGAGCTGAATGTTGGGCATGGAGAGGCCAGGATGAGACGCCTGATGCCACCAACGTGGCCCCTACAGCAGAGAGCATGTGCCCAGGCAGGGAAGGAGGCAGGGAAGCAGGCAGGCAGCGCTCCGAGGAGGCTCTGCAGCACCCTTGGCTCCCCTCTCCCCGGCGCCGGGCGCGAGGCTGACAGGATCATTACAGCCGCTATCTGGGCTCACGGGCTCATCCCTCTCCCTTTCGCCTTTTGCATAATGGATAGGCTGTGAGTAATGGGAAATGGCAGCCCAGCCGCGCTTGCTGGCAGCCCCTTAATGAAGAATATGGAAATCTCATCAGTCTAATCAGGCCAGCAAATGAAACTGCTTTCCCCCGCCGATGTGAGCAGAAGGCTAACGACCCGCGCTCCCCGGCTCCATCCCGCTCCCAGGAAGCCCCCCCTTCCCTTTTCCATGTTGACAAGTGAGCTGTGAACTTCATTTTTTCTGGCAAGCAGAGCCCCAACTCATCTTCCCTGCTCCCCTTCCCCAGGCTTGGGCCAGCAGGTATTCCTGTGGGTCAGCCTTCCGCTTGTTCCTCAAGGGCATCGCGCCCCACTCATGGCGCAGTCATCAGCTGGGTAGCACCATCTGCAGGCGTCACCCATCCCCAGCTCCTGGTCCTCCCTTGTGTCCTCCTGCTGTGCCTGAGCCTCCCAGCATCAGCTTTGGCACAGCTGGAGGTGCAAGTCAGCATCCCACAGTGGGGATGTGGGACACGTGGTCCCCCAGCTGCAGTCACCTGAGACCACTTTGTCCCTGCAAGCACTGAGGTCTGTTGGGCTCATGTCCATAGAATCCCAGCGCAACTGAGTTTCGTGGACTTGTGTCTTCTCCTGCAGTGACACCTGCAAAGAGCTACAGTGTGGAGAAACTGCTGTTTCCTCTCTTGTCTCCCTTGTCCATCACCCACAGCCTTGCGCCTGGTATAGAGCACAGCTCCATCTCCACTCACCTCCTGCAGCGTGCACCATCGCCAAGCCAGACCTTCAGTCATGACACCTGCACAGTGACACCTCTAGTTGTGCCAGAATTGGAGCATCTTCCAAGAAACTATACCCCCCAGTCACACAGGGGCCACGCTGCTAGGAGCTGGCACCAGCATGCCCCACTCCAAACATATCCCACTTTGGTGTCATCTGCAAACTTGATGATGTACCTTTTGTCTCCTCCTCCCCATAAGCACTGTCCTGGCCCTGAGCAGCCTGGAAGTGCCTCCAGTTCAGGTCCCACAGGTTTTGCTGTTGCTCTGGGCTTCTGAGCTGTTGTGTCCATGGAGCTGTGAAGTGCTGTCTGTCAAATTGGCTACCATGGTGGCCTAGAACTTTGACTTGTGTATCTTGGTAAGATGTGTGGCTGAGAAAGCCTGACTTTGTCCCTAGCGGGGCACAAGACACGGTCAGTACTGGGATCTCAGTCCACACTGGGATCTGTACAAGGATGGTCACCTTGGATAAAGACCTGAGGGATGCAGGTTCAGCCCTGCCTTGGACTCACCACACAGGCTGTTTGCCCCAAATCTGCACCAAGACTTCATAGCTGGACTTGCTGTGTCCAAAACGTGGCAAAAATTAGATGTTTGCACAGCAGCTCACATCAGCAGGTCCTGACCTCCATGGCAGCATCCTTTGGCCTTTGCAACAGCTCAGGCAGGGGAGAGCAGCAGCATCCTCCCCTGCATCTGTCTGCTCTGTGGGCAAAGGCAGGAGGCTGGCAGGGAAACGGCCGCTCGCTGGTTTGGGGGAATGTTTAATTACCGGCTTTCACAGCCACTGTGTAGCTCCTAAACTGATGGTGTGCCTCGGCTGTGAATTCATCAGAAGCACCGAGGTGGGCATAGGTTTCAATAAAATCCCCAGCTATGTGTACACCCAGGGCATTCAGCCACGCATAAATACACCCATAGCATATGCTCGTGCTACAGCAGAGGATGCTAACTCAGGGCAGAGGATGCTAACTCAGGGCTGGAGGAAACCATTTGTTTCCATGAGTTATAAGATCATATCTGGAAACACCTCTAACAAGCCAAGATCAGTGCGGCAGCGGAGCTGGCGCTGGTCCCCGGCGCGGGCTGTTTGCACACACCAGTAATGATGTGAACGAGCGGCTGTTCAAGGGGCTGATCAACATCAAACCATTGAAATTAAAGGCTGAGGAGAAGCAGAGCCATAAACATTTATTGCAACACTCTGCGTATCATCAGCTGCTGATTTGGAGGCAGTGGAAATGTGCAGCTGAAATAATAGGATTTATCGGAGTCTGAGATGAACTGTCCTTGATGGATGGTTGTAGAAGGGAAACAATGTGCCATCTCCAGCACAAGGCCATTCCTAAAATACAGCGAGGGGGTGGGGGGGGGCTGCTGCCTTTATTAACTCTAATCCCTCACCATTTTAGAGCCCACACCAGCCGTCAGACCCAACTGCAGCAGAATGAGGAAGCCAGCTTGAAGATGATGCCCTGGAATATCCCGGAGGACTGGAAATCAGTCTTGTGGTCTCTAAAAGCTGAGTGTGTAATTTGCTGGAAAGTTGACACCCTTTCTGCTTCGTCTTGATGCGTTTTCCATTTGTTTGATCCCCTTTACATTTTTATCTCTGTTCTTCAGACAGAAAAAGCAAATCTAGGAATTTCTTCAGCTGCTCTCTCTTTGCTTCCCAATTTTTTTCTGTTGCTTCGCTGACACAACTCAAGTTCATTAATGACACCGACAGTTTGCCTTTTAAAGCAAACTCCATCTTCTTTCACCCACCAAAGCTATGGAGCCCCACCTCTGGAGGGAAAATACAGCTGCTGTGCTCCCCCCAGCCAGCGGGTTAAGCAGGAACTGATGGCACTCAGAGCTCAGCTGCTGTAATCAAATCGTCTCCTGTCACCTTGAGCACCCTGTAATGCTCCTACATCTAACAGGCTGGGAGGAAGAGAGGGCTGAGAAAAGCAGTATCAGAAGAATGTGGGAAGAGAATAATTTGATAGATTTTTTAGTTTTTTTTTTTTTTTTTTACATTGATCTGAAAATTGAAGTTATGGATTGTTTTTTAAAAGGGAACTTCAGAAAAAATCTCTCTCCCTCTCTCTCTCTCTCTCTTTTAGAAGTGAACCCAGGGAAATATTTCCATGCAGAAGTCTCTGACTTACAGATCATCCAAGGTGTTTTATGCACATCAAAGTAACTAATATCTGAAACAGGAGAAAAACCCAACTTGACTTCATCAGATTTACAAACAAGTTAGCTTTGGCTGCATTGAACATCTGCTGCAGGCCCTATGGAGAGGAACTGTCTCGTACCTCTCCTGGGGACTTTTGGGCAAGGCTGGATGCAGAAAGGTTTCTGCTGTGACAAACTGGCTCTAATTTGCCCCCTAAAAAGAGGGGGGCAGCATCACAGCTAACGCCTTGTCAACACTCTGTGGCACTGACGGGACAAACCCATCTGGATCAAGGCAAGAGGAAATGCAATGTTGTCACTGTCCCATCTGAGACATCCCTGAGAGCCCCAAATTTAGTGCACCATTCATACTTCATTGGTCTCTATACTAGCCCTCAGCACCAGCATCTCTGATAAAACAAGCCTTGCCAGGAGCCTCTATCTCATTTTTCCTGCTCAAATGGGTTGCAGAAGGGACTTGCTTTTGTTTCCACCAACACAAAGCCGAAAAAAACCCTCCAAGCTACATCCGTATGGGATGTGGGTGGTTGGAGAAAAATGGGTTTCCTGCTGCTTTGTATGTCCTAAAGCCTATTAACTGGGACTCTGTCTCTACCACTTCTTGTTTTGCCTGACAGGTTAAGCCCGCGTTGGCTTGATGAGACATTAGTGGCAGAACTTTTCCTGTGCCAGCCTGACACAATTCCCACTCCCACAGTTCCGATGTCCCGGATTAGCTGCTCTTGAAGGCACCATTTGAAGATGTTGCACCACACCTTCTCACTGAGACCTTGAAGGGATCCTGTAACCCTCTCA
The DNA here is from genome assembly GCF_017639235.1 of Corvus kubaryi. Lineage (NCBI taxonomy): Eukaryota > Metazoa > Chordata > Aves > Passeriformes > Corvidae > Corvus > Corvus kubaryi. The sequence continues at coordinate 2,853,394 of NW_024580659.1, forward strand.
AGATTGCATTGAACTATGTAGAAAAAAAACTGGTTTCTTCAGGGTTGATGCAGCGAGTGACGAAGGCGGAGTGGGGGAGCAGGGACACCTGAGCAGAGATTTTCTCCCTGTTCAGCTGCTTTGGGCATTTGGTTTCTTGCTGCCCAAGTTCCTCTATCATCAGCAGTGAGAACCACAGTCCTCATTGCTTCTTGTGGTCCACAAGCAGCTTTCTTCTGCTGCACCTCCTAACAGAGATGTTTGTAAGTGCACCTAAGCCTGCTTCCCCATACCTGCTCTGACCTCTTCTCTGTCCCACGACACAGAAACATGAAAAACATGAATGCTAACACTCCTGCAAATGCAAGAAAAGGGACACTTTCAGTGTGGCTTCACATCTTGAGGTTGCTGAGGAGCCATTTTCAGCACTTCAAGTTGAAGTACTTTCAGAAAGGAAAATCAATGCTGAGGCAGCCCGCCCAGAAATGAGGGGTCAGCAGGCTGGCGTGAGGGAGGTGCAGGTGACGGAGGAGCAATGGGAGAGTGCCTCCAGTGTGTGATCCCTCATTGTGGCTGAATCACTAACCCTAAACACATAAATCAAACCCAGCCTGGGGATCACGCCTGCAGGCACACTCTGTTTGATCCAGGAAGGCTCACTTCAGCCTCTTTTGGAAAGACCTTGCCAAGGCTGGACAATGGGAAGGGCTGCTGTGTGTTGCTGTTAGCATTGACACATTTGCCCCATTATTCATGGCTGGTGTGCATTTTGCTTCCTCTTGGTTCCCAGCCTAGTTTTTCACTGGGTTTTCATGCCTTTGAGGCAACCAGCACTGAAATGGTGCCAGTCCTTTGTCAAGAGCCAACTGGGCATACCCTGGGCTTCAGTTTTTGCTGGTGACAGTCCCAAGAGAAGCCGTCTTGTGGTCCTCCATCGTCTGTGTCGCCTCTCCTCTCTGCTGTCCAGCACACTAATCATTTTTTAAATCTATTAGCTGAATTTTAATTTTTTTTAGTGGACATGATGGAAGAGTAAGAGTCTCAAAGACAAGTGTTAGGAAAACTGGTGCCTGGATCTTTTTCCTCCATCCTCTTGCAGCGCCAGCTGAAGTGAAAGGCTATGATGCATGAGCTCACTTTTAATCAGGTAATCCAGCTGGGAGAGAGCAATACCATAACAATCCATTCAGGATTAAAGAAAAGCTTCTGGCAGTGTCTCTCACCATCCATAAGACACTCATTGTCTCTGCTATGAGTTGCAGGCTCTTCTCTGCTGGGCAGAGTCTCCCAGGATGTCCGAGCACTGGGACAGCACCCATAGTAGGAGCCACTCACTTCTCAACTCATCTACCCACTCAAACAACACCAGCTTGGGTTTTATCTTTTGTTTATGCCCCCAGCAGAACTGAAAAAAACCCAGTGCCCATCCTTCCCAGAATCCCATCTCTTCCCAGGCCTTTGGCTTTGCACAGGTGCTCCGAAAGCAGAGCAGTGTGGGGCAGGGTGAGTAGGAAACACAATTGTGTTGCCAGTAACAGGTCCTCAGAGTCTTCTGCCCAAACTGTGGATTTATTTGACTTCTCCCAAGACACTACAAAGTCTGAAGGCCAGGAAGAGAGTGGTGCTATGGGGTTCTCCTCTGAAATGAGCTACCTGAACCCAGGCACAGTCTGGTCAAGTCAGGCTAGAGTTTCTCCAGGGTGGTTTGGCCGCTGCTGGAGCTGCCAGCTGTGCAGGGGGACAAAAGGAAAGATCTGCTTGCTTTTCCTCCATAAAGGCACCACTTGGTCTGTGTCCACATTGCTTCTTCCCTGAAATGCAGTGCCAGGAAGGTGCTGCTTCTCTCCCAGTCGCTGGCACGAGGAAAGCAAACTGGCTGTCCTTGGCATTTGATATAAGGCTTTCCACAAACACCAGCTAATGGGAATTCCTCAGTGGTGTCCCTGGGAGCTTCAATATTGGATGTCAAGGCAGACTTTTGTCTTCTCAGCAGGCAGCTGGACCTGATGTGCTTAACCCTTTCCAGCCCGAACCAGAGGGTGAGGGACTGAGCATGGCAGGGCCTCAGAGTGGGCTGGGGTCCTGCTCCAGCTGCCTGCTGTGCTTGGCTACTCCATGCCCCGACCTCAGCTTCACACCACTCCTGCTCCTGCAAACTCAGTGCACGTCCAGCTTTGTTTTATTGTCAAGGTGCCTCGGAGCATAGGGATCCAGGAGGATTACTGAATGCCTTGCAACTTGGAGATGGCAGGCACACCGGGCACGCTGAAGGGTTTTGTTTGTGCCTGGTGAGAGCAGCTGTGGGCAGGAGTGGGTGAGTGGGGAAGTTACCAAAAGAGAAATAAGGAAACAAAAGGCAAGTTGGGGCAGGGGGGGTAATGTTTGCATGGGGGAGGGCAGGAATTTCTTTTCTTTGTCAGAAAGTCTAAAGTGCCTTTCTTTAGTGCCTTGGTCGCTGCATGGGGCCTTGGTCAATAACATTCCTCCCTCACCCTGCGGAAGGAGACGGGCCAAGCAAGACACGGCTGAATGAAATTCCTCTCACCTCACCCCGTAAACATCCCAAGAGTCTGGCCCCATTATGGCTGGGTACAAAAGTCTGGGTCCGAGGCCGAACAAAAGGATGGGGAAGAAAGTGCAGGTTGCCAGGGCAACGCTGTCCAGGCTGCCTGGTTTTATCAGCAAGGGGCCTGGGTTTTCTGCCTGAGTTACGGGAATCTGAGGCAATTTATTTCCACCGCAAGACAGAGGCTTTAGAGGGCAGCGTGGTGAGGCTCCGGCTTCGCTTTTGGTGTTCGCAGCAGGGCAGGTGAGGTGGGAGCAGCCGGGTACCCAGAGAGCCAGCAGCATCCTGGGAGGCACGGGGAGCACAGCAACGCCCAGGGAGTCCCCTGCAAAGGTTAACACAGAATGGTGACCCTCCAGGGAGTCTGTCCAATCTGCCCCTTACATGATTTGGGCTCTGTCCCGGCCTCCTCTACAACACATGAAGTCTGCTCGTCCGTCTGTTCAGAGTCCATTCATCTCTCTTGACTGAGGATGGACTTCTCTCTGCTTGGGGACCCCAGTACCCTGGCAGGCTGGATTAAATTGGGGAAAACCGGTTTTTTCAGTAGCCTGACAGAGACGGTTTTACAGTTTAATTCAGAGAGGCTTTTACAGTTTAATCCAGATGAAGGCTGGTTACTTCTAGGCCTAGTGTTGTCTGCACTAGAGATGATCTGGTCCACTCCCAGAGAGCATCAAAGTTGCCTCTGACAGGCCTGGATTGCAGTGGGAACATCTGGAACCCAGTGCCTGAGGGTCAAAAGAAGCAGGACTGCCAGGTCCCCTGGCACAGCATTTAGCAAAGCTAATGCAAAACCTTAAAGCTACCTGAGCCCGGAGGACTGGATCTGGGATGTGTTGGCCTCACATTGAAAAGGACGAGGTCAGCTATGGGAAATTAAGTTCCAACTGGATAAATATCCTTCCCCACCAGTTTTTGGTGACAAGAGACAGAATACTCCAGAGACCTGGAAGCAGTAAAGACAACATGGGAAACCAAGCTGACACCAATCTTACAAAGGGTGTTACAACACTGGGGAAAGTATCATTCAGGCATCCACTCAGCACAGTGGCTCTATTGGGCAGCAAAGATGTTCATGATGTGGCTCCCTGTCAGTCTGAAGAGGATGATAACGCTGGGTGTAGGGTCAACATGCAAGATAGAGAATGAAAAAAAGCCTGAATGGTATAACAAAATAAGGTACAAAAGTCAGACATGCTGATGTGTTAAAGCCAGGACAAGCAGGCATTTTTGGTTTCCAAACAAACCAAAATACCAAAATGCAGGTGGGATGGCAAGGTTTCCAGAGGCAGAACCTCTTGCAGAAGAGAAAGAACCACACTGAAGGTTGTGAATGTAGTACCCACTCCTTGTTTGTTTTATGTTTTTCCTGTGGGATGTGGGGAGTTTGTAGGATGGGTCAGTAGCATGCAAAGACCCGGAACAAAATTTGCAGGCCAGCTCGGTTAAACAGCTGGAGCAGAACCAGCTCAGCAGGCCATGGAAAGCATTCGGCCGAGACAGCCTGCTCATCTCAATTCATCTAGACAAATTTCTAGACAAATGCGCCAAGCTGTGCTCAATGGAGTGACAGGGAAATTACTAATTAAAGTGAAGATGGTGGGATTAGTGGGAAGAAATAGCAGTCGGGTACAGAAGCTGTACCTCTGGACAGAGGCAGTAGCAGGCTAGACAGGGTTCACCACTGGAGTTTCTCTGGAATTGATCCTGGGATTGATCTTGTTTATTCTCTCCATGAATGATGTTGTCATAAGAAGTGGAAGCGCTTAGGTTAAGCCAGCTGATGACGCAGAAGGGAGAGGCATTGTGAATGCAGAGGAGACAGGAGATCAAACAGAAAGCAGCAGACAACCTTGAGCACGGAGACGCAGGAACGAGTTGAAATTCAAGAGCACGAAATGCAAGACTAATCACAGGGTTGGGGTTTTTTGTGCTAGACAGGGAGTGTGTCAGTTGGACATGACTGAGGAGGAGGTGAACTTCGTTGTAGCAGTCATGGGTGATTATGAACCACCAATGAGCTAAAGGCACAAAAAGGCGAACGAGACCCGAGGGGTTTGGGATATTGCCAGCAGAAGCAGGAAATTATTAATAGCATTTGCGAAGTACTGACAAGACCTCATCTAGCATTGGGTAGGAGTCCTGGACAGGTAGGCTGAATTCTTGCCAGAAGCAGTGCAGAAAAATTCTCTGAATATGATCAAGAGACTGGAGATTCTGTTTCACGAATAAAACAAAAGATGGAAGGAGTTATCTTCTCCATTGGTTTGCAAGTGATAGCCAAGCACAGCAGAAAAACTCACAAATTAGAAAGCAAGGATGCTGACAACCCCAGACCCTGTGTCCCTGTGCCTCCCTCCCACCTGAAACTACCTGAGCTCTTGCCCTCCACAGGATCTCTTCTGCAGAGAGACCATTTGCACCCTCCTCCTTCCTCCTCCTCGCCTTCGTGCCTGGAAACTGATCCCCACTTCAACTCTAAACAGGCAAAAAGAAAAGGAAAGCCAGTAGACTGGGTCTTTTGTACAGCAAAGCAGATTAGGGGCCTCCCAGGGACTTGCAGCTTGTAAGAGGGAAGGGCTGGGAGATGGAGGGAGGTAGGGGGGTGGCTCTGCTCTCCTCCACAAACAGTGAAACTCAGACCTGCCTTTGGTCTGCTCCTTGCAAAGTCTTTTTTGTCCCCCTTCCTTCCTGTCCCCCCCCCCGCTTGACATTGTGGACCAGCTTTTGGGGGCTAGGATCTTTTCAGTTCCTGCAATGGATTTAATTCCTGAAACGTGTGTCCTGTTCCCCGCTCCCGTGCTGAATCAGGAAAGCATTCACCCAAACAAAAGCCAAATCTCCCTCCTAGGGGCAATCAGGAAAAGGGGTCCCTGCAGTGGTCTCTGGTTTGAAGACAAAAGGTTGCTTGAACTATAGACAAGCGGGTTAGTGCCACCATGGATTATAGAAACAGCTGTGGAAGCAGGGATTAGCCACCACCTGTGTGACAAAGGCTACAGGTCTCCAGTCCGAGGGCCAGCAGAACACATGGCAGAGGCTTTGTGCTACCTGTCTGCCTGAGCTTGACTCTTCAGGTGCTTTCTTTATTCTCAACTTGCCCTCACCAAATGCAAAGTGCTTAGGCTAGGATGAGCCAGACTTGCCTAGACCCAGGTTTGGGCAATCTTGGCCTCTTTTAATTTGAGTTGACTGATTCCCTCTGTCCTACAGCCCAACTCCTCTGTCCTACAGCCCAACTCCTCTTTGGCTGTGAGTTGCAGGAAATGACTTGGTGTGGTGAGCACACTAAGGCAGAGCAATGCCTGGGTACAGGGGAAGCACAGACCCTGCCACTGCCACTGGCACTGAGCTGCTCCTCGTGCAGCAGCTTGGTCTGCCATGGGGGACTGGCTTTCTTAAAGCCTCTTGACCTGAAGGGAAGCTGCTACACCTTTTTAAGTGCTCTGTAATGTCCTACTTGTTGGTGTGTCCATGCAGCACCCCATCCCTTTAGCCCTTCTAGGCTCAAGCTTTGTCCTCTGTAAAACAGCCATGGCATAGACCCATCCTCTGGCAGGGGACTTGCAAAGCTAAAATCATTACTAGTTTTGAAACATTCAGCTATTTTAGTGAACTCAACTGAAAAGCTTTTTAGGAGACTAATAATCCTACCTCCCTAGCAGAGATTGAATAATGTGCAGTAAATCCTGCCTCAGGCTTCATGCACTGAACAACACACTGGAAAAGCCTTGTGAGATTTTTTGCTAACGGTGCAAAGTCTGTCCTCTGTGTGGCATGAAGGAGGGTCCCCCAGAAAATAGCTTAGCTGTGGAATTAACTCTAAATGTGCTGCAACCAGATTGTTTTGGGCAACTTCATGTGTACATGCATGTTTTGTTCTGTAACAGTTGGTTATACAGTCCTTTTTGTCAACAGGTTTTCGAGTTAAACTTTAAACAAAAAACCTCACCAGAAGGGTAATCCAACACTGGAATTGTCTGCCCAGGGAGGTTGTGGGGTCTCCATCCTTGGAGATACTCAAAACCTGATGAGATGTGGTACAAATCAACCTGCTTGAGATGGATCTTCTTTGAGCCAGGCAGTCGGACTACATGGTCTCCAGTGGCTCCTGCCAACTTCAATTGTTCTTTAATTTTTAAAAAGCTGTAGAAGGATGAGTTAGCCTCTAAATTTCAGGACACAAGATTTGCCATGGGAACTGACCATCCAGATGCAAAAGCACTGAGCCTGCAATCCCTTGAGCTGAGGGCAAGGAGACACCCTGCTACCCACAGAGCATGAAAAGCCTTTTCTCTTTGCTTCTTCCATTCAGCCAAGAGAAAAAGACAGTAGTGGGGGCCTGAATTATGGCACTTGTGGGTTCTTCCTGTTGCTGACAATAACGAGGGGCAGCATTAGTTTCCAGGCAACTGATTTGGTGTCTTTCCAAGGGCCTCTGGCAGTGGGGTTTCTCACTGAGGACCCTGGTTTCTTCCCTTCCCTTTGTAAGCATTACACTCTCACCTAAATTGCAGACTCCACTCTGCTGGTTGCAGGTTTTTTGACATCCTTGCCTTTGATTTTCAGATCCTCACAGTTTTTTTTAAACATGGGTTCTCCTCAGGGAAACTCCCAAAGATGGTGGATCTGCAGGTGCAGCAACACCAAGTGAGTGTGGTCGAGATTAAAAGCTGGGCTGGTGAGGGTGGCAGAAGGCACAGAGGTAAGGTACAGCCCCAGAGAACATGAACTTGGTGCTTCAGATTGGGAAACTGGGATCAGCACACAGCTTTGACAGACCTTCATGTCTACAAACCTACAAATGCTACAAAGCCACTCAAAACAGAGCTATCTGAACTTCACCAAGTCCCCACCTTGAATCGTGGTGCTACTGCAGCAGGACCTAAGGCAAGAGACACCCATGATGCTGCTAAATGCCACAGCATATTCCCTGCTAAAAGTGGGGCTGCCTCACTGCTGAGTCTGTGGCTTCTGAAGGAGAATAAAAACACTGGTCTTTACCTGATAAAGCTCAATAAAGCTGGGTAATTCCAAGAACAAAGGAAATTAAATTCTCCAGACTGCACTGTAGAAGTGACCCACAATGTTCTGTGGTCCAAACCCGTGTAGAATTATGATTCTTTTAGGCATAGAGACCTGACTTTTTAGAATGATGGACTTTTTTTCCTGGAACTTTACTTTTAGTCTTTAAAATGGAAAGTTCCAGAAGAGAAGGAGAAATTACAGGTTCCTAGGAACATCAAGGATCAACTGTTTCCTAGCAGAAGGCAAGACAAGAGCCAAAGGCGACCCCAGTACAGGCTCAGCCCTCACTAGTCAGGGCCCTCTTGTGTTACACTCGCAGCCTGGGAAGAGGGGGAACTGGAGCTGGGAATCAGAATGTTCAGATCAACCCCAGGGAAGCAGCAAACATACCATTTCATACAACATGAAATGAGATCTAACAGGGAAGAGGAGAGGGAAGGTGGAGGGGGATCCATTATTCATGAAGGCAACAGTAGTACAACAGAGCTTGCACAGACCCAGGCAGCGCTGGATAAGGTTACTGCAGAAACAAGGGTTGGTAATGGTATGCCAAAGCTCTGCTTCTTGGGTGTAGAAAGCAGAGAGGCATTGAGTCCTTCCTTTTCCTTTCTTTTCCCTTTCTTTCCCTTCCCTTCCTTTCCCAGCACAACACTCTCCTGGGGCATATGACATCAGAAACAAGCTTCCTTGGAAAGCTCTACTCATGGTCTGTTGAGGAAGATTTCAGAAGTTAGAAACCTGTAGAACACAGGAGGAGGGAGAAGCAGACCCCAGAGAGATAGCAGACAAGTGAGATCAAGGTTCTCCACCTCTCACCAAGGCTGATTCTGATTTCCTCAACAGGGAAACCTATCAGGGCTTGGCACTTGTCTCAAATGACAGCACGTGTTTGCTATGGTTCTGTGGTTTCTCACAAAGCAATGGTTTTTTGTTTTGTTTTTTTTTTCAGTTTGCTGCTTTCTCTTTTTTCTCCTTGCAAACAGAGCTGCTGGCTCCTCTCTGGCAGGCTGGCTGTGGGACACCATTTACAGATGGATGGGTGAGCAGGTACCTGTGTAGCACTGACTGTTGCAACATGGAGGACATATCTCAGCAGTTGTCCTGAGGAATTAAACATCCCTGGATGTTTGGACAGGAAACTGGGCTCTGGCTTTGCACTGCTTGGCTTGGAAATATCCTGAGAGTAAAAAAGAGGGTGAGACACAGAGCTGGGTTGATGTGCAGAGGAAGGGTTGTAGCCCTTATAGCTCTTGATGGCATCACCTGCAGTGGTTTCTGGGGCTACTTAAACTCTGTGTGATGGGCTAACTCTAGTCCTTCTTTCAGGCAACAGTGGTGGCTGTTACCTGCATCACTGTTACTGCTGGAACTCAGTCAGGGGTGTGGGGCAAGGAAGGGATTGTTTCCTGGGCACTTGGTGGTGTGTATTTACAACACAGGTGGTGGGTAGCACAAACAGTGAGGCATTTTGCTTAAACTGGTACGTTCCTGCTCACCTTTTGGTTGATGTGTAGGGGAGAGGCAATGGGGGGACAATTATCTACTAAAAACACAATCAGATGTTGAATGTGAATATGGACTGTGGGCTACTATCCAGGGGGAAAAAATCCACCACTCAGTGCAATGCCTTTGTTTTGCCTTGAACAGAAGCAGATCTGTAATCCTGGAGGTGGTGGAAAATGAACTATTTCCTACCCTGGACAGCTTGCGCAAGGCAGAAATGTGTGCAGGCTTGTGCAGTGAAGGTGATCCCTCCACTCAGCAGCTGAGGAGGCCCTGGGATTGTGACACTCTTGTGTAGGGGCCACTTTGATGGACTAGAACATGTGCTGAATCACGCCCTTGTGCAAAAAGAGCTCTTCCTCAGCTGAGGGACGCTTTGCAGGATCAGACTCTGCTGGTGCTGCAGGAAGTGCTGACATCAAATCAGTGCATGTCATTGCCAGGCTGTGCCTGGAGGGATGTATGGCTTGAGCACACTGGCTTGGATCATGTCCCATGTGTAGTACTAGGGCTGCCAGGCACTGCAGCCAGAACATTTAGTGCTCACCTGGAATACATTGCACGATATATTTAGAATGCCTTTTTTTTTAATTTCCCATTGCTTTTAATTGCATTCAGCTATTTTGATATTTCTGCCGGTGGTCGGCCACATGGTTTTGCAAAAAAAAGCCACCATTGAGCAGCGTGTGGGCCTCATGTCTGCCTGTGAGCCAGGTCCCATCTGGCTGTAATTACTAGCTTCACATCAGCAAAAGAGTGTAATATTTAAATACAAATGTTTGATGTTTGCATAGCAAACCTCAGGATGGAAAGCTCTTGATAATCAGCCTGCAGGGAGGAGGTGGGCTTGCTGCAGGTGAGCACTGAGGTGTGTGGGATGCAGCAAGACTTTGTGGGGTTTTATGGGGATAGAGAGAAGAGCAACACTGAATTCAGAAGCCCTTCATGCCTCGCTCTGGGCAGAAGCTCCACACAGCATTGTAATCCTCAGTCTTAGGCAGATGGGCTACGAGCAGGGCAGATGTGATGCAGGGCAGATGACCCTGCCAGGAATCTCCCATATCCTCGCATTCAGAACATGTGAGGAGGTCACTGAAGCTTGCAAAATGGTAGAAGAGCTCCTGAAATCAATACAGGCTCCCTGCCCTCAGTAGTAGCCATCAGGATGGATAACAACCCTTGTTAGGTTTCAGCAGCTCAGGCACCAGCCGTGCCTGGAGAGCAGGGAGCTGGAGCCAAACTCACAGAAACATGGACAATCTATTGCACCAGCCCCTAAACACTAAGCTTGGGACCACAGCAAGCATTAGCCACTTTGTCTGGCAGAGATAAGATCCAACCCATAGTACCCTTCCAAAGAACCTTCCCCTGCTTGTAGTGAACACAAGTGTGAGATCTCTTGTGTACGGCACTTTGCTTCCCTGCTCTTCAATCCCAGTCCTTTGGGGAAGAAAAACAACAAGCTTGTACTGCACCCTGCTCCAATTGGGACGACAAGTGAGAAAACGGCTTCATCTGCTCCCAGGCACGTCTGGAAGGTGACAGACACGTGTGCTGCCTGCAGCATCCTCTGTTTAGCATCAAGGTCCAAGCACAACCGTGCACACCCAGCCAAATGAGAGTCCTGGAGCTGCTGCCTGCTGTGCCACCTCCTGTAGGGTACACAGCACCCTTGTTTTGCTCCTGATGGAGAAGAAAAGCCATGCCTGGAGATGGCTTTCGTTCATAATGCCATCACAGGGCTAGCAGCTGGCTCTTCCTGAGCTTGTCCAGACAAGGTTCAACCTGTCACAACTCGTCATTTTATAAGTGCAGGAGGCTAGAGCCTAGGATAACAGGATACTAATAGGATAACAAATGCCTCCTCACTGTCTCAGGGGGTTTGGGGACCTATTCTCTGCAGCTTGCACACCCAAGGTGAGCCAGCCCTACTGTCGTCACTGCCTCCGAGGAGCATTGCTCATCTTGACAAACTTTAAAGCTGCATCCTGACAGACCAAAATAAATCAATCAATAAATAAATCGTCCGTCTCGTCTACTGGATTCTGCAGTTTATTTCCTTGGCGCTGATGAAAAATAGTTGGATGCTTAGTATCTTCATGAGACTAATTATGATAAACAGCCCCATCGCTGCTAATATCCGGACATTAATTCCCAGATGGAGCTGCAGAAAATGTCAGGAATGGAAATGTCAGCTCTCTAAAAGGACCTGGCAGGTATTGAAGTGGGGACTGGAACGTCAGCAGAGGAGGGAGTAGGGGGAGATCTGGGAATTAGCAGGATGTCGGTACACATTTGGAAGCTATAATTCTTCTCACTTGATTGCCCAGTTCCTCCCAGCAATGCCACAACCACAGCTTTCTTTGGATTTTGCTTTCTCTGAGCTCTGCTCCCTGTACCGAAGCAAAAGACTGGCACTCACTAAACACGTGATACTTTCTTTGGGCAGAAGAAGCTCAGCCTTAAGCTTCAGGAATCTCCTTCCTGCTGGGATTCCCAGAAATGTCACCCTGCTCTGCAGGATGGACACACCAGTAATTCCCTCTACACTGGGTGTGGGGCAGGCAGGCTGACAGGCAACAAAAGGTTACACCCAAACTCTGCTTCCATTCTCCTCTGGGTTTCACATCTGCATCCATATTTACATTGCTACAATTACCAGTTGAATACAAAAATATGACAGAAAATAGCAAAAAACCCACTCTCTTAGGGTTTCTGTTTTGGTTTTGTTTGTTTGTTTGTTTGTTTGTGGTTTGTTTGTTTCTGGTTTTTTGTTTGCTTTCTACGAGCAGTTTTAAAAAGTTTCTTGTATTTAGGAGGGCTATTTATGGATAATATTCCCTGCCAAGCGAGAAGGTACTTCAATAGTAGATGGACTAGCCAGACAAATGATATGAATGCCCAACTACTGACAACACTGTGTCGATGGCAGGAAGTCAGGCTGGCACCTGGCGCAATAAATCAGCTGATGAACAAGTCCAAGAAAGTCTGTTTTGAAGCCATTTGAAATCAAAAAATGGGTTGTCCTCTCATGGTGCAAAGACATGCACTGGTTTTGCTGCTCTGTTCAGCCTGCTGGCTCAGGCCCTGTTCTGTACAGCATCTGAAACAGTGGTGCTCAGACAATGATCTATTCCAGCTTTTGGCACATGCTTTCCAGTGGAAAAAATCTGAACAGGTTGGGGATTCCTTGATCAGATGCCAGTTGGTTGAGAGAAAGCCTTTTCACAGGAGTCTGTTACTGTTTGTCAGCAAAGGCTGGAATTTTTGCTCAAAGCCAGATCGTTTCGACATTTACCTGATGAGAGGAGATTTAAGCTTGAGCCTGATGGGTCTGGTTCAGACCGCAGACTTGAACCAGAACTCTCCAAGCCCCCCAGCAAGTCCTCTTGTGGTAGGGAGCCAAGATGCCTCTGTCTCTCATGAAAAGTTTGAAGTTCCTCTGGAAGCTTCAGGGAAAATTTCCAGCTTTTCTAGAAGCAGGCAAGAAAAGGGGAAGTAGCTGCCCCATATTTGCTGTGGAGCCACAGAGCTCCAAACCCCCTGTGGATATTCTGACAGATAACCTGTCATCTGCATAAAATCTGGCCATTGATCTGTTGGGACTTCTGAGGAATTTAAAGGTCTAGCTCCAGGGGATTTGGGAGCCAGAGGGTGGGATACTTGGGAGCACCTCTGCCACTAACCGTCTCTGGAAACAAAGTCCCTAAAAAGTACATATAGGCTCTTTTTGGAAAAATCTCCCAGCTTGCTGGGAACTTGCTGGCTGACGAGCTCTTTCTGTCTGCAGCCCCATGGAGAACATGGCAGCGTTGCATTTGAGGCAGTTCTGGCCAATCCAGCTGAACCAATTGTGTGAAAATGGCTACTGCAAGCTCCTCTGCCCACCGCTGCTGAGCTCTCATCACTGAGGCTTGTTTATTTTCTCCATCCCCACCACTCCCTGCCTGCTCAGGCTTGGCCCTGGTAATCCTCACTGTCATCTTCCTCCTTCTGGAGAGCCCCGCACATTTTGTCTGTCTTCCTTGGGGAAGTAACCTCTGCCTGCAAATTCCCCGGGGAAGCCTTCTGGCTGGGTTAATGGTGTGATCCCCAGTGTGAGAGAACACGCCCTGGGGAGATGATGTACTGTGGCACAGTGGTGGAGACTAACAAGAATGTCACCATCAGAGTCAAAGTCTCATTCGCTTTCTGAAGCAAAAGCTGGCTGGAAAGTACAGAACTTGCAGCTACAAACTGCTCACTGGTCCCAGCCTGACCGAATTCAAGGTAACAGCCTTGTGTCAAGAGAGCTTTTGAAAGCAGCAGGAATATAAAGAGAATCTGGCTTGATATCACCTCCCCAGAATCAACCTGCCCCTTCAAGAGAAGTGCTCAGGCAACAAGAAGCCAGACCTTGTCCTGACTCTCCCTGCTTTATGGCTTTCTCATGGCTTTGTGTCTCGGGGTTCAATCTGAGGACTTTGTCAAAAGTACTGGCAGCATCGTCAACGTGTGGTGTTTTACGCTAGATTAATGCTGTATCTTGTGTGTGGGAACACATGTAGGTGTGGAGACAGAGAAATCTAGGGCCTTATTCTCTAGTGGCCTTGTGCTTTAAGGATCATTTACACCTTCAGCAAAATGTGTGTGGGGTGGGTATGGAAACACTGCTAAATCTGATGGGGCCTGCCACCCACAGTAGGGGGTAGGTGCAAGTGATGGAACAAAACAACCGGCACATCATCTCCAAGGTCCACAGAAGCTGGGATTTTTGCTATTTTATTATTCCTCCCATAACTAAGGGAAGGCTGTTCTCTGTAGAAGCGAGTTGTGGTGTGATATATGGTTTCCTGGGCTACTGGATTGGGATAGATGCATGAGAGACAAATGTGTGAAAGTGCAGGGCATGAAAAGTAGCTCCAACAGCTCAGACCAAGTAGGAGAAAAGCTGGGCTCTTCAGTCAGAAAAGAGCCTCAGAGACAGAATGAGCCACTAGCATGTTTAACATATTTCTCCTTTCCAGTGCCAGCTCACACCCTAACATCTACTGAAAACGGTTTAATTCTCATGTCTGGTAGCTGTGTGAAAGGAGAGTTCTCTCCCCCCCTGTGAGTCCAGACTCTGCTAACCTTTGCTCATGCTTTCACTCCAGTCGTGTGACAGGAGACAGGGAGAGTAGTGTATTCCTTCTCCCAAAACAGCCTTGCACTAAGAAAAATACTGGGTAAGTCACTGACCAGTGTGTTTCAGCAGGGACTCAGGAACCTCTTCTTGGAGAACTGTTTTCTTGGGAAGTCAGCATCACCTGTAAGTATGGATGAATCTGTGGCCTCAAAAGAGCCCATGGTAGAAAAGGAGCACTAAGAAGAACTGTCAGAAAAAAGACACCACTAAACCTTTTGTGCTGGCCCAGCTGGGGACAGGATCTCAGCTCAGACTGATATACGAAGGTGAAAGCACAGAGATGGCTTGGCTGTGCCAACCACCACCACTGCCATTTTGGACCTGCCCTTTGCAAGTGGGTACCACATTCCCCTGCCCAGTCTTCCTGGGCTAAAGGAGCACCCATGGAAGCAGAACACACTGCCAGCAAATCCTGCTGCAACACCTGGGAGCAAGTCTCTGGAGAAGCAGAAAGGCCTTTTGAAAGCGGGTCAGGGAATGGATCAGACATGGCAGTACATGGGTGGAGAGCACATGGCTCACACACCTGTCCGCTTTCTGTTCTGGCCTGATGGGTTTGTGAAGGCCCAGACAGTCAAATCAGTGGGGCTTTCACCTCCTGACTTGCTGAAGCATTTTGTGGTGAACTTTGAAAGCCTGGTCAAAAATGAAGCCCAGCTGACCACAGAGAGAGCAAGACCTGCTGTGAATCCCAGCCCATGGCAGGGGGGATGAAGCCAGCATGAAACAGATGCATATTTTTCCCATGCAAAGGGCAACGGGGCTCCACCATTGTTTCCTCTCAATCAGAGAAGCCATCTGGGATGTGACTCCAGGGAACTCCAGCAAGAGCTGTAATTATATCAAACATAATTGAGGCAAGCCAACACCACTCCTTACTTAAGTAAAGCGATGAGGCCAGCAATATGACAGAGGACGTTCACCTGGGAGTTTCTCCAGCATCCGCTGCTTTCAGTGGGGCTGGGAGCAGCTCAGCCTGGAGTGAAAATCCACCCAGAGACCTCTTTGCTGCGTGGGACTGATCCTGTGAACACCTTGGCAGCAGCTGAGCATTGCTGGGAGGGAGCTTGCTTATCTGGAGAAGCTTGTGCTTCTTCTCTGAGGCTCTATCTGTCCCACCTTTCTCTGTCCAAACCTCCCATCTCCTTACATGCACAAATGCCTCACCACCCTTGACTACCAGGCCCTTTGCCCCTGGCAGGTACCCAGGCAGGGAGAGGAGCCAGTGCTCGTGGCCTGGGCTCTTCTGCCTCCCCACGGCATGCCCCCCATCCTGGTGCCTCTTTGTCTAATTCTCTGCCCACACACAAGGCCATGTGGGCATCCCTTGGGCCAGCTGTGTTGTCCTGCTCCTCTGGCCCTGCATTCTAGGACTTGCACCTCTCCCAGGTGCAGAGCTGGGAAGCAGCAGGACTTACTGTCAGCCTGGACAGGGCCAGCAGGGATTGGGGGTCTCAAAAGAGCTATGAACCAGCCCCTGCCCACCCACCTGCCACAGCTCTCCTCCTGCAGGAGCCTCCACTCATCTCCTGTTTCATCCTTTCCTCCTCCTCCTCTGCCCTTTGTACTCCTTCACAGTAGATCTCTTATCGCTTGGGTTTTTTTCCTCTTTAAATCTTTTCCTCTCTTCTCTTCCACCTCCTTCCTCTCCCCCACCATTCTCTCTGTGGGGGACCAGCTTGTTGGTCCCTGTTCAACAGGACTCAATGCCTCAGTGCCACTTCTCCTTCTGCAAGGATGACATGTTCTCCAGGGCCAGTAGTCCCCCATCCCCACCCAACACGGTCTTTTAGCTCAAGACCTTCACGAGTACACAAGGTTGACTTAGACAAGCCATCGTGCAGCTCTACATCAGCACCCTCCCCGCCTGCACTGGTTTTGGGGATGGGATGGAGGAAGGATCTGCTGGACCTTCCTGGACAGTGGCCGGCAGGGCTGGCAGTCAGCTGGTGCGGAAGGTGGCACTGGAACAGCAGTTACCCAGCCCCTCGCCTTCCTCGCATGGGGAACGGGGGCTGTCCCCAGTGGCACTCGGTGGCTCCTTGCTGGGATGGCCGAGCACCCGCACCCTGGGGCTGGCAGCCCTGGAAGGCACGGGTTGGTGGTGGCTCGGTGGCAGTGCTCCACAGCGGTAGCCTCTGGTGGCAGCTCTGCGTTGGCCCTAGTATGGTGACTCAGTGGGAGTCACCCACAGGGGAGGCTCTGTGGTGTCCCCGTTGCGGCAACTCAGAGACGCCAGTGGCAACTCCGTGGTGGTGATTCTTAGGTGGCTCCAGGTCTCTGCGACGTCCCTGCGGCAGCAGCTGAAGTGGCACCGGGAGCTTTGCGGTGTCCCTGCGGTGGCTCGGTGGCGGCTCTGGGCGGCACCGGGGGCTCTGCACAGCCCCACGCTGGCAGCTGCACCTTGGGGCAGACCCCGCCTTCCCAGGAGGGCGCTCCCCCCCGGCTCGGGCGTGGCGTTGCCCGGCCCGCGCTGCCCCGCGCCTCCTCCGGACCAGCCCAACGGCCCGCGCAGGGGGGGGAGCCGGAGTCTCCAGCCGGAGCTTTCTGCCCGCCCCTGCTCCCGTGGCAACGCGTGCGGCGTCGGGGCGGACTCGGGTCGCTCGGTGCGTACCGCCCGCAGGCAGGGCCGGGCAGGGCCCCGCCGGCCCCCGGAGCGGGCCTGGGGCTGCGGGCTCCGAGGAGGGGCTCGGGGGCTGCAGCGGGCCCCGCCGGGCTGGGCCGGGAGGGTGGGCGCGCAGGTGGCTCATGAGGGAGTCCCCTCGTGCTTCCAGGACACTGGAGGTGTCGGGCAGGCCAGGATTCCTCGGAGCATTGGGAGCGGGGTGTCCCCGCGGCTGGTGCACGGGCTGGGCGCCGGGAGCTGCTCCTGGCGCTGCCCCATCGCCACACGTCGCACGTTAACAGCCCCTGGGCTGCTCCTCCCGCAGCCGGGGTCTTTCGGAAATGGAACCAACAGCAGCGCTTGTTTGATCCGTGTTGTGCTTCGTAAATGACACCGACGTTGTTGGAGTCGCGGTGCAAATGCTCGGAGGGGTGTCCTGCAGCACCCACCGTGGCTGTAAGCCCAGGCCGTGCCGCCGAGCCCGGGCCGTGCCGAGCAGCGCTGGCCGCCGTCCGCCTCTGCTGCTCCCCCCGGTTCGGGCGGTGCTTGCGTGGTGCTTTCCCGTGGGGAAAAGAATGCACTTAAAAACCCAGAGGAAAATCCATTTTAAACCCTTGCAAATTGTTGGAGGGAATGGGCTGCTATAAAACTCGAAATTACTGTCAACTCGCTTTTTAAGGTAGAAGGGATTTGAAGTACAGGATAATGTTTAAAGCAGTTTGTTGAGAATGCATCACCTTGTCTGAGCTTACCTTGTGTGGCTTAAATTATAGCAAGAAGGAATTTCTGCATGTTGGTGTCCAGATGGTCTAGTAGCTGGGGTTCTGGCTATGCACAGATAAATAGATTTTAGATAAATACTAGATTTCCATCTGCGGTTTTGCTTAGGGGTTAGATGATATTTAAAGTACTATTCTCTTGCTCTGTTGCCATTTTTAGCCATTTTGAACCTGATTTGAAAGAAAAGAGTCCCATTTTGTCAAAGCTTTGCATCAAAGAATAGAAGTAGAGGCAACAGATCAAAAAGCTTGTACCAGACGTTGAGCAAGACATGTGGGAGTTTGACTTTGTGGATGTGTAAAGCCTGGATTTACCGAGAAATTGTAATTATAGTTTTGCCACAATGACACACAGACACTGTAGCTAATGTTGTGTCAGCAGTGCCATAAGAATATGCTCTCACTTTGAATAGTTCAATTTAGCATAAATAGTACCTGGTATGTCTAGGAAACATGCTTTTCAGGTGTGAGGGAGCATGACTGAACTAATGCACAGATAGGTGTTTCAGCAGTCGGGAAAAGGTTTTAGAGCTGAAGCTGGGACAGCTTGGTGCCAGGCAGATGTTAGCCAGCGAAGAACAGGGAGAGGCTCCCAGGTGTGCAGGGGCCGGGGGGAGAGAAGGGTTACTGAGGAGGGCAGAGAAGCTGCTTTAAGGAAGACATCTCACCTACTTGCAACGAGCTGGACTCCTGTTTCCTCCACCTTTGTACCTCTCCTTGTCAAAGGAAAGCTTCAGTCCTGAGGAAAGTGCTCCAAGTAGGAAGGGATTGAAGGCTGTGAATGTGGCAGGTATCCGGCCTCCTGTCCCGAGCTGGAGTGTGACGGGGCACTGGGCAGTTTCACTGCTCTTCCTCAGGATCCCTCGAACAACCAAGGAATTCTTGAGCAAAAGCTATGTGGTACCATCAGCAAGTGCTGTAGCAGAGCTGGCTGAAAGCTTGAACTGCCATTGTGTGCTCACTGCAGGATGGAAGGTGTTCTCTCCTGTAAGCCCTGGCAGTCCATGCCAAGCTCTGCTGCCCAGGGATAAGGATCTAGGGTCACCCCTGGATGGAGGGAGGGGAGGACAGCCCTAGGTCTGCATGCTGCTCATTCTTTTGGGGGGTGGAAAGGCTGTTGGCGTTGGAAGCTTGGAAAGAGGGAACTGCTCTGTAGTCAACTCCTTGACTCAGTAGCTAGGCTGAATAAAAGTGAGAGGGTCTCTCTTCTTGTCTTTGAAACCAGCCTGCAGACCATTCCTGAGAGGTGGATGGGACCAGCCAAACCACCTACTAGCTGGAGGCTGGCACTGAAGCGAGCTCGCCACCATGCTCTGGGAAACCTCCCTGCTGGAAAACCCAGACACATCCCAGTAGCTGGGGTGGCAGGAGAGTAGGATTCCCTTTGTGCTTAGCAGCTCTCCCATATCTGCATCAGCTTTAGTGCTCTCAGACAAGCTGTTTTACTGATTTGTTTGGGGAATTGCTGGGAAAACTTTGGATGCTTGGTTTTGTTCTTTATTTTAAGTGGTGTGTGTCAGGTTTTATTGCAGTTGCAAACACAGGACCTCCCCTCTGTGCAGCTGGGAGAACATGATGGATGTTTTTGATCTGGACACTGAGTAGGGGTTTGTTTTATTTTGACATAAGTGCTCAGGAAGGACTTTTACAGAAGTGTGAGTGAGTACACAGAGAGCAAAGTGGCAAAGAATTAGGCCTGCTGTGGGCTGGCTTGGTACACCTTTCCCCAGTCGTGGGAACTTGTCTGTCATGGGCAGCAGCCACATTATTTTGGTTCTAGGCAGAGATTGCCAGTCCTGCTAAACTGGTAGTGGATTCAGTCACTCACCCCTACTACAGGTTCAGATGAACCTTGTGTCCTGGAGCTAGCTTCTTTAATTGGATGGGTTTAGGATTCTGGTCCTAAGAGGCAAAAGTACATGTTACCATGTTGGCCCTGCTGCCAAGAAGAGGACGCTCAGGTGACACATCAGGAGAGGCACCACAGGGTCGTTCTGCCTTGCTGCTGTTCTCGGTGCCGGTGCAGCAGGCACGAAAGAGTCCAGCAGTGATTCATCAGGAATCCTTGGATCTTGGCTGATTCCAATCAGTCCTGCTGGGCTGCTAAAATAGATATGGCCAGAGCATAAAATAGCTAATAAAAACAAAATCCTCCATGGAAAATTCATTCTTCAGGGTGTGAGGTTCCAGTTGCCATGCCAAAGCAAAGCTGAGAGGAGAGAGATTTGAGATTTTCTAGCTTGAGGGAGGGGAGGGGGTATTATTGATCTCATCTCCCAGGTCTTTCCAATCTGTTCGTTTACTCCATTTCACTTAAAAGATTCGCATCATGGTAACCTTGATTTATTATCTGATTTCTTTTTTGATTCAACCTCTCAAAATTGTGCACTGGCTTGAACCTGCAGTAATAAACCAGCACAGTTATTCCCTCTTATCTCCGGCATGCATGTAATGCTTTCCCTGTTGCCTGTACCCGATTCATTCTCACAGACAGGCAGCAAGGTGAAATTGTGAAAAGATTGCCCTCTCTCATCAAGAGTATAGGGCGAGCTGAGTTTTCACTCCATTCAAGAGCAGAGCAGAGAGGGCATGGCAGGAAGGGGTTCCGTGGCGTTGTCTGCAGGTCAGGATGAGACTCCAGACAAGTACTGTGCCAGCTGTGGCCTGCAAGACCAGGCAAGGTCTTTGCAGTGCTTAGCTGTGGGAAGCTGGAAGACTCCTACTGCAGAGCTACCAGAAGTAAGAAAGGTCCTAGCAAGGGTTCAGGAGACAAACCACAAGTCAAGTAGGGCTGGATGAGGAGTCTGGGTCTAGCCCTGAGCAGGAATTGATCAGTAAGCTGTATTGGCCTTGGAGTACCTTTGAGAGACACCATGGAGAGCTTTGACTCATAATTTATAGGAATAAGCTACACAGGTATGTGTACATCATTATATCAGTGCATGTGTGCGCAGGCTGGAGGGGTTTGTGTCACTTTAGCTGTTCTAATTAGTTACAATAGTCATCTCTGTGTTTAGACAAGCCTAAAATCAAGGGTTGCATTATCCTCCTGCCAGAAGTCTGAGAGCTGTTCTTAACTGGTATCTCTCAGTGCACAAAGGTTTTTGTAAAATAAAGATGTACAGCTGTGATATTTGCCTGGACTTGCATCTCCCAAGGTGGAAGAGCAGAAATTATTTGTGAGCTGAGCAAAAATATCCCCTGCAGGAGGAGAAAGAGGGGAGCTTCTAGCTATATTTTGATATGTGTTAGGTGATGCTTAAATATCTGTTGTGAATTATTTAAATGGAAGAGGCAGACTTAGACCTGGAAGTAGCTGCATTGGTATCCTAGGCTACTCCCACTGGAGTCAAGTGTGACAATGTTTTTAAGGGATTTGGGTGCAGCAAAAGTAGTACTTCTTCTGTAGTCCCAGTTCACTCAAATTCTCCTGGCAGCCTTTTGAACGCTGCCACGGATCCGGGAAGCCCCTGCTGCTTAAGGAAAGCAGCTTTTCTTGTGTATGCTGCTGGTCTTCCCACTCCAAACCCCATCTGGAATAATAAAATGGTCTCTTTCTCCAGAGTTAGTGAGCCATTGAGGCAGCCACGTGAGTCTGATGGCCCCCAGGCTGTGAATGCAGTGGTTGGTATCGAATCAGGGGATCGAACCTTCCGTGTTACCCACTCATCGTAGCAAGTCAAGGATATCCAGCACTGTGGGAGGGTGTGGAGGCGTGCCAAAGATACAGTGTGTGACAGGCTCAATGTCTTTCCACTCGTAGCAAGCCCAGGGTTACGTCACAGCATTGTTCTCCTGAGAAGATGGAGAAAGCAAGGAAGGAATTGAGGAATTTTCTGAGTAGGAGCCGTCCCAGTACCAGCAATGAGGCTTCTGCTGGTGTCCCTACTCCAAGAACCTCCAGTAGCTCAGGGGTAAGTGAAAAGAGCAGTTCTTTTTCCAGCACTGTCCCAAAAGGGGAAGACTGATGGTACAGCTGGTGTGGACACATATAGGTTTCACCTCAGGTCCTAGCACTTCCTTTGCTCAGACGCCTTTGTGCCTTGACCTTTACAAAGTGAAGCCATGAGGCGTATCCTGCTCAGAGCTGTGCTGCCTTCCTCAGTAGCCAGTGACAGCACTGTCACGATTGCCTGGATTTAGGATGCCAGTACAGCAGGGCAGGCTTGTGGTTGTGACTGCAGGTGATATTTGGTAATAAAACCCTAATGACTGGCTGCCTAATGAGCCCCCAGTCAACATCTTAAGCTGACATCAGGCCACATGCTGCTGGCAGATCCCCTGCCCCTGTGCACTGGGCTGAACTTTTCAAGTATTTCTGTCTCTGAGCCTTTTCTGACCACTACTCACAGTCTCAGTTGTTCCTAAAGATTTGGTAAAGTCAGTCTTAGAGTCACACTTTCTCTCTGGACTTCTGTGACCCCCACTCACACTGTGTCATGACTGTGCTCTGACACTTCTCTCACATTCCAGGGTGCTTCTGCTGGCCCGTGTGTGTCCCAGTCTTTGGTGAGCCAGGCGGACCTGGAGCAGCACACCCCTAAAGGTAAATACACTGAGGGAACGGGTGGGGCAGGAAACTGGGCTATAACTGTTTAAGGTTGTCTACAGTGGTCATGCTGGGAATTAGGCTGCTGCCTCTGGGTTCATGCTCTGCTTTCATTTTCCTCTCAGTGCTCAGGAACGGTGCTGAGCTGCTTGAATATCCCATGAAAAGTGAATTTCGTTTAGAGGTGCAGCAAAGTGATCTAAGTGGGTGGTAAAACCATTCTTCCTTTTCTCCTGGATATATCCACTTACCCCAGAGTTCAGGGTGGACTGTGCTGGTGCCTGTGGGAGTTCTGGTCCTACTGCCAGGAGAACACTGAATTTGCATGTGTTCTTACTGTGCATGGAGCCAGCAATGTCCCTTTACTGTGAAAATCATAGAATATCCTGAGTTAGAAGGGACCCACAAGGATCATCAAGTTAAACTGCTGGCTCTGCACATGGCAACCCCAAAAAATGGGACCTGCCTGTGAGAGCTGTATTTGGGATTTAGGTACCCATAGCCAAAATCACGGTCTTCTCTCATTTATTTATTCTACACCCAGCTGCACCCCAGAGCAGATTGTTCTCTCTAGATGCAAGGGCTCTCTGTGTGTACAGAGCTGCTGGTGCCACCTGCTTACAAGCACTTGTGTCATGGATGCTCAAATATAGGAACAGAGAATGGTTGAAGGTTTGCCAGCACTCTCCTGGCCCCTAGAGCACTCCTGGGGATATGGATCATAGACTGGCAGCGGGTGGGAAGAAACTGTGTGTGTGAGAGGATTTTAGAGAAAGATGGGAACTGTATATACCACCCTCCTGTGCTTAGATGTGACATTTATTTTCATGAGTGAGGACAAATGACTGCTTCCTCAAGTGAATCTTGACAAGCTAGACTCATCTTTAACAAGTGGAGACAGAACTCTATTTATGATCTGCTGCTTCTTCAAGGGGGAAGAAGCCATCAGGTTGGAAATGTAAATGCAAATGAAACACTAAATATTGACATAAATAGTTGATAGTGCACAAAGTGCCATAATGGATGGTGCATGGATTTGGCAACAATGAAGTGACTAAATTGGAACAGCTGTGCTCCTTGACAACAAGTACAAATCAGGGCCAGTCTGTAAAGACCCCAAGCAAGAGATGCACACGAGGCTCAAGAGCTGCATTTTAGGGATTCCTCAAAACTATGTTGTGGACCATGCAAGTGTTTAAGAGCACATTCGTGCCAGGCTAGCTGCCCTTCCTGAGGGAGGGAAATAGAGAAAGTGGAGCCAGTTAGTGGCCATTTCCTTTAGTCTCTAAGCAGACAACATATAGCTACAAGGGTTGAGTCAGGGGCCATTTAAGGACAAGGAATGACCTCTTAGAAGAGCCTTGCTGTACCTAACCATCCTGAAATGCCTGGCTTTAGCATTATTGGCTGCTCTGCACAATTGCTTTTAAATCAAGGGTCACATCCATGACTCCAGAAGCACATGCAATACAGTGAACAATTGGGTTCAAAGCTTGACATTCAAAATACCCAATTACAAATCAGTACCTTAAGTTTCTCCATGATAGAGTGTGAAAGTTCATCAAAGGAAAATCTCTCACTCCACTAAAATCTATTTTTAGTTCAATGCTTAGCTCTGTCTAGGGAATAGTGCTTTTTAAAGCCTGCATGCAATTACTTAATTTAGGTTAAGCTTCAAATTCCCAGTTTGCTGCTGTTCTATTATTTGCAACTTGTTTAGCAATATAAACAGTTTGGTTTATTTATGGCGTAAATGACATGGTTTAATTTCTGCCAGTTATTGGAAATGTATACTTTTTGCTTAGTCCAAATTTCTGTTGAAAACTTCTGGCCAAATGGTGAGATTGTTGGCTGTTTAACTCATTTTTTTCTCACACCATTGCTGATGTGAGTGGGTGGTTTGCTTGAGCAAAAGCTGAGAAGATAGAGGTTTGTCCCAAGGTGTGAATAGGCACTTCAGCAGACAAAGATGACCTGAGCAACTTCTTTTGCCCTGCAATATTCATAAGCCCTTTATCACCACCTTGACCAAGCTCCTCCCAGCTATGACTGACTCTTGGTCTCAGGGCCCCCCAGAGAGGCAGGGGAATCTCATCCCTTTCCGAGGGTGATGGAAGCTGTGCACTGGAGACAGTAACTTGCCCACTATCATGTAGAGAGTCCATAGCAAAGCTGGGAACAAAACAGAGCTCCTTAGAGCCGGGTCAGTGCCTTGCCCCCTAAAAATCTGCATGACAGTAATCCTCAGTGGAGGTTTCTTCTATGCCATCATTTTGATACTGGAAAACCACAATCACATATTGTAGCCGGGGGAAAAAAGGTCTGTCTTTCTGTTTCTAATTTGATGTCTGCTTGATTTCTCTTATAAATCTAGTGAAGTGACTTCTGCAACCCAGTAGACAGCAGAGTCCTCGTTTGTGTGTGAATGTAAAGCAAAGCGATGCCTGGTGGTTTCAGACGTGTGTTTCTCTTTGTCTCTTAGTTACAAAATTGAAGCTGCCTGGGAACTTCAAAAGTCTCCTGGATCAGCAAATGGTTGGACCATCCACTGAGGATGTCACTGAGTCAGATTTCCCTGTACAATCATTTAAGCCCAAAGTGCACATGCCCTTCAAACGGATTCCAGGGCAAAACCCTCGGAAGGTTGAAGAAGAGAGGTAAGTAACCAGAAAATGGCTACAGGCATCATTGTGGAATGGATGCAGCAGGTTAGGGTGTTGGTTTTTGTTTTCAAGACATGACATATCAAAAATCCTTAAGAAAACCTTATCCTTAAAGGCAATGGTCTCCAAAGTGAGGCGTGCACACATTGCAGAGGGTGCAAAAGACAATTCACTGGGATGAGGGAAGAAAATAATGTTTTTATATAGTGTTTATGTCATCTTTTTGTCATTCTTTTTTTAATTTGTGGTTTTGTGTATGCTCTATAATGGGTATAATATTTTAGTACAGTAGTACACATATATAATTTATAGATTGGAGTAACTGATCATTCTAGGTCACTTCCACTGAATTATTTTGTGCTATAAATGAAGAAATAGACATGAATGCAATGTGTACTAAAAATATTTTTACTGATAGGGGTGCACAGTAAAAAAGTGGAGTCATAGGCATAGGAATGCTTATAGGCACATCAAATGGTTATTTCCCTTCTGATTTAAACCAGGAGGAGACGGCTGTATCTCACCTTTGATATTGCTGAGCTCTTAGCCAGCAAGGGGATAGACTCTAATCAGCTGATGCCAAGGCACTATGACCCTGACAATATTCCACCTATTGAGGAGACAAAAGATTCTGTCTTTCCCATTTATCTCCCATTAAAGGTAAGAGAGCATGCTTGGTACTTGTGATCTGTCTCCTTGCTTATACCACAGGAGGTTTCTAAGGATGGCAGGACACTTAGCCAGTATTGACGCAGCAAGCAACAAAACAAGGAAATGCTTTGGAACTGTCTTGGGCTCTGAAGGGTCTCTACAAGACGCTGACCATCTTCTGCAGGGTGCCCCCAACTTTTGTCAGAACTGATAGTCCTTGAGAGTGCTCCTCATTGTCCTTTGTGTGTCCAAAGGGAAGGTGCCTCATGTTTCCTACTGAGCACAGTAGTCAGCAGTATTGCTGCAGGAGACCTTTCCAGGTGTTGGTCTGTTCTCCCCAGGAAAGGGCTGGAAGTACAGATACTGCTGTTTGGGAGAAAACTGTGACTAAAGATCAGCACAGCTTTTGCACCTGGACTGGTTTCTGTATTTTGTAGCCCGTTTAGGAACTGAATTTGAATGTTTTCCTCTCATAAAATTTTTTATTTGGGTGTTTTCTTGTTTCTGAAGTAAAGCTTAATTTCACTCATGTCCTTGCTTTTTAGGTATTTGACAATGATGAATATGACTGTCGAACTCCAGAAGAGTGGATCTCACTAGGACTGGAGCCAGGATCTTCTGATAGAAAGCCAGTGCCTGGAAAAGCACTTTTACCTACAGATGATGTACTTGGACATGGTAAAACTTGAATCAGTTACTGCTCAAGCAGGGCAACACTAACAGTTACAGGCCCTTTCAGCAGAAGGGAACATGTAGATTCTGATGAGTGTAGCTCTGAATAGCAGAAAAGCCATATCTCATTTTGATCAGGCTCAGGCAGTCAGAGCAAGAGATGAGCGATCTCACTGACTGCCAGTCCTGCTCTGGACTGTTCCCACTTTTTAAAAGTAGCCTTTGCCTTTTGACTTCCCATCAGCACAGACAAAATTTCTCTTTATTGGTGCATAGCTATCTTCATGGAGTTAGGTACCTTCCACATAGTATGTTCTGCCAGGATTTCACTGCAAGTGCAGGATCAGAAGACAAGTTCAGACTACAGTGAGCATACAAATAGTAAACCTGGGCCAAATTAAGTGATGTGGACATTGTTTTCCCGTCATTTGGAGCCTTCTCAATGAGAAGACATTACTATGTACGGTTGTACTGATGTCCAGCCGTGGCTGCAGCTCATATTAACACATCTGCAATAGCTTTAAAGCATGGGAACTGGCATCTACAGCTCTGGAGCAGCCTCCAGAGGCTTGACTGACTGCAAAACTGAAGCATAAAACATAAGCTCTGTGTATCCTTGGGCAGCCAGCATGTGATGGCTGAGTTCTGCTTGCAGCTGTCCTGGGGAACACCACACCTGATCACTGACTCAACTCCTCAGGTTGAGTGGACAGCATAATGCTGTCCTGACTTGTATCCATATTGATACCAATATAGATGCATAGCTGTCTGGTGTGTGCAAAAAGTTGGGAATTCTAAGCTGTAAGACCTAAGTTCATTATTTAATTGGTCACAGCAGAAACTATGTGAGATTGACTGAGATTCAAATGAGCAAGTGGATTTGACTGTGGCATCACCGCTCTGATCTGGAAAGTCCATTTGCTGTAGCCTCCAGGAGAATGGACTAACCCTGTTTTAATCCTTGGCTCTCTCAGAGGACCCCAAAAGCCAGGACTTGATCTACGAGTGGATTGATGTTGGTGTTCTGGATTATGACAAGGAGACAGAGCTCTACTTGGTCCATAAAACAGACAAGAAAGGTCTGGTGCGTGATGAAGAAGGGAGACCCATCCTCAATGGAGGAATAACTCAAGAAGGTGTGTTTCAAATAAGGTCTTTTGGGAGCTGTCATATAGTCTGAGAGCCAGTTCATTATCCATGCTTTTCCTAGCTGGAGATGGGAAGGACACCAAGAAGTCATTTAAACCCTTTCACTGTTATCACTTGATATGTGTCTGTTTAATTTGTCTGAAAAAAACATCCAGGGAAGAGAACTCCACACCTTAATTTGACACCCTGTTTGAGGTTTTGCCTTTGGAGACACCTTTCCTTTTAATCCATCTCCCATCCTTCTGCCTTCAAGAAAAGTAAAATGTTGTCTTTCTGGGTCAATGCCATTTTGAAAGGGAATGTGGACAGATTAAAATGAAGTACTGTTCTCTTAAAAGGGAATGCCCCTTATCTCTTGCTGTCCTCAGCTTTGGTCCCTCATTTTGATCTCCTGCACGCAGCCCAATTATCCCGTCTATCGAAAAGCTGCTGTCAGCACTGCAAGCCATTCTGAGGTTTGTTTTCCTTGCAGACTCTTGTAAGCTGTACTTTCCTTTCCCAGGAAGAGCTCCATTGTTGCCGTGTCAGTACTGGGTGCCACGAGTTTGCCTGCAGTTCCTGGCCGAGGATCCCCAGGTGTTTGCGGAGCGCGTGGCCTCTGCCGACAGCACGCGCAAGAAGATGCAGGGGCTGCTCATGTACCACTTGTACGTGGACTGCATGGCCACAGAGGGCGTGGAGAGCATCAGTGAGAAAAGCCTGCAGAGGATGAGGTGCTTGGCTATGCAGACTCCCAAACTGAGGGATGAGACAAGGTAAAGCATCAGGTATCTGTCTGGGGGCTCAGCCTTTGGTCCATAAATGTTGTGGGACTCCATAGGGCTACAAAAGAAGTGTCAGTGGAGGCAGATCTTCAGCAGCCAACTCACAGACCATGGATCTCACCTGCCTTCCATTCTGCACACAAGCACACCACTCTGTTGCCCAGAGTGGCAGCAGAAGTAGGCAGATGGCAGCCCCAGGGACACGTGTGCAGGATGGGTGGTGTGTCAGGGTTCCCAGATAAAGTAGGTTCCGTATGCAGACCCACCAAGCCGTGCTTGCACCTGCAGTTAAGTGGCCTTCAACAGCAAGAAGGTTGACAAAAATGGCATGGCTGACCTTGCTGTCTCCCTGTGCTTTGGAGGAACAGAACATTGCTATACTGATCTGCAGACCACCCATTGTCTCCACAGACCTGGCTATTGTCTGCTGGTGACTCTTCTATCTATTAACAGCTGCTAAAACAAATCAAAAGAAGATCTGCACAGGGGGAGGCAAACAGAACAGGAGATCTCCACCTGGATATAATCGAGTATCTCTTTGTGATGCAGTTCATATCGGGGAGGCATTTTAATGTCCCTGGGCTGATGAATCATGAGCCATTGGTGGTGTTGCTGGGAATCAGCCGTGACTGATTGCCCTGCTCAGAAATAGGAAGGTGTGAAGGCCTGCATGATCTGCCAGCCCGAACTAGAGAGTAGGAGAGTAATTAGTCTCCCTGAGCAGAAATACAGGGATAAAGAAAAGTACT
Source organism: Corvus kubaryi (assembly GCF_017639235.1). Taxonomy (NCBI): domain Eukaryota; kingdom Metazoa; phylum Chordata; class Aves; order Passeriformes; family Corvidae; genus Corvus; species Corvus kubaryi. The sequence continues at coordinate 2,882,221 of NW_024580659.1, forward strand.
CTGCCTGCTTGAGGTAAAGGATGATGACTTCCTAAGGCAAACAGAGCAGGGTTTCAGCACTAATGTGAGTGTTCTGGCTGAGGAAATGGACAACAAGAGATGTTCAGAAGGAGGCAAATGGGAGGCCAGCTTGGATAGCCCAACTTTTCCTGAACTGCCAGCTGTTTTCTTTAGTTTGTGGTTATTTCTCCTTCCCTCTGTAATGTTCCTCCCCAGTGGAGATGTTGCTTTGAATTGAAAGACACTTAAGAAGGCTACAGTCCCAGTCCTCAATCCCCACTTGCCTCTGTCATTAAAAGTCCAGTTGATACTTTTGCTGGCTGCTTCATTGTCTGCACAAATCTCCCGATGTGTTCAGTGGTAGATGGGCTTCTGGGTTAGCAAATTTGGGAGGGAGGGAGTGAGGGAGGGGTGGAGTTTGCGGTAAAGCTACAGACATACTTGTGCTCAAACACCATGGGTTCTCAGTGTTTCTGTGTCTTGTAACAGCATGTTAGACTATATGAGCAGCCTGGAGAAAGAAGTGAAATTAGAGTATAAACACATCATGAACAGGATCAGCTTTGACAGAATCATTGCTTCCAAACCCCAGATGTTTTCTTATGTCACCCTGCCAGACAAAGAGGAGAAGGAAGCACCAGAGAAAGGTAGGGGTCACAGTGAAGCAGTTTGAATTCAGTGGAGTTACCTCTTGTCTTTGATAGCATTCGTGGTTTGCTGTAGGAACTCTCAGGTTCATGGTCATGATTAGAGCTCGTAAGGGGCAGCAGCAGGAGATTATGTGAGACTTTTGAGCATGTCTCCTCTTTTTTAGGGTATATTTGCATGTTCATGTTACCTCACTAAAATACATTTGAACTCATCAGCTAAGCTGCAGTAATTCTGCAAGTGTACCCTTAATGGCACCAAATGTTTGGCAGTGTGATTAGTTTAGCACTGTGCTGGGGCTGACTGCCTTGCCTTTGCTGTGCCCAGCTGGCAAATGCCTCAGGTGTGGAAGAGGGCTCAGGCTCTTTTAGAGTCCCAAACAGGAGGAAAATGGCCCCAGTGAAAGACTAGGTGGGGGGAGGCATATTTTGTGCACTTCAATCTTCCAAAGGCTGGAAGGCCTTGAGGTAGTTCACAAGTGGCCTCTCACAGATGAGATGACTCAGCTGTGCCTTGAAGCCTCAGTAGGAAGTTTCTTCAGTTCCAATTTTCTTTCTCATGGAAACTTCATGAGCCAAAGCCTTGGGAAGGTCAGGCACCAAGACAGCACCTCAGCCCCTAATGGGAGGCTGTAGAAGATCTCTGCTGCAGGGCAGAGACTCCCTCTTTCATCCAGCCCTCTGCTGAAGCTGCTACATGATAAGGCCTATGCATCAGAGCAGAGTCCTTTTCACAAGTGCTTCCCAAAGGGAGCTGTACTCTAAAAACAGAAGCTGGAATGGCTGTTGCACGCAATGACATTATTTTTTTTTTTTTTGATGCTAGGGCTCGTCTCTATCCCAGACTATCCTTTTCGTAAACAACAGAGAGAATTCAACTTTCTCTCACTCCTGACCAGTCCAGAAGTCATCCATCTCCTTGCACAGGTACAGGATGAGTGCAACAAGGCAGCTGTCATGTCTCTGTTTAACACAACCTTAACCAAAACTGTCACTCTGGAGGAATTTGAAAAGATCCAGACCGAGACCTTCACTCAGGTGAGCAGAAGAAGTGTGAGGGGTGACCGCATGGAGCAGCCAGCAGTGCTGTCAGTGTGTATTACACAGATGCAGCAGCTGCAGATTGATTTTCTGGAAACTGATGAGCTGTCGAAGGAGACATCATGTTTGGGGCAGGGAGGAATTTGCATGTGCCTGTCAAATTTATTGGGGTGTGGGGAGAATGGGCTGAAAGAGTCATAGTCTCCTGGTTAGGATCAGCCAGTGCTGACCATGCTCTTAAGTCATGTGTTAAACAAGTGGCCATAAAGGGCTGCAGCCCCTCTTTCCTCTACCTGGTTTATATGCAGATATGAGTCCTGGTTGGCATTCAAAAGTTTCTCTTTTTTCCCCTTTTATTTCTTTTTCTTTATTTCCCCATCCATCCAGTTGCAAGGCACAAGATCCTTGATTCCCCCTGAAACACTCACGGGGGTAATGTTTTTCTACACTCTGTGTTCTTTATGTACTTAATTAAATTACTCTGCTTGCAATGCCAGCAGATAGAGTAGGACAAAAATTTGCAACTCTGTGGTAATGCCCACCAGAGGATCTTCACATCCTCTGATTGAGGGCAGCACGTTGCGCCCTGGATGTGGCCACACAGAGTAGGTTGCACACTAAATCAGTGGCAGAGAATGTGCTGGTCCTTCCCAGTCCCATGCTGTTTCAGCTTGGCAGTGTTGTCATCCACTCAGTGACTAAGGTTCTTTTATTACACACAAACAGCAAACTGCCTGTGGAGCAGAAGTGACACTTGGTGGTATTTTTAATAAATTAAAATACTGCAAACTGCTGCTGCCCTTGGCTTCTTCTGCTCTTTCTTCTCACTTGTCAAGAGAAGACAGCATTCTGTCCTTTACGTGCTCATCCTACTGTCTACACAACTTTTTGTGAGGGACCCTGACACAGGCAGCTCCAGGGATACTGCTCTATAGAAAAGAGAACAAAAAGGAAACAGTGTGTATAAAACAGAGAATAGAGCACTCCCACTTTTTAATATCAGGCTTTCTTTTTGTGGGTCTTTTGTCAGTGAAGGAGATATATGACCAGGTTCAGATGCCACATGTGTGGGGAAGGGGGTTGAGAGCTACTTTTAGCTACCACAGCTCTGAGACAACAGTTTCCTTTCACAGCAGAGAAAGGTCCAGCAGCCCCAGTTAGCAGCTCACCTTGCCATAATGTTTTCCCATCAGCCCTCGGAGGATTACTCAGCGTGCTTTTTTCTTTGCCCTAGGTTCAGGAATTTCTTAAGGATACTTGGGTCAATACTGTAAAGATTGCGATTAAGAGCAGCCTTAGCAATGCAGGCAAATGGTTTGACCTGGAGCAGAGTGACTGGGATGCCTACCAGAGGTCCAAGCTGTGTAAGCTGATGGAGCGCATCAGATTCATGCTTCAGGACTCTCTGCGGTACCTGGTCCAGAGATCTCTCATCAGCTTCACCCAGTTTGTGCTGGATGCTTGCCAGAGTGTCCTGAATTGCTCAAAGGACATGAAATGGGGAAGTGACATCGCCATCAGTCCCTACATGTAAGAAAGAAAGAAAAATAAGGGATGGAAAGAGCAGAAAAGTATAGTGCTGTTGTCTTTTTAACTACTGTTTTGCAAGCAAGCTTTGCTCTGTATGGGGGCTTTAAGCTGGGCTGTTTTCCCTAATCCCCCACTTGACACGTTCACTGGAGTATGGAAGAAGGACAGGGAGCTGGCTGCTCTGTTAGTACAGCTTTCCAGCTGCAGCCCATCAGAACCAAGGTCTGCTGTTTTGATGTACTGTTCTAAAGACCAGCCACCTCCAACATTCTTGCGGGAGCAAATTGTTACTGCTAGATTCTTTCTGGATGCCAGGAGGAAGAATATCAGGAGCATGGCTGCTTAATTTCATTCTTAGATGAAACCTCAGAATTAGAATCTAACCTGGGATCTCTGAAAAATACCAAATTTAGGTTATCACAGTGCCTAAAATTTTATTCCACTGGGTATTGATTTAAGGATTTTTGCTTTTTGTGGTGTTAAAGAAGGAACATTTAGAAATGGAAAGGCAGAAGAAAAGAAAAAAAAAAGCCCTGCCACCCATGAGGCCTCTTACCTTTAAGGCAGTGGAAGTCTTGACACTGACTTCAGCTGATCCTGAGCTGTGCTGGTCACATGCAAGATTGGGAAAATCTAATATAACTTCCAGAAGGTGCATTTTAGGAGTATATTGGAGATACTGAATGCCTAGTTTGAAGAGCACATGCGATTTTTCTGTAAAGCAGCTCCAGTTCTCAAGATAAGGTTATGACTTTTGGGGATCCTGATATGTCATGGTTGATGGTTCCTTCACCTATGATAGAAAAAGGTTCTCAAAGTCTTTAATGGTAAATTCAGAACACAGTGTTTCATATTTTCATCTGCATGAGACAGTCCTCTTATCCTCTGCTTTCCTTTCCTGTCCCGGAGGCATTTTAGTATCAGCACCAGAGCAATACAGCTGTGTATTGTTGTCTCAAAAAGCATCCCTGTTCTTTCTTATCTCTGCCCACCACAGGCCTCAAGGGAATCCACTCTTTGTAACAAACATTAAGCTAGACAGCAGTGGCGTCCTCTACAGCCCCTCTGTGGAGAGCTTTGAGACATCCCTCATTGCTCTGTTCGACAGCGGAATCCTGGCGACTCACACTATCCCACAGCTGGAGCAGGTGAACACTTGTGCATCAACAGTGATACAGCTGTGCACGTGTCAGTGCAGCTCAGCACAGACACCCCTGAGCTCGTACTCAGGGAGAGGTGCAGAAGTGGGTACTTGGGAGTTCAGTTAAATTAATCTGGGTACAGCACTGTGCTCATGCAGTTCTGTTCTGATAGGATTTTGTCAGTCTCCCCAGCCTCATAGCTCTTTTGTCTGGTGGTTATTTCTGCTTTTGTATTGCAGGTTCTGTGGGCACATGGACACTCTGGTTGCCCTGAGTGCATGGTGGCTGGTAAAAGCGGACTCATAAAGGAAATAGTATTGTTTCCAATTCTGTCAGTTTGATGCAGGTCTCTTCTGCATATGCATCCTTCTGTCTGCTACTGTGAAAGCCCTGTCTCCCTAGATCCTCATTCTTTGGGGAGTGGGGCACATAAAACTGATAAAACAATTCCTGACACAATGTAGAAGTGTGGACTGCAGGAGTTCCCAAAGGTGCCACCAGGGATTGCCTTTCCCCTCTCCTGAGGAGGCACAGTTAGCTCTGTTAGTCCTGAAAGACCTCTCTTCTTCCCCTTCCAGTATGTGTTGGAGAACATGGATATCACAGGCACCCACATGCTGGAATCAGTGGGTTTGCAAGAGCCAGAAGTGGAAGAGCTACGGGAGGCTCTGCGCTCTGCCATTCAGAAGACTGGGATCCCACTCAAAGCCTACAGCAAGAAATATGAGAAGTTCTTAGAGATAAATAACAATGACATCAAGTACTTCCTAAAGTAAGTGGCTTCTGACAAAACCCCTGTGACCCCAGTGACAAGCCTTTGTGGAAGCTGTTGTGTGGATGTTCATGAGAGTGTGGGGCCTATTCTGAGACCACGTGCCTCAGATGAGACATCAGGCCCCTGTCAGAGGCTGCCTTCAGTCATGGGTGACAGTCCATGCTTTTAGAGGACACTGGTGGTGGCACTGGGAATTTCTTCCTGTCTCTGACAGCAGTCACATTCCTGTCATGCTTGTCAGTATAATTGGAGATATTAATGGCCCTAAAAATGAATCATCCTGTTTGAGAATCCAGTTAGCATACTTGACTCTGACCTCCTTCATATAGTGTCTGCTCAGGCTGATAGCATTCTGTAGAATGTTTTCTTTTGTTTCAACTTCATTGTTTTCACTGCCAAAACTCCTTGCACCTATTCTGTCCTTTAGCCTCTGTTACTTTAATGGACTTCTGTTTAGGTATTATGTTTTCTCCAAACAGTGGGAATGAAGCCCTTTTCTCTTTTCGTATTCCAGCTTAATCAATTTACAAATCCCATCTGAAAAAGTCCTGTCTCTCCCCAGAACACACTGAAGTGCCTATCCTCCCCTGAAGTGCCTCCTGATGCTGTCCTGTTTACACCAGTGCTTCTATTTTGTCTCTCCCTCTCTTGTTGCCGTATTTCCTCTTTCATCTCTTTTTTCTACTCCTTTTCTGCAGTTAAAATACTTCGTGCTCTTATTCCACTCCACATCTATTGTGTAAATGTATGCCTCATTAATTTCATGTCTTGATCCTTTGAGTGGACACAAACAGCCTGGATGCTCAAATATTCTCAAATATTAAGGTCTACACTGCCATTTTTTTGTTGGTGTTTTAATTTACAGAGACTATCAAGAGCAATTTCCACCTACCCAGGAGGTGATGAAGGTAGTAAGCACGTACTTGTCTGAAAAGGAGACCCTGGACCACCTTCTACCTAGTTCTATTATCATTGGCCCCTTTCAAGTCAGGATAGAACATATTAGGCATGATCTGTCTGACAAACACAAAGCACTTGCCACTGCCATGTTGGACATGCTGGCTAAAACCCTCCATTCTCAGGTGCAGAAAGTAAGTTACCTGGTTCAGTGGATTATCTGTCTGTGTCTTGTCTTGTCCTTCTGCTTTTGAAGTTGCTGTGTTTTTGTGAAATGGCCAAAAGGCCGCATTAATGAGGATATTTTAAAGATCTCACTGGGGTGATTATTTAAAATTAAAATTATAGGGGATATATGCAAACTCAACCAAATCAAGTATTAAATATACTTAAGAAATTACATGCCTGAAAGCTGTACCTCATGAGATGAATTCTTCAAGACCTTGCCATCTTACAAAAGTGTGTTGGTGGATTGAAAAGATCTGTCTAGTAGACAACTGGAAAGTCCTTTTGCTTGCTCTGAGGATAACTGGAATATAGGCAATTGCCTCTGCCAGCTGGTTGTCTAAATCTGTTATTATCATCATTTCCACTACATACCTGCAGTTCCTCTTCCTCGTTTTTTGGCAGTCTCGTTCAGTTTGAGCTCAAATGAGATGGATGGGAAAAGACTGTGAAAAGAAAAACCAGAACAGGGCTGTGTACTCATCACTTAGACCACCTTCAGAATGGGAAGTGGGTGGATCATGGCAGGTTTTCCAGTTTGCCTATTAGCAATTGGTGACTTTTTGATGGTCTTTGCTGGGTCCTGCTGCAGATCTGTGAGGCATATGAAACGGTCAGCGTCAAAATGCATGAGAAACCAAAGAACATCGAGGAGCTGACCGAGCTGCGGGACTGGCTGAAGGGAGTGCCGGAGCAGCTGGCAGTGCAGCAGGTAGGGCAGGCTCTCCTTTGGACAGGGACTTCAAGGGAAGTGAGGAGGAAATTTGTCAATGTAATGTGTGGTGTCTCAGAAGCAGAACTCCATTTTTTTTACTTGCACGTCTTTGCGTGCAATGCCACGAGATTCCTGGCTTTGTATTTTTATAATTCCTAAGATTTGTATTTTTAAATACACATATCACAAATTTAAATATCTTTGCAAAACAAAATAGAAGTTAAAAATCTTGCCTAAAATACTTACATGTGCATTTTGCTGCCTTCATGATCCATTCTGCATTTGTATACTGAACAGCTATCTTCTAAAAATGAATGCTGTTTTCCGGAAAATCTTTCTGTTACCCAGTGCTCAAATTGCTGTTAATATATTTTTTCTAATAGGACATTTCAGTACCGAGTTATTTCAAAGTTATTTGAAGTGTAAGTCTTTTCCTAGCTGAACAAATGGGGAACAAAGGCATCAAGCTGTAAGCTGACTTGTCTATGCCAATGAGGGAACCTGGAGGATAACCTAAAACACTCGATTTCTGTCCAGCACTTTATCCACTAGGTCACACTTCTTTTCATTCCCATAGAACAGAGGGTGATGATGGCACGATCATTCACAGAACAAGGGGTTGTAAATCCATTCCCACTGTTCACACAGCACAGAAGCAGCCCACATCACGTTAAGCTTGTGTGACTAACGCTCTTCAAAGGCACCTCATGAAAATGAGGTGTACACCAGAGACTTGGAATCAGCATGGTCTAAAGGTGTCTACTTTTTGTCTCTTTCTCTCACCCTGTGCAGCAACTGATTGAGGAAGTCATGGAAGATTACAAGGTCATGGACGACTTCCTTTACAATCTTACTGAAGAAGATTTCACCGACAAGTGAGCACAAGGCATTTCTCCCACCATCAAAGTGGGACTCTTTGCAGCAATTACCATTCTCAGTGCTTCAGGGGCCATGTGTCTATCAAGGGCTCCTGCAGAACTTCTAAGTGTCTCTCAGGCTATATGAGCACTGAATTCTTGAAATGAAGTTCGTAGACAAGAAGTGTGAGTTCATGCTGCCTTCTGGCCTGGGGCAAGGCAAACTGGTAGCTATTAACCTGTTTAACATAGTAAAGCCCTTTTCTCTGGGTGGTTTTTTTTTTTGGATTTTGGGGTTTTTTTGAGATACTTGCAAGGTCTCAAAGTGTGCGGTTTAGTCTGTGTCTGAAACTAAATGAACACTTCTAAGATAGAAACACTCCCAGGGTTTTCTTAGGACTAGGAAAGAATCTGAACCCTTATTATTACTGCAGTTCTTCTCCAAGCAGCCTTCTCTTAGTTTTATTATTCAGATTGTGGCCTGACTATGCCCCAATAGCAGAGTCAGCTCACAAACACAGCTACAAGGCTCTAAAGTTTGCTCAGCCCGGGAAGCACTTCTCTTATGACATGTACTTGGTCCAGCATGTCTGCAACCTGACTGAGTCTCTGCAGAGTGCTGCTGAAACTAGAAACGTGGGGTGCAAGGTGCAAAAACCCCACAGAAGCTGCAGGAAAGCAGCTCAGCCCCAGGCCAGGCTGGCTGGAGCAGGCGTGGCTGTATTCCTGCTGCCCAGATCTGCCGCAGGCAGGACCAGTAGGAGATGGCTGCATCCTCAGGTGCTGGGAGGGGTGTGACCTCCAGTGTAATGTGCAAACCTTGTACCTGGCATTGCACACAGGCTGAGGGTCCAAATGGAGGCAGTAATAGGTGGGCTATGGCTGTGCAAGAACTGAGAAACCTGCCTGGGCATGAGCAGCCACTTTGTGCAGCCTCTCCTGGATCTACAACGCTCTCCCAAGGGCACGCTGCAGAATCCTGGGCTTCCCTGCATCTGGGTTATGCTGGCCCCTCACTGCCCTGATTAACAGGAGACTGGCTTTTTTAGTAGCCCTGAAAAGCCATAAGCCAAGAGTCTGACCCCATTTTTTTTTCAGCTCCTTGCAAATACATTCAAAGACAGACATTCCCTCTGGATGCCAACTGTTATTTTGCTGTCTCCTGGCTTTTCAGCAATGTAGTGGATTTGTTCCTTTTAAAAAGGCCCTCCACTTCTCCCCAGCTCTCTCCAGCTGAATAGCCTAGTCACAAGGACTGCATATCAACAAGACAAGCTGGAAAAAAATGTTTTGTTGAAAGCACATGTGTTTCTGTTGTTGTAAAGCTTCCTTGTTTGGTGGGATTTCGCTTTCTCATTCTGTTATTTTCAGCATTTCAAACATATGCTCAAAAAGCTTGTCTCTTTCTCCTATTTTTTTTCCCTGTTTGTTTTCTTGTATCATGTGAATGCAGGTGGACTGCCAGTTACTGGCCAGTGAAAATGTCTATGGACTCAGAGGCCATTCGGCTCCAGCACATTGAGGATGAAGAAAGATTTCGCAAAATGCAGATTTTGGATCAGAAGGCATTTCAAGACAAAATGGATGAAATGCAGGTATTAAGCCCCTGACAATGAACTGTCCATAGAAGGGGGTCTTGAAGCTCTTGTGGTCAGCCAGGTGGGAAACTTTCAGATGAGATTTTACTCAGATGAATTTCAAGGTGAATGTGTTGTTAGACCAAATATTAACACACCCTCCCTTGGTTTTTTGTTGGCTTTTGATTAAGACTTTCCATTTTGTGTGAAAGACAATACTCTGCAGAAATACTCATTTTTCATTGAGAAGGTGTTTATACAGTGTTCCAATTCTTGGTGCTCGGGCAACGCTGGCACCTCCTTTTTCTTTCTTGTGTACTCAGTTCCCTGCAGAGCATGTCCTATGATGCGCTGCCATCAAGGGGGAAAATACAGCATTCAGCCATGGAACTCATCTTGTGGGAAAAGACCCTGAAATAATTGCAGAGTTTTGGAACTGAGATACATCTGGTGTCTGCTAAAACAGTCTGAATTTTATTTTTTCCTCAGAAACTCTTAAATTCAGGGGAAAAAAGCCATTTTAGAAAGGTGTAATCATTGACCTAGATTATCATGGAAACAGGTTCCCAAAATGATAATACCCCAACACTGGATCAAAAAACCCAAGCAAATAAAAACCAAACCCACACAAAATACCAGAACAAAATCCAAACCAAACAAACCAACCCAAGTCACCAAAACAAAACACAAAATTTATTAGAGAAGCTGTAGATATGTGTTGTTAAACAATTTTTGGAAACAAGCTGAGTGACTAGTAGAGCTATCATTTGCACTTTACTGACTCTGTAGCAAATAACAGTATAAATTCAGCATCAAATTTAAGCACAGATTATTGTTCCTATTCCTTGGGGGTTAACTATTGTCACAAAGAAGACAAGCAGCTGGTCATCACATTTGCAGTTTCCTCCACCTGACCAGTGGTTATTGCTCCTCCTCACCACTTTCACCATGGTCTGAACAGAAGTTGAATTGGTTTGGGGGGAGGGGAAATCGTGAGCATAAAAATCTTGCCTTTGAATGTAACAAAGAGCACACCAGGAAGCTGAGATCTCTAGAAGCAGCACTCAGCTTCAGAGTCCCAACTTAGGCTGCCTTTTCTCTTCCAGCTGACTGTAGGTGGATTTTCTGTCCAGTCAGACGTTAACCAAGCCCATGAGCTGGCTGACGATGCAAGGGGTGTCCGGAAGAAGCTGAAGGAGCTTCAGGAAATGGCAGTTCTCTACAACAACAGGGAAAGACTCTTTGGCATGAAAGTTAGTGATGTAAGTGTCAGGTCCTGTACCCACAGGACTCTGGTCTTTGTTGGGATTTCTAGGTGGTAGGTAGAGCAAATAATGAGATATAGTTCCTCAGGAAGGAATCCTTCATGCTGTTTTGGTTTATCTGGGGAACTGCTCCTCAGTCCTGTAGAATGACTACACTGCTTCATCACTCCACTGGGCTGCAGAGGAGCTGATCCCAGGTGAACGTGGAAGGATGCTCAGGGTCTGGTATTTCCACTTCTGTGAGAGACTTTGGATACCCACAGTGAGATCTGAGGGATGTTCGTGAGGAGGAATTGGTTGAGGGAGGTCTTGAAGCAGCAGCTAGGATGCATCCATTTCTCTAAGGCTGTTGCTGCAGGTCTATACGTGTGAATGCAAGTGGTTGCATAGTGAGTGCTGGCAGCTGGCGGGGCTTGGAGCATGGTGTTCTCCTAAGGCAACAGTTTATATAGTTGCAAACACTCATTTTGCTTGTAGCTGCTCAGCTGCCAATGAGTCATTGTCATCCACATCCAGCCAAGTCTGGCTGCAGACCAGAAGTGGAGTTCACATGATGATCCTTTCCTACCCTTCAGTCTGTGATTACTTCTCCTTCCCTGTAAGGAGCCAAGTTCTGATATGATGTGTGGTGTGAGCTTTCACTGATTGTCACACCTATTGTGTGGCCTGTCGGTCAAAATCTCCTCATTCTGCAGGAGAGCTTTGTAGAGGCAAGTGGAGAGTATGCTTCCCATGCCACATGCACGGTGCAGGCACAGTTCCACTGGATGTATGTTGGCCTGAATGTGTCAAGGCCAGCTCTGCTGGTTGCTGTCCCATGGAATACATATTGTTGGCCCTGGAGAAGGTAGTTTGATATATCCTCTTGGAATACGTGTTTTATCATTGCTGGCTTCTGATTCAAAGAAGAGGTGGGCTTTTTTGGCCTTTTGACATGTAAGCTGTCATTTGGAGGTGAATACGCTTGTTGCTTATGTTGTTTTTAATCTCTTTCCAAAGTACAGTGGGCTGTCCAAGATGCTTAAGGAGTTCCAGCCATACTATGATCTCTGGACTACGGTGTCAGACTGGATAAAGTGGAATGAGAGCTGGATGAATGATTCTCTCCTTAAAATTGAGGCAGAGGAGCTAGAAAAGAATGTCAATGACTCTGTTAAGACAATGCAGAGATGTGTGAAGCAGTTCAAGGATTCACCAGGTAGATGCACAGTCTGGGGAAAAGAAGTTCGTGCACATCAGCATTTTGATGTGAGGAATGTCACAGAGTGCTCTAAACAGGGATTGTCGGGATGTCACGTGTGTATTAGAGACAGCTGGGAAAATGCTAGCAAAGTTATTTTCCACTTTTTTTTTCCTGAGACTATGATGATTCACATCTAGATACTAGTTAGATGCTTGAAGTACCGGTTTGGCATGGAAACTACCAGGCTGCAAATCCCTTTTATGCCTAATTCCCACTGAAATAAAAGCCACCCTCTGATGCTGCAGTTCGTATTCACTCATATATATATATATATATATATATATATATATGTATAAATTGCAATAATCCAGGCTAGTCACAGAGAGTTACTATGTAGCCCACTGGCTAGACATGTGGGCTTGAGCCCTCATGTAAGTCAGGCAGCAAGGGAACTTGAATCTGGGTCTTGCAGGTGCTGTTTTCTTGGCCAGTCTTATTTTCTTTATTGGCCAATGCATTTAATGGAAAGCCAGAAGAGGTCTTGATTTTGTTATGAATAAAATGAAATTGCAAAATCTGGAAATGATCTCTGCAATATAATAACAATTTCCCTTCTTGCCTGAATGTGTATGAAATTTAGATGATTGCACTCAGCCCTTGCAATTCACATGAAGGTCTTTTGACCATTTCTCCTAATAAAGCTGAAATTGAGACTTCAGTTGTAGCTTAACTTGCCATTCCCTGATTCTCAGAGATGTGTTGGTCATTCTTTAAAGCTAATTCTAAAATCTCCTGCCAGATGGCTTAGATTGAAATACATTTTGCTGTGGGTGATTTTTGATTCATCCTTTTTAACTTGAACTTGCTCTTAAACAATGCCATGAATCAGCCCCAATGGAGGAGGTGATGAGTGGATGCATGAGTAACTATGAATCATTATGATAAACAGAAATACTAAGAATACCTGCTTATGTTCATTGCAATATTCTCTGGTACCTGGTAATACATTTGTTTTGTCCTTGAGTCTGATTTGCGTTTGCATATCCCCAGCAGGGAGCATGAGGTGGTCACATCCTTTCTTTGAGCAAGCAGTGCAACCATGCAGGGTGCAATAAAAGGAGGCACATGCTGTAGCCAGATTTTGGAAAGGAAGCAAGTCCCATGTTCTTGACCTACCTGTTGTTTTATTCACAGTAGCAGAAGCTGAAAAAAGAGTAGGATGTGAACAGTGCAGAGACTTTCTAGGATGTCTCCAGAGAAAAACGCCCTTTCCCTCACTTTGTCCTTCCTGTGAGGAAGAAGTACATTTGTTTCTAGCATGGCTGTAGGCTGGCAGGGCCTGTCCTGCACACTTTCCATTTCCAGAGCTGTCTGGGATCCCAGCCTGCTTCTAGCTCCTTAGTGTCCATCTTCAATTGAGGATGATGGGAGCTGTGGTGTGAGACAACTTTAACTGCAGTCTTGTTAAGGAGTGAATATCTTGAAATGATGACTGGAACTTCTGAAATATTCACTGGCAGATGATCATGCTTCAGTCCATGTCAAGGAGTTAAATTTGTCTGCTTCTCTTCTTCTGGTGAGCTCTAGCCTAAGCCACACTTCTGCTTAGCATGGGCTTGCCTGTAACAGGCTTTTGATAACAGACAGGTCTGCTTCTGGGAGCAGGCTTGAATCCTGGCTTAGTGGCCATATAGAGAGAGCCTTCATATCCTCCTTACTTCAACCAGCATTTCCCGGTGCTCTCTCCTGCTGCTTATCTACCCCATAGCACATGACTACATGCACATCAGGTTTAGACAGCACCTAGAAGTTCCTTAAGGCAACTTCCTCACACAGTGTTATCACTGATGTTGTTCTGTTTTCTCCCTGAAAGACTGCCAGAGTGTTGCCATGGAGTTTCGAGACAAGATGGACGATTTCAAACAATACGTGCCCTTAATTCAAGGGCTGCGCAATCCCGGGATGAGGAGCCGGCACTGGGAGATGCTGTCGAGCCAGATTAAGGCTGATGTCGAGCTGGAACCCAGCATGACATTTGGTCGCTGCTTGGAATTGAACCTGCAGGACCACATGGAGAGTATTCTCAAAGTAGCTGAGACAGCCAGCAAGGAATACGCCATCGAAAGCGTGAGCGGAGAGGGCTTGCTGTGTCTCTGCTTGCATCTCAAATAGGTTCCTGTTGAGCAGGCAGTCATTGCCTTGGGTGGTGTTCCTGTTGTCCCAGAGCATTAGACACATTGTGCAGCACAAATGAAAATGAGGAATGCTGTCCTTGCAGAAGGGAGCAATGGCCACACAACTGGGTTGACACTCTAGAAGAACTTATTCTATCTTGTGCAGAATTTCACTTGGGATTAACAGCACTGCTTTATGGTTACCTTGATTCACTGCTTGGGTCTCACTCCTCACTATGGGATTAGTGACTGGTTAAGTTAAAATAAATTGATTTTCTGCACTCTGCCATTCAAATGTTATGTCAGGGGGATTAGCTGTGACTGGAAACAGAGATGGCAAATCCTTTAAACCAGTAAACGTGCAGGGAAAACTTTCTAGCTCTGGAGATTCATAGGTTAGATGGTCTTTCAGCTTCAGTTCATCAGTTCAGATGTGATCTAAGATGGTCTTGACCTTCTGGCAGCTCTTGTTCTCTGAAATCTCAGGCAAGTTCCCGATGGATAGTTCCCCTTTTGACCAAGCTGTCATTAATCATAGTCATTAATAAGCCCTTTGCTGGCAGCCTCTGTGCATCTAGAGCATAAACAGGCCTGGAGGTAAAATTGCCATTTTTTTCCCTCAAGGTGTTTGTTTCAGCACTGGTGTTGAGGTGTTGAACCTGTGGGCAAGGCAGAGGAAATGTGCTGTTGCTGACTGTGTCATGCATAAAATACACAGCTGCAATTTCCAGTGGAATCTAAGAGCAAAATCTGTCATTTTCTAGAGAGTGGCATTAAGAGAGTTGTGGAAGCTGAGATAACCATTTGCACGGCTTGTATCTTGAAATTAAATTGTTTGTCCCTCTGTTCCAGGCACTCAACAAGGTAGAGAATGAATGGAAATCTGTTGCATTCATTGTGACGCTTTACAAAGACACAAATACCTATATTCTGAAAAGCACCGATGACATTTCTCAGCTCCTAGATGATCATATTGTCCTGGTTCAGAGCATGTCTTTCTCACCCTTCAAGAAACCTTTTGAGGAAAGGATGAACTTGTGGGAAAACAAGCTGAAGATGACACAGGTACTGGTTTTTACCCACCACACACGGGTGGTGAAGGCAGGCAGCTGGGCTGGGCTGCCATGCTTGAACATGGACTGTGCAGTTGCTGCTAGGGAGCTGGAAGGACAGTTATCAAGAGAGTATCAGTCTTTAGTGAAGAATAGGGCCTGTGAAAGCCCTTTGACTCTAGGAAAGTAATGCAGCCCTTTTGCTGCCTATTGTGACATGTTTTGGTGGGCCCAGAACTCGCCCATTGCTGTGAATAATGTTGCTGGTCTCTCTAATCATACTGTACTAAGTGGACCTCACAGATTCTTACATACCCTGTGAAATCCACACTAATCTTTCGCATCTCAGTGTAGGAAAGCACATGGAAGACTGCTGTTTAAGCAGAATCTGGCAGACTGTGCCAGCACTTGCTCATCAAACCAGGAACACCCAGCAGGACTCTGACAGCAAAATAGCAGTGCTGCAGGAGAAAAGTTCCAAAACTTTTGGAAAGGGGAGTGCTAGGAAGTTGTTAATTACTTGGAAAGGAAATTCCAGCTCCTGACCCTCTAGGTAGAGTTTTAAAGTGTGGAAGGTCTAAGTGCAGCATCACTTTTTTTTTTCCTTCCTCGTATTTTTAAACCCGTTCTGGTGCACAGTTTGAATGGTTTTGTTGAACAGGTTCATAGCATGGTGTCCTAATACGCTTTTCTTGCTTCCCACTAGGATGTCCTAGAGGAGTGGCTGAACTGTCAGCGCTCTTGGCTCTACTTGGAGCCAATCTTTAGATCAGAGGATATCAAAAGACAGCTCCCAGTGGAAAGCCAGCGCTACAACACCGTGGATAAGGATTGGAGGCATGTCATGAAGAATGCTAATGCAAACCCTGAGGTATGTGCCTTGATGAAAGCCAGTGCAGGTATCTCAAACACCTTGGAGCTGTGCTCACACAAGGATTGTGTCTTTGAGTCATTGTTTTCATAACGGTGTGGACATGAGCAGCACTGTATAAACCATGTAGCCTTGCCCAGGGCATTGTGCTGGCTTTCTTCTCTTGGAACTTGGCTTTTTGTTCTGGTGTCTGAAAGGACAGAGTAGTCACCCTGTAGTGCCTTCCACCCCACCAGGTGCCTCCTCCTCAACACACAGACTCCCTGCCTCCTATGACTTTTGTAACCTGCTGTGGTTGTAATCCATAAGGTAACTCCTTCAATTCCTCCTCAAGACTGACTCTCTGAGTTTTTTAGAACCATTGTTTTTGCCTATTTTTGTGTCCTGGTAGCAGTGCTCTGCTCTCTTCTGTTCTCCAGTCTCTACTTGCCTGGACTCCTTCACCACTTGTGTTCCATATTACAAATGTTGGTATTTAGGGGAACCCAGAAATGTGCTTGTCTCCATAAGGGCTGTTTACCCTCCTTGCCCACAAAGCTTACACCTCTCCAGATCCCTGAGAATTCCTGCAAATGAGTCATTTAAATCCTATCAGTAACATCACTGGGCGACCCAATTATCTCCATTGCCTTATCTCCCACATGCTCAGGATACTGATGCTACCTCTGGATTACACATTCTGTTTTAGGTGATTTCTTTGTGCCCTGATCCAGAGCTACTGGAGAAGCTGCAAAATTGTAATAAACTACTTGAACTTGTGCAGAAAGGGCTGAGTGAATATCTGGAGACAAAGAGAGCTGCTTTTCCCAGGTAACCCCAAATTTCACTGGGCGAGATCACACTCCCTGGTTCAGAAAATATGAAAGGGGAGGCTCACTGCAGTTCATTCTGCCAAGAAAGAGCAAAACCATCTAAGCTTAGGATTTATTCATGGCCTGCAAACATAAGCCAAGCTGTGCCTTTCAATGCTGCCATCTGATGGGGAGAAAACAGGCGCACACAAGTGTGGTGAGTTAAGGACAGTCTGGTAGCATCGTTGCATATCTGTGCCTCAGGATTTGTGTAGAAAGGGTGGGGTAAAATGAAAGCCTCCAAGTAACTTTGTCTCTAATTCCTGAAGGAAGATTTCTCTTTATTGACACTCATTTAAACCCTCTTTGCTTGGAAGTAACTGACTTCTGCAGAAGGAGAAGTCTGTCTCTGCAGAAAGGGAGATGGCTGGATGGTGGCTGCTCATCTACACAAATACAAAGAGATCAGTGAGCAGTCAGAAGCAGTGTCTTTAGCAAAAGGCTTGTTCCCCATCACACCAGAACTTAGCCCTTGCTGCTGCAATAAACAGAGCCTCCTCATGCTTCCCTCTGTGTTTGTAGGTTCTACTTCCTTTCGGATGATGAGCTGCTGGAAATCCTGTCTCAGACAAAAGACCCCACTGCTGTACAACCTCACCTCCACAAGTGCTTTGAGAACATTGCACGGGTAAGCAAAGCAAGCACATGAGTGGCTTGGCCCACCTTTGGAAAGCTGTGTCATGGGAACTTGGGGGCATTCTGAGGTCTGGAGGAATGTTCACATTCTGCTGTATGGAAATGTATCTCCTGGGAACCTGTAACTGTATGTAGGCATTGCAAGGTGCTGCCTGTCCTGAAGTGGGATTCCAGCAACCTCACTTTAGACATTTCAAAGCCAGGCATCTGCCCATGAACTGGGTACCCTTCATTATCCTTCAGACAGTGGTGGGGAAATAGGCATCTGAAAAGGGTGACTTAGGGAAATCCACTTAGATATACATCCTAGGAGGAGAGGACGCTCCCTCTGGAGATGTGTGTCCATCCGACCATGAAGGCCAAGAGAAATAGCTCTGACTTAGCTGTCTACTCACAGGCACCTGGTTAGGATGGAATCCCACTACTGCTGAGAGCCCCAGAAGGGGCAAGGATGGAGCAAGCCTGAGTTGAATTAAGTTTCTGCCTTCATCCCTACTTAGGAGCTGGAGTTAACCTGGCTATTCTTCCTCTTTTTTATTCCTAATAGACTTCAGACTCCATAGCTAGTCACAGCTCGAACCACCACAATACTCAGACAGTAAAACCAATCTCCTAGTCATTAGTTTGGAAAAATAGAAAGGAAATTGGACTGGAAACCTGGTGCAAAGCCATTGGAATAAATAAGGGGACTTCCAGTGATATGCTGGGGCATCAAAGAAGCTGTTAAAATTTTACTTTTAAAGCCAGGCACTGTGACATCAAGGGAAATGATTTGAATCTGAAGAATTGAGCGGGAGTCAAGGGTCTGAATCCTAGACAGGCGATGAGAAATGTTCATCCCAGCTATAATTTGATTTGCTTCACTCAATTCACACAAGCGATGCGAATCTCTTGTTTTCATACAATCATTTTCCATTATTTGGAGAGGTCATTTTGCACGTCTGTCGCACACTTTATTATCACTACTGGCAACCAAGTTTGGCACCAGGATTATAATGAGCAAACACTGGTATAGGTTGGCTGTCCCCCAGGGGCAGGAAGGCAGGGATAGAAAGGAAATCCTCCACTCACATCTCCTGTTGTGCTTCTTCCATTAGCTGATGTTCCAGGAAGACCTACAGATCACGCACATGTACTCTGGTGAAGGAGAAGAGGTGAAGCTGTTTACTCCCATCTATCCCAGTGAGAATGTGGAGGACTGGCTGCTGGAAGTGGAGAAATCCATGAAGGCCAGTGTTCGGGACAACATAGAAAAATCAATTGGTGTTTATCCAGAGGTAAGTTTTATCATAGACTGGCAGGTCTCTGGTGTGTTAGTTGCAGGCTTGCCATAGAGGTCACCAGAGATGGGGCTGATGAACTTGGGATGTATTCTACTAGAATAGTCTATTCTATTCTGCTTTCAAAATACAGCCTTTCATCCAGTTGTGTGCCTGTAAGTGCAGAATGGGCAGCTGAGCAAGAAGCAAATGGTCCAGCAGAATGCAAACCCTGCACACTCCCTCACAGTTTCCCTGTAGCAGAGAACAACCCTGTATGAATCCATATCTGTTCATCTCTCCAGACTACTTCCTCTTTGTAAGGATCTTCTGCCTCAGCTCTCATGTCTCACACAGTGTGCTAGGGGCTGGTGAAAGTAATCAAGGCACATGAACTGTTGGTTTCAGTCAGTGCATAGGGGATGCATCTTAGTTCTGGTTTCTGTATAAAAGCTATGCTGGTGTAAAATTGAAATTTCTAATCTAGGGAGGAAGAAAGGCTGAAAAAATAAAGAGGTCTTGGATATTTCTGTTACTTTTTTTAAATTCAGACTGAAAATTTGAAAATAGGAAAGTTAGAACAGGCCAGAGGAGGGGAAACATTCTTTTGGGTCTCACAGATTCCTGCTCTTCAGCTGCTACTGGCTATGTGTAACTGGTTACTGCAGGTGGCATACTGGAGAGAAGGTACCTGCTGTACTCCGTGGCCAGAGAACCTGTGCCTGAAGATTTCTTCTCAGCAAGTGGAGGGGGAAAAAAGGGAAAGCCTCTTGCATGAGAATTCTGTGCTTATTTGTTAATCATGCATCTCAGAGCAAGAGGACATAGAAATAAATAAATAAATAAATAAATAAATGTCTCACCACCTTTTTTCCACCCTTTCTCACACCTGTTTTTTTCTATTTTAAGACTCCACGTACCACATGGGTTTTGCAATGGCCTGGCCAAGTGGTCATTGCTGGCTGCCAGATTTTCTGGACAAAGGAAGTGTCTGAAGCTCTGGAAGCTGGAGATTTGTCCAGCAGGCTTTACCCACAGCTGAGTGCTCAGGTATGAAAATGAATGGAAGGGTGAGATTTTGCCAGATGGAGACTTTTCAGTCCTCAGACCTCAGACAGGTTATAAATACAGCCAGGACAATACTGGTGGGGAAACAGAGACACATTCTTGCATAGCACTGTTCAGGTGAAAAAACAGGTTATCTTCTTAATCATTAGGATATTTGTCATAATAAACCTCAAATATACAGGACTGATAATATGATCACCACCTGAACATTATAACAAGGTGAAAGATAACTTCTCCAGGGTTACCCAAGAAGCCAAAGGTGAAGAACTGAAGTGATGGACAGTGGCAGAAACTGCATCCTTCATATCAGTTCTGTGCATGAGATACTGATATGATACATACCTGATACCTGAGAGTTATTAGCTCGGGACTTCATGGTGGCTTAACTCTTTCCTTTCACCTGAACATGGTAGTGGTTTAGGCAAAACTCAGCTCTGAGCCAGTCATGAATAGGGTTTGCTTTCTGAGCAACCATTTGTACTTCTGACAAGAGAAGAGGCAGAAGTTGCCTGAGCACAGCCTGTCATCTGAGACTTAGCATGCCCTGAGTTTGATTGCATTGTGTTGGTATAGAATGGATTGCTTCAGGGTACTTTCCTTTCCTTCCCCAGCTGGGAGATTTGGTGGCCCTGGTCCGTGGGAGACTGTCCAAGATGCAGCGAGCAGTGTTGTCAGCTCTTATTGTGATCGAGGTCCATGCCAAGGATGTTGCAGCAAAGCTGGTTGAGGAGAATGTAACGAGCATGAACGATTTTGAGTGGATCTCCCAGCTCAGGTTAGAGAGCACAGCTGTTGAACCTCACCTGGCCTCCCTGGCCAGTCTCCATTCTCCTTGCCCGTCAGCTGTGTCCATGACAGATGGAAACGGGAGTTTGAGATGGATCTAGTTTTGATGGCATCTTCTTTGGCAATATGGACTAACCCATACAATGACGTTTCACTGTGAAAAGCCATGTTTCCTGCCCAAGGGGTGCAATGCTTGATCCCAGGTCCTGTGAGAACTCCTGTCCACCCTGCTGTGTTACCTTATCCTTTCTGCTCTTGAGAGGGAAATCCCTTAACATGCAGGTCTCCAAACCTGCAGGCTATAATCTCGTGAGCTGCTGTTTTGTCTGCCAGACAGTGTTTATCTTTCTGATGTCATGTTCACTCATCATTAGATACTACTGGACGAGGGGAGACCTGTACATCAGAGCAGTCAATGCTGAGTTTATCTATGGCTATGAGTATCTGGGGAACACTGGCCGTCTGGTTATCACTCCCCTCACTGACAGGTAAAGACATTGTTTTCTGGGTAATAAATGCACCTTTTTTCCCTTTATTTTTTTTTCTTCTGGATGAACAGGATTAAACCAAGGATCTGACCATGCAGGTCTTACAGCTTAATATATGTAAATAGAATCCATTTGTACAGTAAAGGACTACCTGAGACAAGTGCACAGGAGCACCCTGACATTGGTTGCTACTGTGTTCCTAGTGATCAGTGCTCAGACTGATTGCTTTCACTCTCCTAATTCTGAATGTAGTGCTCTGACTCATATAAAATGCCTACCTGATAGCTAAGGAGCTCTTCTAGAAACCAGAAGGTAGCAGCTAGTACTCTAGAATATGCAGCAGAAATAATAGTTTTACCCTTTTGTAACTGTCCTTTTTCCAGAAAATGAATGTGTAGCCAGTGGCAGAAGGATTTATCCATGCAGGCCCCCATGAATACTAATCAAGGCCACATAGCTCTAACTCCTTTGCAGAATGCTGCATATCTAAGCAGTTTTGTAGAATAATGAATGATGGATTCCTCCTTGTCTCCAGCTGGATAGATCATATGTCTCCTTGCTGAAATCAGTAGTACAAATGCTTTTTTTCATCATCTGGTCTCTTCTTTGTTGTAGGTGTTATCTGACACTTACAGGAGCTCTGCACCTGAAAT
Organism: Corvus kubaryi; assembly: GCF_017639235.1. Lineage (NCBI taxonomy): Eukaryota > Metazoa > Chordata > Aves > Passeriformes > Corvidae > Corvus > Corvus kubaryi. The sequence goes on from NW_024580659.1 coordinate 2,903,913, forward strand.
TTGGAGGAGCACCTGCAGGACCAGCAGGAACAGGCAAAACAGAAACAACAAAAGACCTGGGCAAAGCACTGGCAATCCAAACTGTAGTATTCAACTGCTCTGACCAACTCGACTTCATGGCAATGGGCAAGTTTTTTAAGGGACTAGCCAGGTACAGTGAAATGCTGAGTGTCTTCGTTGAGGAGTGGGTAGGATACTGGGATGCTGCACACTGGGAATTGTTGAGTATATTTCATAGCAGCCCAAAAGAACAAGCCCTAGCAGAAGAACAAAGCCCTAGCAAGGGGGTTACTGAGTTCCAGAATGAGCAAGGTTACAAAATTCCAGCCAGAAAGGAAGGACAGTTGATCCAATTTTAAAAAGAGAGATAAAAGGAGATCCTTGTTCATTTAAGGCAAAATTAAAATGCTTTGAGCTAATCCACAATGCACTAATCCACCTGTGCAAATGTTTGCAGCTTTAGCCTTTATTTTAATATCATCCATGTTGGACTGAGATTCAGCCCACAAGCTGCTTAATCTTAAGAAGAAGAGAATCTGCTGAGAGTATTCAAAATTGAGCAGCCAAGAGAGACTGCTCTAAGCCCTGAGGGATCCTCTCAGAGAGGCTTCTCTCTTCTCTACATTTCAAACAGAGCTGGTCCAATTAGTCTGTTGCACACTGGTGAATCTGCATTAGTTACTCTGACAAAAGCTGATATTCTTTTCTCAGATGTTTTTTTTGTAAGTAATTTAACTTATTTCTTAAGCCATGTCTTGTGGGAAGATCACCTTCCTCATATGCATGCTTCCAGCTTTATAGTTTTTCAAACTCTGAAAAATGGACTTAAGAGTTACCTAAACTGTACCTGCTACACTTACAGCTCAGGTACAAACCAGGAATTCAACAGGACAACTCTTTAAAGCTCAAATCTGTACCATGCAGAATCTGTCCCAAGCTCTTGGATCAGTTTCTGCCATGGTCACTCATTGCATGGCCTGGAATGCACAGTCAGGGTGTCCACTGAGCCAGGACACTGTGGCTGTGTCCCTGTTTGCCATGGGACATCAGGGCCCTTTTGTGTTCGTTTCTAGTCTCTGTTATGCCTACCCAGTATGTGGATATATAATTTCAAGAGCTAGCTGAACTTTTGACTGCAAGTTTGCTCCTGTGTGGTGTTCCTGATTCCCTTCATTGTTCCTTCCTTGCCCAGCTCTGGTGCCTGGGCTTGCTTCGATGAGTTCAACCGCATCGATATCGAGGTGCTGTCTGTGGTGGCCCAGCAGATCACAACCATCCAGAAAGCACAGCAGCAGAGGGTATGTAAGGAACACGGGGATGCAAAGGCAGGCAAAAAAATCTCCACTGGAGCTAGCTCAGGCAAGTCCTTGTCTCTGCACACTCCTTCATGGAGGACAAGCTTCACTGCTCAGGGGTAACTCGAACAGGCATCCTTGAGGAGAGGTTTGAACGATGTCCTAACTGTGGCACATCGTATCAGTCCATTATGCAGTCAACATCCTCAGGGGAATTTTTAACTTCACCCCAGTCTGGGCTGCCAGAGTTGCCCCTACTCTCACAGCCTGAAGTACCTCTCAGCTTGAACTGTAGTGCCAGCAGACTTTGGTGTGAGAGACACTCTGATACAGATCCACTGAGCTGATAAAAATTGGAGGTGTGATAAAGGCAGCCAGTGTTCTGCCATGAGCTGCCCAGCACCAAATTTGTCAAAATGTGTTAACCAAGCTTTGGTGGATTCACAAAATCCAGTATGTGCAGAAAGAAGTATATTCATGCACACACAGAGTTGCATTGTAAAGTGAATTGTTGTGCATTGTTGGCTTTAATGGAGATTCAGCTGTCAGCCAGTCTAGCAGCCAGCCTCTGCTTTGTTCTCTGGAGGCCCAGAAGGGTTAAGACCTGAACCTCCTTGACTTTGGCTTGGAATTAGAAACTTGCTCTGTGTAAATTCTTCTGCATTACTTTATCCCCCATCTGAAATTACTACCTACACAGCTTTAAAAAGGATTTAGGTTTCTCTTTGCCCTCTTTGCCATGAATTAATGCAGCTCTGATCTCTAGTGCAAAATAAATGGAAAGACATTTGTTTACAGCTGGAGGGATAGAAGTCTGTTCAAGAGTAAAAAACCGAAAAATAATAATTAACCTATAAATAAATCTTCAACAAGCCCAGTTTTTTATACAAGGAAAAATATTGCTGGTAATACTGGGTTCCTGCAGTGGGACCAGATTGAGTCACTACAGTTGTGGGCAGCTGTGTTTGTGCTTTATAATTTAACAACTAAAAGCCATTGTTCTCCTCTGGGAAAATTTTGCTTCATTATTTAGTTTGCAGGTCAGGCTCTGTTCTTTGAGGATGATCATATTTTTAATTTTCCAGGTGGAAACCTTCATATTTGAAGGCACAGAGATCCCACTGGTGCCATCCTGTGCAGTCTTCATCACGATGAACCCAGGGTATGCTGGGCGCACTGAACTGCCCGATAACCTGAAGGTGAGGAGGGCAGGCTGCACAGACAGAAAGAAGAGGGGCAGTACAGGTGCTGGGTGCTGCCTGGACCCAGCAGTGTGTCTGTGACAAGGGTTAGGATGTGACACTTTTGGAAAGTCTCAAGGATAACTTTGAGATTGAAACACTTGTGTGAGGAAATGGCACCGTTCAGATTGCAGTCTGCAGGGATGCTGCAGTGAGAGCTGCCAGGCACACTCATGCTGTGTCCTCCAAACAGTCTGGGATGGATACTCAGCCTTTTCAGTTTGCTGGGAAAAAAGCAAGAAATGCCAGTGTTTTGATGTTGTGTTGGATGTGTATGTTCCAGGCTCTCTTTCGTCCTGTGGCTATGATGGTCCCAGATTACTCCATGATTGCTGAGATCTCACTCTACTCCTTTGGGTTTAATGAAGCCAAAGTCCTTGCAAAGAAGATCACCACAACATTCAAACTGTTGTCAGAACAGCTCAGCTCCCAGGTAGATGCCCTAACGTCCATGAATGTTTTTCGAATGTGAGACTTTCTCAGCCTAGGCATGAAGTACCTGGATGGTTTTCTTGGTACCTTGTGATAGCATATCTCAAAAAGGTCACCACACCCTTTCTTCATCTTCCTTCTTTCTTTCTAATTCTCGTTTCTGCTCCTGTGGCTGGACTTGGATTCACCTTAAAGAATATTTAGGGTTACAGTGGCAGGACAGTTGAGCCAAACAGCCCTACCTGCTTTTCGTTCTACCTAGGATTTTTCATCATGCACTTATTCACATCTTCCTCATTCGTAGACTGTACAGCTGAGGACTAATTAGTTATTTGAAGGATCCTGAGAGCAGACTTGAATGAAGGAGGAATTGTTCTGAAAGCATAACTCTCTCATTTTTCTTTTCTCACCTGTTAACTGAGTGCATGCATAAGTTTACTTTTTTAGGTGGTGCTCCTCTATCTGATGACATTGTTTCCTCTGTGCCTTTTTCAGGACCACTATGACTTTGGGATGAGAGCTGTGAAGACTGTCATCTCAACAGCTGGCAATCTCAAAAGAGAGAATCCTGATATGGATGAGGTAAATGTGCTTTTACTTCACACTGCCATGGACTTATGGGGCCTTTTCTGCATCCTCATATGAGAGGAAAGATCTCTGAAGTCCTGAGTCCTTAAATCCTTGCAGGAGCTGATCTGCCTGCGAGCTATTAGGGATGCCAACGTACCCAAATTCCTGCAGGATGACCTCAAGCTCTTCAATGGTATTGTCTCAGATTTATTTCCAAATATCAGAGAAACACCTGTTGATTATGGCATCCTGGAGGAAGCCATCCGCAAATCCTGCATCCAGGCGAATCTGAAAGATGTTGATGGTGAGGAAAAAGGCTCTCCACAAGCTCCCTCTGGCCCTGGGCTTTTAGTCCAGCATGCTGTCCTAGGAAAGAGACTGTTCCCAGACCCACTCTGCATCATCTTCCTGTACAGGTTTTGTTACGAAGTGCATCCAGCTGTACGAGACCACCGTGGTTCGTCACGGCCTGATGCTGGTGGGACCAACAGGTTCTGGGAAGACAAAGGTATGAGTGAGACAGTTTGCTGGCCCCAGCAAGCCATCACCTACCTAGTGATGCAGAGGGTTAAGTTTCACAGAAGACCCACACTGGCATTTGAAGCTGCTCTCAGATAGAAGTCAGGGCACAAAGATACTGCCTGTTAGTAAAAATTTATAGCCATGGGGAGGTATATTACTGGTTCACTCTTTTGAGCTGTGAGATTAGACTGAGGCTTATTAGTTCTGCTGCAGGTTTCTAAGGCTGAGACGTATTTTGACCTCTCGAGGTGCTTCAGGCCTCTTGCACAGATGATCTAACTTCCTCCTCCACTGCATGCAGAGTGCTTAATTGCTGCGCTTTTATTTCAGCCAGGTATCTCCTTACTATGATATTACGCTTCACTATGTCTCTTTTCTCACTGCCTTTTGAATGCAGTTGCTGTGAGAGCAAGTGGCTTTGTCGTTCTGGAGCCATGGCAGTTAACTCTCTGTCTGTGCTGCTTTTGCAGAGTTATGAAGTCCTGGCAGCTGCAATGACATCACTGAAAGGTCAGCCTGCAGCTAGCGGCGGGAATTACGAAGCAGTCCGCTACTTTGTACTGAATCCCAAATCCATCACAATGGGCCAGCTCTATGGAGAGTTCAACTTGCTAACGCATGAGTGGTAAAGTACAAAACCTTCTTTCCTTTCTTCCAGACAGAAAACACTTTTCTGGTCTTGAGCATCTTCTCTTCAAGGCTGAGAACCGTTTGGGGTGGTGGCATAAAACCAGAAGCGATCAAGTCCTTCTCCCCACCAAGCTACAATAGCCAGTCACGGCGATTTAAGCTGACATCCCTCATTGTGTGCTTGGCCTGTCTGCCAGCACATGCCCAGACAGTTCCTGCAGCTCAGCTCGCAGCATTAACTGCAGAACAATAATTCAATAGCTGTGGAGCACATGCCTCTGCTCCTAAGATACAGCAGCTTAAAAACATTTGTGTTGCTTCTGAAGAAAAGTGACCTCTGGACTGCGCACTTGAATTGTTCTGTATAAATACTCTGGTATCCTTGAGTGATGAGGAATGACTTTGAGGCATAAAGCGGCATTTCATTCCCGTTGCCAGGGCTCCTGCTTGCTTACATGGTTTGGAAACAAGAACCAATAGCCCACTTGCCCTCTTTACAGCCAGGTGCTACTGCTTATGTTTCCATATGTGACCCAAGGTTGACTTTGCAGCTCGCTTTATCCATAAGCTAGGATGTGAGAAGCAGTGTGACTCTCCCTTTGGCCCTGTCAGCCAGCACTTGTTTCAGGGCAAAGCTAAAGACTGTGTTCTGTAAAATGAGGGAAACTAAATATGTATGAAACTAACTACCTCTAGGAAAAGTGCAAGCAAGTAAACATTACTGATGCCGTGACCAGAACTTCCCAGCTTAGGATCTGGTATATATTTACTGAAGGACATTTTATAGGAGTTCCAGTTAAGCTCAACAGTTTATTTATGATGTGACTCTACCCAAGGGCAGCACACAGGCATGTCAATGTGACAAAAAGAAAAATACAGCAGTCATTAAAATATATTTACAGACAAATCCATCTGTTTTAATCAGCTGGGCCTTAGAACAGACTCTTTTCCCTTGATCTCAGTAACAATACTCTGGAATTCACTAGTACTAGAAAAATAACAAATAAATATTTAATAGTGGGAGTAGAGTCCAGGGTCTGAATGGAAACTACACTCCAGGTTTCCATGTACAGATTAAATTCTTGTTGTCAACAGCCAGCATTCCTTGTGTCTGCTCTCCTGGTCACCAGCTCCAGTGCCACCCGGGTTCACAGGCAGCAGGGGATGGGGAACTTCAGTTATAAAAAGGGTAGGGTCATGCTCTTTAGCCTGGATTTATCCCTGTAACCTAGAGAAAAAGAGAAAAAGACACACCTCCAGAGAGCAGATAACCTGCCTATGACCTGAACTGGATGCTAGCAAGGCCTCTTTACTCTTCACTGAGGACAGAGATGTTAAAGGGAAGGTTGACATGTTAGTTAAATGACATGAATTCCAGATTCTAATGCCCAAAAAAATTGTTTTGAAGTGTCACTCAGGCTGAAATGTGTCTCAGTAAAAAAAAGAATGAGGTGGACTTTTTTGCAGCTCATGGATAACGGAGACACATGAACCCAGATAAGATTGCCTTTTGTGGTGGGAACTTTGCCATTTATTTCAGCAAAACCAGAACAGGCCAAGCCCTGCCTTCCTCCTGCCTTTCAGGACAGATGGGATCTTTTCCACACTCATCCGTCGGGGAACCGTGGCCACTGACTCCAACAAGAAGTGGTACATGTTTGATGGGCCAGTGGATGCTTTGTGGATTGAGAACATGAACACAGTACTTGATGACAATAAGAAGCTGTGCCTCAGCTCAGGGGAGATCATCAAGATGACAGAGGTAACTCATCCCTCCCGCTTTTGCTGCCTGTTTTCTGTACTCCTTCCTCCCTGCGCTGAAATACATATCAAAACCAAGCAGGTCCTTATCCTCTCTTTTCTTCTATAATTTCCAGAGCATGACCATGATGTTTGAAGTCCAGGATCTGGCTGTTGCTTCCCCTGCCACAGTTTCCCGCTGTGGCATGGTTTACCTGGAACCCAGCATTTTGGGGCTGGAGCCCTTCATTGAATGCGGGCTGAAAAATATGCCAGACATCATGCAGCGCTTCTCACAGAAGCTGGAATCTCTCTTCAAGAGATTCCTCCAGGTGAGCTACCATTCTATTCCAGCCTTTCCATGTCAGCTTGGATATCAACCAGCCCAGACTTGTCAAGGCCTGGATTTAAATGCCATTGTGGGAACATTTCATACCAGCATAATACCTATCATAGGAACTTCTCTGTGAATTTTGTGGCTTTAATAGAGGTTACTCACCGATCTCTGTAGATGTGACTAAGTCTTATTGGTCATTATAGTTGGTTTTATTTCATTTTAAAATTATCTTCTGGACAAAGCAATCCCTAGTGCAGTTTCATAGCTTACAGTGGAGTACCTCCAGGGAGAAGGTTGTACAAACAAGTCTTGTTATTTCTACTCTGCTGATAAGCCATTATTTTAATGAAGAACCTGGAGCTGCAAAGGAAGGCTCTGAAGGGAGCAAACCCTTAAACAGCACAGATAGCACAAGATGAACGTAACTGTTGCACAGAACCAAAAGGGAGGCCCAGAGGTTTCTTGGTGTTAAGACTTGAACAAGGGGTTCAGCTTGCTTTTCTCCAGACAAAACAGTAGTACTTGGGATGCAGTTGGAAATGGCAGCATTCTCAGTCACACTCTCCCTGCTAAACATAACATGATGGAGGTGAGCAAGAAGATAAAACCATAGACAGCTGTGCTGGATGGTGACACTAAGCTGTCCCTACCTGTCTTTCCAGGAGGCCATCGACTTTATACGAAGCTCTGTGAAGGAGGTAATTGCCTCAACGGACAGTAACCTCACAAGGAGCCTCCTCGTGCTCTTGGAATGTTTGTATCAGCCTTTCGTTCCCATTAAGGTAGATTTTGCTACCTCTATCACTGTTACTTGTGCCTGTAACTCTTAAGGACACTAAGTCATGGAAAGGGTTAGTCACCAGAGAACAAGATGTTGGTGCAGAAAGGTCGTGCTGTAGCTCATCTATGTGGCAGAAGGTATTACAACATCCAGGAAAGCACAAGTAAACCTGGAAGGATTATGCTCTGCCCACTGAAGGAACACAAGATAAGCTCCATGCCTACCAGGCTGGAGGGTAGAGGTTCACTTTTATTTATAGCAGAGGGAATTGGAGAATGAGTGGAAAGCAGAGATCAGAGCTGAGCAGTGATGCACTTCAGATTGCAAGTCCTTTGAGAATTAGTATTGAAGAAGGCTGGGCAATTTTCAAATTAAAAACCTAAGACTAAATTCTTCTCCCAGCTCCTGTTGAGTGACGTTAGTTCAGCAAAGAGAGTCTCTCAAGTACACCAATGAAACAACAAATTTTAATCCACAGAATGTATTAACAAGGCCTGTGAAAAACTGGCTAGAAAAAACTACATAGAAGCTAAATAGAGTTATGAGCAAATTAAGGAGAGTCTGGGGTTTGTGCACCTCAATTACACTTGAGAATTTTTCTTCTGCTTGTCTCTGGTTCTAAGGGATTTAAGACGATTCCCCGGGAGAAGGTTGCTCGTATGGGAGAGCTGATCGAACCTTGGTTTATATTTGCCTTGATCTGGAGTGTGGGCGCTACTGGAGACTCCGCAGGTCGTGAGGCCTTCAGCTCATGGCTCAGGAATAAGATGGCAAAGGAAAGGGTGAGTAAAGGAAAAGCCGATCTTCTCTCGTTATAGAAGAATTAGTAGTGAGGAATGGGGATCAGAGCTGAATGCCTGGAGGCTTTGGATGGACTTCCTCTTGGCATCTGGTATGCCACTTTCTCATAGGGACCCCTGGAGCTGGAAGTTCTGGGAGAGACCTGAGCCCCCTGGCCTGGGTAGCATCCCATTAGTAAAGTCTTCCTTGAAGTAGTGCATATCCTCCTGAGAATTCAGCTGAGTGGCAGCCAGGTTCACCACAGCTTTATTCTCACAGATCCGGTTACTCTTCCCAGAAGAAGGACTGGTTTATGACTATAAACTGGATGATGCTGGACTTAGCAGTACTGAAGAAGATGTGGATGAGGAAGTAGTTAGAGAGGTAAAATATTTCATTTTTTATTCCAAGCTAGGTAATTTAGGAGGAGGGACCAGGAAGCAACACAGTCCTACAGGATTTGGTAGGATTTTCTCATCAAGGGCAAATAAGAAAGGCCTAAAGGAAGCAAACAAGAATGTTTAAATCAAAATTAAGCTTTTCATTGAATCAAGAAGGCAGTTTCTTGCCTTCAGAGTTGTGAACCAGATCTTTCAAAGCTGAGCCAAGAGCTGGTCAGTTGAGACCTGAGTGCCCATGTCAGTGCTCAGAAAAGTCAGAGGTGGCACAGGTGTGGCTGCTGGAGGACAGGGAGAAGCTCAGACGGATAGATCTGTCTGTGTTAGAAAGCAGTGAACAACAGCAGAAGAGCTGTGTGCAGCAGAGTCTGGAGTAGCAGCAAGGCAGACAAATATTCCTTTTCACAAGAGACAGCAGTGTAGGGCATGTCAGGGTCATCTTGACTGACAGTCACCAGACTCTGGGCTAAAATGAATTTAAAAAGGAGGGAAAATGCTTCCCCTTCCTGAAGTGAAAGAAAAGAACCCTACATGAGTGTCAGATGCTTAGCAGAAGGTGCCAGTGTGGTCTCAGTGGGAAGGCCACATGGGGTGGTCAGGAATGTAGATTTTCTCCTGTATTCTCCAGCACAGCCCTGGCAGAACCTCTGTCTCATTTGTACGGTGGCCTCTGGGAGGTTCATCTGCAGCTTCCATCTAGCACAAGGGATCCATGTCTTGTACAAGTAGAAAATCTCACGTGCCTCTGAGTGCAACGTGGGCGATGGCACGGAATGGGAAGACAGGATCCCAGATAAGCCCCCTTCGGCCCTCTGCCATGGGCAGAATTCCTGTTCTTGCAAATACCACAAGTGCTCCATCCCGCTTTGATCCCAATTCTCAGGAGGGAGGGCAGGTGTGTCGCTGCTGGGGTAATAACCTCTAACTCTTGGGCTCTGTCCCTCCCAAAAGTAACGAATCGAACACTCCCAGCATTGCCATACAGAAAGGTAAGGGTGGCAAGACTCAACAGAGGGGCTGGAAACCTGAATTTCTCATCAGAATCCAAGCTATTACACAGGGAGTGGTGACAGGGAAAAGAGCAGCAATAGTTTTCCTAGAAGGGATAGATGCAATTGCCCCCTCTAAGCAGACTCCAATCTTTCAGGTGCGCTGGGAGGTGTGGCTGGATGCTACAGCAAAGTTCACCATGGTTCCAGACACCAACTTCTGTGACATTATTGTGCCCACAATGAACACAGTCCGAATGGCCTATCTGCTGGAGCTGTTGCTCACCAACTATAAGCCAGTATGTGCCCAGCCTTGTCTTCGAATTTTTGATTCAGCCTCTTCCTCTCCCAGTGCAGTCAGAACTTAACAGCTACCTAATACTTTGAGATTATTTCCCACTCCCACAGATTTGTATTCCTCTGCTCCAATCTGTGTTTAAACACTAGGAGTTATCCATTCAGTCCCCAGGCACCATGGCAGCACCCCAAAGGAATATCAACACTCAGCTGTTCGATCAAAACACAGCAATTGCTAGATAGCCCATCACCATCCCTCTTTACCTGTTTCCTACAGTTCCATTTCATATTTCTCTGGTTGGATTCCATCCACACCAAGAGACGTTGGTGTTGGGCAGCTGACCTTACTGAAGAAGCAAGGCCAACAGTCCTCTCCCAACCTTTAAATGCCTAACAGAGCAGTAATCTGCATTTCCTCCAGCAAATGTCAGAGTGCTGGGAAACACAGACTGCTTGCCTGTGATTATGCTGCATTGCTGATTGTGCTTCTAGGTTCTCTGCATTGGTCCCACTGGCACAGGGAAAACTCTCACAGTTGCAGACAAGCTTTTGAAGAACTTGCCTAACAAATACATCACCCACTTCCTGATGTTTTCAGCACGCACCTCTGCTAACCAAACCCAGGATCTCATCGACAGCAAATTGGATAAGAGGCAAGATTCCTTTCTGTGTGTGCAAGGGCAGTATCCCTGAGCTCAGTGTTTCTATCAACTGGGCTATTTAGTTTCATCCCAAGACCTGAAGGGGCCCTGAGCATGTACAGCTGTGGATAACAAGTACTCCACACAGCACATCTGAGCTGGGATTGTGAGGGCCAATAATAGCTTGTTATAATGGCAGGAAAGTGAGAAGGATTAGTGAGGGTTGGTAAAAGTTGCTCCAATTCTAGTTATTCCAGAAATACTACATTTCACAGCACAGGTGTTTGCAAACCCTGGTGTGGGATCTTTACAGAAAGTGATGAAGGGAGAAAATGTGGCTGCCCACCCGCAGTCCTACTCCCCACAGTAAACAGCTTCCATTTCGCCTCCCTGGTCAGCCGCTGGTTGGAAGTTTCCAACAGGTTCGTGGGCTCAAGCTTTGCTTTTATATGCACCCATTTACTCCTTGGCATTTTGCATAAGTAGACAAGATTTCACCCGTGCTTGGAAAGAAGCTTGGAACATTGCTCCAGATCTTTTCCATGCAAAGGCCCTTACAAAGGAGTGTATCAAGTGTAAAAATAGCTGAAACTGTTGACTCAGGAAGCATCCAGAGGAAAAAAAGATGCTTTTGGATCAAGTTAGGAGTACCTTTGCAATAGGAGTTGTCCTGACACTGGTTCTGTCCTTGCAGGCGGAAGGGAGTGTTCGGGCCTCCAGTTGGTCGGTACTTCATCTTTTTTATCGACGACTTGAACATGCCCATGCTGGAGCAGTACGGAGCTCAGCCACCCATCGAGCTGCTGCGGCAGTGGATGGACCACCAGGGCTGGTACGACCGGAAACAGATCGGTATGAGCCAGATCCTGTGCCCAGAGCTCTTGGCAAGAGTTGGCCTGTTAGATACGTGTACCTGCTGTGGAGATTTCTGGCGAGGGTTTTTAGCTACAACTCAGCATTCATTCCTGATTTTGCACTCTCCAAGGTACTTTTAAGAGGCTGGTAGATATTAATTTTGTCTGTGCCATGGGACCTCCTGGAGGGGGAAGGAATCCTGTCACCCCACGCCTCACTCGCCATTTCAACTACCTCTCCTTCACCGAGATGGATGACAGCAGCAAGAAGAAGATCTTCTCCACCATCCTTGGCAGCTGGATGGGTAAGTCCTGCAGAAAACTGCCACCTTCTCCTCATGTTGCAAGTCGACCAGATGATAATGGAGTTTGGAACGGGAGGAATTAATATTGATGATCTGATCAAAGTGTTGAAAACTGGAACTTGGAGTAGTTGCTTGAAGATGCTTTAGGGAAAGTGTTTTATGAGGCTTAGCAAACAGAGAGCTCATACACTGTTTAGTCTCAGGGCCAAACTCAGCTGGTGCAAATCAGCAAACTTTAGCTTTGGCTTTCACTGTTGCTTATGTTATCCTATAGCCTGGGCCTTTCAAAGAGGATTTTTTTTTGTGATGGACAATGCTATTCTTAACCTCAATAGGTTAAGCTGGAACTCATTTTTTTGTCTTTTTCTAGATGGACTCCTAGGAGAAAAAAGTTACAGAAATCCAGTGCGTAAGTAAGAGCAGAAAGATGAGAGAGACTGTGAACAGAACAAGCTGGTGGGCACAGCATGGCACAACTTACCTGTGCTCTCAGCAGGCAGACACTTGCCCAGACAACAGCCTTCTGTGGAAGCAGAGCCTTCTGTTACTCTCCATCTGCTGCAGCCTGTAGACAGCTGAGTAGGGTGGATCTGAGCATGGTGCTACAGCCACCATGAAAAAAGGGTTCATTTGGAGTGAAATGAGTCCTCTTATACTTGACAGGGTGGGAATTTAGGATCATCTTTGCAAATATGCCCTCATCTGCAAATATGCCAGTAGAAAGGAGTGAGAATAGTCAGCTATGGGAGAAGCAAAGCAGAGCTTTCTGAGTGCTTGCAATATTCAGAAGCACCAGTACCTGACTGTGATTTCAGGGGCACACTGAAACATCTAGCTGCAGTTTAGAGAGAAACTAAAGGATTTTTGAAATAATGCAAAACAATGCAAAATGCTGGGGTGTCACAGGGCTCTACTTCTCCAGGAGTGTTTGTAATAAGCTTCATTGGGAGAAAAAAAATAATTATGCTCTAAAACTGGCAGCTGTGTTTAAACCTTGCCAGACTGTTGCATAAGAAATTATTCCTCAGTGGCTTTGCATTTGCTGGGCATAGTAAATTGCAGGGGGTTTAGCTAAGAGGGCATTCAAACCTTCTAGCTCAAAAGTAGCTGAGATTTCACAGCAGGAATGCAAGGAGGGAGAAGGAAAATCCGTCTGGAATATTTCAGGTAGGCATCACCTGTCTGGCAGTGCCTCCTCTGTTCCTGGGGGGCATGAAGTCTTCACACCACAGAATCATTGTGAAACATTCTTCCACTCCCAAATTTGATTCACATTAGTTGATAAACCCACTGGCAGCTGTCCACTGCAGTGAGCAGGTGCTTGGTCAGGTCCCTCAGTGTCTCTGCCGAAAAAAGCAGAAAAAAGTGCATTTCTGCCCAAGTCCTAGCCAGCACCTCTGACACTCAGAGCCACCTTCCTGCACTGCAAGGACCTTCTCAGCCCAGAGTCACTATCCTGACATCCTCTCCCACTATTTCTGTCTCTGCAGCAGGAGCAGATGCAGTAAAAGACTTGAATGAGCCCTTAGTAGATGCCACAATCTCCGTGTATTTGACCATCACATCCCAGCTGCTGCCCACGCCAGCAAAGTCACATTACACCTTCAACCTGAGAGACCTCTCAAAGGTGTTCCAGGGCATGCTCATGGCTGAGCCCAGCAAGGTCGAGGTGAGTCCTCCCATCAGCACAGCCCTGCCACCCAGGGCAAGACCAGAAATGTTCTAGTTGAGGCCTCACCCACAGGCCTGAAAACAGGCTTCAATTTCCCTTTGGAGATGCATTTTGATACTGCTCAATGGGTGTGGTGGCCTCCCCTTTGGCTATTGCTTAGTACCAGTAGAAGGCAGACCCCCCTTTCATCACAGGCCTTCCTTGGCATGGTGAAGCAGGTGAGTGGCCACAGGGAGTCAGTAGGACACAGCCCACCCATTCAGGGCTGGATGGAGCCATGGGGGATCAGACAGGGACCAAGCAGGGGCAGAAGTGTTGTTCTATTACCTGCTTCTGTCAGTGGAGGCTTCTGCCCCTTCAGCTCTCCTGAGGACCTTGCTCTGGCTCCAGCCTGGCCAGTAGAGATTGAATTATCACTGGAAGTACTTAAGGCCCTAAGTACTATAGGTTCTGTGCTATCAACCAAGTAAGAGGATCTTTCATAAAACACACAAGAAAACTGTAAAAATTAAATCAAACTGGGGAAAGATAAAAACAAAGAACATAAAATTTAAATCTCTCGAAGAAAGCCTGACATATGGACAAATAGAGGAGGATAAGCTGAAGCTGTAATGAGCTCTCTGCAAAGCAGCTGTTTTGACAAGAGTTGTTTTTGAGAGGAGAAGGGAAAGCAGCTTCCTCCGCCCAGTTCTTTCTCCGCTCCAGCTGCCTTCTAACAGGAGTGGAGCTGGCCACATGCTGGGCAGGAACCAGCTTTCCTGACAGCAATGCTCATAACACTTCTCTGCTTCTCTCACGGGGGCTGTTTTGCTGGGATTTCCTACCAGAACAAAGAGCACCTGCTGAGATTGTGGTACCATGAGAGCTGCCGAGTGTTCCGTGATCGCTTGGTCAGTGACGAGGACCGGAGCTGGTTTGACAACCTAATGACGAAGAAGATGGAGGAGTTTGGCACCACTTTTAAGGAGGTCATTCCCACGCTGCCAGTTCTGTTTGGAGACTTCATGGAGCCAGGTGCCAATGTCAAAGTATACCAAGCAATCGACAGCCAGGATAAGGTAAGGACCCTGGGAATCATGTTGTGAAGTACATTCGCATCTTCCCGGTCTTCTATAAACAATGGAAAACAGTAATAGTAACAATGGCAGTGTTTTAATTGGAGGTGTCTGAAACCACAAACCCTCCCAGGGGTCTCTTGAGAAATCCTACCCCATATATGAACAGTGGCTGCATGTGTTGTGATGGGCAGTTGAGGTGGAACAAGCTGTCTCTTCATTGCAATCCTGGAGGCAGCCTGCTATGCCAAATCTCCCAAATGAGCCACACATGGGAGAGAAAAGTGAAATTTGCTGGAAAGAAATGGCACATTACCCCCAAACAATACTACTTTTGCCATTAAAGACTTCACAATTGACCTTTACAAGTAATTAATGTTACTGCCAGACTCCCTGTTGGAGAAGATACTGGGAGTACTTGGGTAGTGGTAATTAAGCAAAGGCAATGAGTGGTGCCTTTTGCTCTCATTATCAGAAACAGATGATTATTCTGTCGTCTCTCCTCTTGTGATAGCTGTGTGACAAGGACTGGTAATTAACTGAGCTTTCCAATCCCTTTCACAAAGTAGGTAGGCCTGTCCTCCACCGAGACAGCCAGACTTAGAGGCAGCTGCACAGTCCCCACTGATGCACACAGCACTTAGGCATCTAGGCAGGGATCTCAGCACTGTATGAATTCCAGCTAGTGTTGCTTTCACAGTGAGATTGGTGAGGGGGTAGGATCAAATCCCAGATGTCTTCATGCTTCATCTCCTTCTCTGGCCTGAGGGTGCTGTTGAAGAGAGCCCTGGGAAGGGCAGGAGAAACTGCTTCTGCAGCTATTCCATGTGATGGCTGGACTGGGAGAGGAGTGTGTTACTGTACCCATCTACAGCCAGTGTTGTTTTCTTCCCCGGCACCTGTGCTTTCCAGCCAGGATCCTAACCACAGGATTCAGCAGCAGGCAGTGGTCAGCTATAGAGCAAGGGAGCTAACCCAGAGGGAAGCCTTGGAGCAGTATGGATCAGGCAGCCATAAGCTCTTTTATTTTGAACTACACCCTGCTGTTGCTCAAGGCAAACAGCACTGTTGGGAACAGCAGACTATAGTCACTTGCCTGAGTCAGTTTAAGGTCACCATTGAGCAGCTACTGCCACCACCACTAACTGAATTCAGCCCATCCAGTGGCAGTTCCTTATAGGAGCATGGAGGAGAGCTGCTCCCAGACCCTGTTAAGCACCAGGCTCTGCCCTCCCCTAGTCCTGGCTGTGCCGGCAGACAGTAACCCCCCCTCCACACACAATTGATTTTATCTGGTAGCCACAACTGAGCATTTCTACCCACAGCTGAAGCTTGTGATTGAAGACTACCTGGAGGAGTACAATCAAAGCAACACCCCAGAACTGAAGCTTGTGCTTTTCATGGATGCGATACAGCACATCTGCCGAATCAGCCGGATTCTGCGGCAGGCTCCGGGCAATGCTCTTCTCCTGGGTGTTGGGGGAAGTGGGAGACAGTCTCTCACCAGACTGGCATCTCACATGTAAGTAATGCACTCCCACCTATGCATGTAATGTGGAGCAGCTCCATTGGGGCTGCCTTCAGAGAATCTCTTTTTCTGTCCTTCCCACTGCCAGTTACATGTTTTTCTGGCTGCTGACTCCTCAAATGAGTCAAGAGCTAGGACTCAATTAACATGCACATCTGCACTGGGTTTCTAGCTAGCTCTGGTATCTCTGCTTTGTGTAAAACATGTTCCTGGGTTGGTGGCTGTCCTTGGTGCATAAGGACAAGCGTGTGCTCAGGACTCACTGTGGGAGAACAACTTGCTTGAGTCCTTTCCCCTTGAGTACACAACACATACTGGGAATTGACAGAAGAGGGTATTTTAATCTGATGTAACTCCACAGGCTTCTCTTTCCTTTAGGGCAGAAAATGAATGTTTCCAGATTGAACTGTCCAAAAATTACGGCATGACCGAATGGCGAGATGATGTGAGGAAGATCATGATGAAGGCAGGCCTTCAAAGTCTACCCAAGACTTTCCTATTTGTAGACACACAGGTACAGGAGTATTAGCATGGTGGATTCCATCTTAAAAGGAGTTAAAAACACATCTCCAAGCTCAATAAATTCCCCTGCAGAGTATTAAGGAGCTTGACACAAACCAGACACAACTTGTATATTTCTTCAGTAGCCTGTATTCATCATCTTATAAAAGAGCCTCGGGGAAACTGGAGGTGGTGCATTTATTGCTAGAGGGTCTGTAGAGCTGTGTGTGAGTGGGTGGATTTTTCTCTAGCTCAAGGAAGCTCCTTTCAGCTCCATCCAAGGGTTTGGTGGGTACACAGATTTTAGCTGTCTGAAGCTAAGCACTATGTTGGCCACTGATATCAGAAGTCCTAAGTAAAACGATTCTTTTCCTTTTCAAAAATAGAGTAGATTTAGGACCTTACTCCTGCTGGTTCCACAGGATAATGCTGGCTTGTAACTGTAAACTGTAACTTGCTAATGAGTAGGCCAATTTCCACTTCTGGAATCACAGTTATGTTCCCCATAGGCTTTTTTACTGCCTTCATTATCATAGGAACCATTCCCTTGTGGCGAAGCCCTAAGCAGGGAGATGAGCATCAGTCAAATGCTGCTTGTTCCTGCAGCCTTTTCCCTGCAGTGAGAAGCATATGTGGGAGCAAAGGGGCCCAGGAGGGTACATTTAGTCAAGGAGATGGATGCTGTGTATTTCTGATTTAGCAAAGGTGGAGAGGTGAGTGTAGTGCTGGAGGGAGATCGTCCCACAGCCTGTGACACATCCCTACAATTACTCTGTCTCCCACATTGATAAGCTTTATTTTAATAATGAAGAGTTCTGTGCTGGAGGAACGAAGACCCGGAGCAACCAGGTGTCTGAGGTCTCACTGCAGAGGCAGGGAGCAAGAGCCTGAGCTCAGTTGGTCTGTAAGGAGGCACGGAATGGGCAGAAGGAGGTTTGTTCTCAAACACACCCTCCCACACCTGAAATGGCTGAATATGGCTGTTTAATGGGAAGTGCTGGACAAGAATCAGGGTGTGCCTTTCTGGAGTCAAGTGATCACAGAAATGTTTCTTATTACAGAGGCTGAGGGCTGTATTTATGCAGAAATTATCTCCATGGCATGTGAGACATGACTGCCTTCTGACATAAGAAACTGCTTTTTTTTTTTACCTATCATCTACTTAGATTAAAAGTGAATCCTTCCTCGAAGATATCAACAACTTGCTCAACTCTGGTGACATTCCTAACATTTACAATCCTGAGGACCAAGACCAGATCCTGACAGCTATGAAGCCTATTGTTCGAGATCTAGGGCAGCAGCCCACCAAGGCCAATTTGATGGCTGCATACACAGCCCGGGTTCGCAGCAATATCCACATGGTCCTGTGCATGAGGTACACTTCAGGCCTACAGCTCCATGCTTTTAATGTTAATTATTCCCTCCTTATCCTTTGCCTTGCTTCACTGTGTAATGGGATCTTTATTTCCGAGCCCCAGACTTTGGAGTGGAGAAAGAATAGGAATATGGTATGCAGAACACCTTACCCTAGGACTAAATACTTTTTTTTTTTTTAAACACTTTGCTGGTCTCAAGACAAAGTTTGAAATTTTCAAGAGTATGATTATGTGTGATTCAGATGAAACACAAGGTACCTCTTCCTCCCTGCACCACTGAGCCATTTGTTACAGACATATCTTGAATTTGGGGCTCAGTTGCACCATGTTTGCTTATGAATCTAATGCACAGTCCATAAGCAGCTTGCTCCCTTGCAGGAGGGATACCAGAAGGTACAGGGCATTCCCAGTGCAAGAACAAGTAGAAAAATCAGGCCCATGATTCTGGTTTGGTGATGTGATCCCTGCACCCACCTGCTTGAAATAAACTTCAGAGCACATTTATTTCTTATCGCTTAAGTGTTCTCCCTAGGGAGGGACCCATAAACCATCTTAATACTTCCAGAATATCCCGAGGACTGCCAAGGAATGGGCTCAGACGTGTACCTTTGGGCATGCAGCTCACTGCCTGAACTTTCATTCCCCTTTTCCCTCCTTCCCTGGGTGTATTCCTGTCCCTCTTACTCTGCAAGGCTTCAGGGTGGTTCTGTAGAAGGAAAGCTGTTTTGTCCTTTTATTTGGAGCCAGTTGTAACACATCTCTGCATGCCTCGCCCTCAGCCCCATCGGAGAAGTGTTCCGCGCACGCTTGAGGCAGTTCCCTTCTCTTGTGAACTGCTGTACCATTGACTGGTTCAATGAGTGGCCTGCTGAAGCCCTGCAGACCGTTGCCTCCTCCTTCCTGAGTGAAATCCCACTTCTTGGTAGCGGTAATGAAGATATCAGCGGGATGGTAGGTGCATCCTCGGGAATAATCTGCTCCCGTCTGTTCAGTGTGCTGTGTCTCTGAATACACCAAGACAATGGATGCAGGGCACACCTTCAAAAGTGTCCTACCCCACAGCAGAAATGTGCCATGGCAGGATCATTCAAATGCAGAACTGCATAGCTTTTGTATGCCTTGAAACAGGCTTGGCCATTTGTTACCCCTCTAGGGCACTAAAGCCCACACACACACATGAGCTCTGCTGTAACTGTACAGTTTGGTTCTTCATAAGCCCCTTTTGCTCTCTCTGGGCATCACATGGATTTGCCTTTCACATGTTCAGTGCTGAATAAGATTGCTTCTTTCCTTTCTCCTTGTAGATTCAAGTATGTGTAGCAATCCACCAGAGTGTGGCAAAGAAGTGCCAGTTGTTCCTAGCAGAACTGGGCAGACACAATTATATCACTCCCAAAAGCTACCTGGAGTTCCTCAGCATATTCAGTTCCCTCATTGGAAAGAAGCAACAGGAACTGAAGACAGCCAAGAACAGGATGCAAAGTGGCCTGGACAAGGTTTGTCCCTCATACCCAGGAAAGTTTTGAGGCCACCCCTTATGCACTCTGAGCAGTGTATTTATAGCTGCAGAGATGCAGTGAGATGTCCTACACATCCTGTGTAACAGGAAAAAATTCAGGCTAAAGCAAGTGAGAACTATGCCTTCTGCCAGGGCCAGTCTTTCTGAAGGTCTGAGTCTGCAATGGCTCTGAAAGAATAATGATCCCCAGTCTTAGGCGACCACAGACCTCTGTGTAGCTCATCTCTCAGGATGTTCCTTACTGACCTTGTAATTGAAAGCCCTCTAACAGAAACATTGTTCTGCTGCCTCATTGCCATGAGCTTATGAAATGATGCCTAACGTGCAGGTAGCATTAGGCACTACTGTTTACAAGCTCACCACAGTGTCAGATTGTTGCTTTAGCAGGGACCAGGGCAAGAGCTGTGCCTTGCACAGCCCGATGCTCGGCAGGGAGCACCCTCCAGGGCAGCACAGCCCTTTCCTAGGGCTTTCCATGGCTGCTGGCCCTGCTCTTAACTCTGCTTTGCTCCCACAGCTCCTGCGAACAGCAGAGGATGTAGCGAAGATGCAGGAGGAGCTGGAGTCCTCCCGCCCTCTCCTGGCCCAGGCAGCCAAGGACACCGAGGCAACCATAGAACAGATAAAGGTACCGCTGCTGGGCAGCCCTGCACTTTCTAACTCTGACACTCAGACTGGACTCGACACAGGCTGGAGAGGCCTGGCAGGGATTGTGCAAAATCCTGCTTGATCAGAGGTAAAAACGCCTCAGATTGGCACAGCAGATATTTGTGCAGAGCTGCACTGACAGCAAAAACTGCCTCCTGCTGGGGTCCTGCTCTGCTGCAGGTGAGCACCACTTGTTGCAGAAGCGATGGCTCCCATGCCCCTGTCTGAAACCACCACCCAGGGGTCAGGCAGCCGAGCTCCCAGCTCCCATGCCCTTGCAAGCACAGTCTAGCAACACTAACACAATCCTCAGGTGGGCTGAGCAGCTCTAAGCCAGACTGTTGTTGAACAGGATCATTTCTTCACATCCCATTCCCAGGGAGCTGATCCAGCTGCAGCCTATCCCCCATCACTGTGTGATGATCCCATACCTCAGGGATCATCACACAGTCACTCATGCCACTTCAGAAAAGGGAACTGTTCTGTGTTGGCTGTCACTGCCTTCTCTCCTTGTGTTCCTCCCTGCCCATCTCCTACTGTGGGATGGCCACACTGGGCCAGAGTCAACAGGGACACTAACATCATACAGCTCTGCATGCAGAGGGGAAAGAATCTGCAATCTCCTAAATTTCCACATAGCAGATAAGCAGATATACCTCCTGGTAGTGTTTTAACCCTTGGGGTAGGCAGAAGTGGCAGTTTTAGAAACAAACCCCTAAGCATATCTTCCTATTCCTCCATCTCCCTACAAATTTGCGGCCCCCCCCCCCCCCCCCAATGCATCCTCTACTCATGCCAGTAGGAAGATGGGTAGAGCAGCTAATTCCTGCAAGACTAACATCATCCCAGGCACAGCCAGAGCTGGAGCTTGTGGATGGTTTATACAGGCTGACAAAAACCTTCTCCCAGTATGGTGCAGGAAGGGCATCCCCTGCAGCAGTTAGGTCCCTGAGGTCTGCTGGAAGAAGACACACAAGCTGCCAGGACAGCTGTGATCCTTTCCTAGCCAAGTCAAGCTCTGCCTCCAGCATGCTTCTGAGGTTGTCTATGGTGTTGCAGGTGGACACAGCTGTGGCTGAAGAGACAAGAAGTGCTGTGCAGGCTGAGGAGGCAAAGGCCAATGAGAAAGCTCAGAAAGCCCAAGCCATTGCAGATGATGCTCAGAAGGACTTGGATGAAGCCCTCCCAGCCCTGGATGCTGCTCTTGCCAGCCTCAAGAACCTCAACAGAAATGATGTTACAGAGGTAACTGTGTCAAGGGAGAGGGTGGCAAAGCTGGGTCTGCTCAAGGACAGCCTGTCCCTTTGCAGCAATTCCCCTTCAATAGGCTTGCAATGTCCCCAGCCTTTCCCTCCATCCATCCCCCTGGGCTCACTCTGGGCAGCTGCCCATGCAGCTTCTCACCTTCACTCCTTCCGAGGCAAAATGAAGGGCAGAAAGGCAGTAAGGGGCTCCTGGGTGTTTCCAGCATGTCCTGGAGAGGCTGTGGAGGAGGGCTGGCCCCATGTGCCTGTCCATGGGGGTAGGCAGCAGGGACCACCAAGCAACCCCAAGTGCTGACTGCAGCACAGGGACAGAGCTGGCAGCACCCTGAACCTGCAGGCTCTTTGGAAAGGGACCCACCACAGGCAGAGAGGAGGTAGCAGGCTGAATTCAAGGAATGCTGGCTTGAAATAGGCTAGTGAGAGAAAGAAGGGTGATTCTGAGCCTGCAAGCATCACAGCCCATAGCCAAGAGATCACACTCAGTGAGTAGATTTCACCACACAAGGGACAGGCTTATTGATTGCTCTGCAGTTGTGAGGAACAGACCTTTTTATTCTCCCAAAAACATACAAAACCCCTTTCCCCAGAAAGTGGGGAAAGGCACAGAGAGTGTTGATCCTCTTGCCCCCAGCACCCATCCTCTTGTCAAGATGGCATGAGAGGTGTCTTGTCTATCCAAGGCTTCCAATGCCACAAGATGCATCAATTTCTTACACATCATCTAAACCAGCCCCTGGAAACTGTTTAAGGAATAAGTTCCCAGTTTCTTTTAAACCTAGCTGCCAGGTCATGACCCAAGTAACCTGTCACCGGAGCAGAGACCACCAGAGTTCTCTCCCAGTCCAGAATTAAGGACCCAGCCCAACCAAGAGAGGACACCACTACTGTGGCAGGGAGCAAGGATCCCTTTGACCTACTCCTTTCCCCTCACGGGAGGGGAAGGAAGCCGATGCCTGCTTCTCCAGCTCCTCCACCACCTCTCTCAGCCGATCCTCATCGCAGTAAAACTGCACATAAAGGTTGCGCTCTGCCTGCAGGACGGGGTTCTCCAGAGCCCTGTGCTTCACCTCCAAGTCACCCAGGAAGTCTGTCAGCTTTTGGTGGAGGTCGTCCTGCATGATGATCAATTGCTGCGTCAGCTTGGTGATCTCCTAAGGGACAGAGCCCAAACTCATGTGAACATGGAGAAATAAAGGGATTTTCCTCAGACCTGTGGAACAGCTCAGCCCCCCAGAAACAAACTAACCACCCAGCTCTGGCCTCCAAACCCTCCCAGTCCAAGGAGCAGAGGTGGCTTACTGGGACACCTTGGCTAAGGCACCCCAATCTCGACACTGAACAGCACATGTGAGACACAGTGAGAATCACCTGTGTCCCATAGCCAGCCACTGCCTCACCGGATGGTTTTTGGGACAAGGCAAGGATCAGGCCAACCTGCCCTCCCTCTGTGGCTGAGAGGCAGCGAGGTCTCCCCCCTGCACCCAAGGAGGATGGCAGAGGGGTGCAGCAGTGCTTCCTTACCGGCGAGGAGAGCTGCAGCTGGTTGGAGCTGTTGTACAGCTGGTGATAGACCACCTCTATGGAGGACTCCAGGGCAGACACCTCGGGTACAGGAGCTTCCAGCTGGGCTTCCAGTGCCTTCTTGTCCTGAACCAGCTGGGAACACTTGGCTGCCAAGGCCTCGTAGCTGCGGAAGGGCTGCTTCTCCTGAACTTCCCCCATCAGCATGTCCCAGAGCCTGTGAGAGAGGACAGCCAGCCAGAGCTGTGAGTACAGCACCAGGGCTGAGGAAGATCAGGGCTCTGAGGTTGTTGTGCACTGTAAGACTGGGATGCAAGCAGATGTGGGTCAGCAATGAGAAGACAGCCACTCCTGATGAGCATCCCATGTCATGGAGCTCTGGGAAGAGCACCATAAAGGACCAGGCTGGCTCAAGAGCCAGTGTGTGATTTCTTTTCAACAGACACCAGCACCAGCTACTCCAGAACTGTGTGGGGAAGACTGAGAAGACCCAGTCAATGCAGGGCACCTAGTCAGAGAAAGGTCTTGCTCTAAGCAGCTTGTGCTTTCTTGTGGCCCAGCTCTCCTTCTCCATGGCTGAAGACTTGCCTCTACACTCTCTACCTGAGTATTCTAGAAAAACTTATGTTCTCTGTACTCATTCCACTCTCCAAGCCCGTACTTTGCTTCTTCAGTCCAAGCCAGCCAGAAAGAAGCAGATCTGGGGAATTTCACACCACCATGGAGTCACAGTGGCTGCACTGGCAGAAGAGCACTGCTAGTCTATCTGGTAGCTTGGGTGTGCTGCCTGCCTCGGCCATTCCCATGCCACTGCCCCCACATCCAGTTTGTTCTTCGTGCTCAGACCCCTCAGGCCCTTACCGTATAGCAGTGAGGTCCTTGGGGTCTATCCATTTGCGTGGATGACCCATTTGGGAGGACCTGGCACCTCTGAAGTAGTTCTGCTGCTCCTGCAGCCTAGTCTGGGATTTCCTCATGATGGTTTCGATCTTCTCCAACCAAGCAGCCTTCTGTTCCAGCTCCTTTCTCTCCCGTTTCAGCTGGAGCTCCAGCAGATCCAGGCGGCTGTGCTGGCTCGGCAGCCACGCAGCCGCTGCCTCCTGCCTCCTGGCAATGTTCTGGAGGCGAGCAGCCTCCCGGCTGAAGTGCTCGTGCAGGATGGGCAGGCGAAAGCGGCGCCGGGCCTCTGCCTTCAGCAGGGGCAGCAGCTGGTGTGTCAGAGTGTGCGTGATGTCGAAGCGCAGGGTGTGCAGCTGCCTCTGGAGCATGGCAGCCTGGCTCCGGAGCTCAGCCTCGACCGCCTGCTGCACAGGGGGACACAAGATAGGCTGGTGACACTGTGCTGCCTGGCTCTGCCGCCCCCTCCCAGCTTGTCAGCTGTGCTCCAGTGGTCAGCAGGAGGGACTGCCTCTGCCGCAGGCAGACCCTGCCACAAAGGATGGTGGAGGAATGGGGGCACTGGCCCTACCTGGTTATCCTCAAGAGCTTCCAGAGTCCTTTGGGCCCACTCCAGTGCAGCACAGGCACCTTCCACTTTTGCTGCCGTGACTATAACCTCCCTCTGGGCACAGATATATGCTGTCTCTATTTGGCCCAGCTCCTTCCAGAAGCTGTCTTGGTCCTCCAGTAGCTCATCTTCATCAGTCCCAAGGCTTTTCGGCATTGATGTTTTTTTGGTGTCCATTCTCTCTGTGAAATCCTGGCTACCATCTCTCTCCTCCTCACTCTCCATGCTCAACACATCTCTCTCATTCCCCACATCCAATAGCAGCTCTGCTTTTGAGCCTTGGGCCAATATTCCCCAGCTTGTTGGTGCCACCCCCCACGGTGTCTTTGTGCATTCTTGATAAGGAGCTCCTCTTCTCTCTTGTGGCATTTCACAGTATGAGTCCATCTGTGCCCCAGCCTTCAGCCCTTCCTTCAGGCTTCTCTCTCCCTGTGCACTTGCTTCCCAAGCATCTGGAGCCTGGACACTCTCTGGTAGGACCTGCTGGATGAACCTCTCAAATGCATTGGTGGCCTGTTGTTCTTGCTCCAGGTAAGGGCCGAGATCTATCTGGCACAGCAGTGTTGGCAGCTGGCCCATCCCCACCTGACACTCTGACACCTGCTTTGCAGCCTGGCTGACCTGGCTCAAGACAGCTCTGGTTTTGAAGATCTTTTCTTTCAGGTCCATATGAGCCATCCTCAAGTCCTGCTTCACCACATTCTCCTCCTCCTCCAAATACTTCTGCTCCTGCTGCAGCTTGTCTGTCCAGGCCAGCAGCTTCCTGTACCTCCAGAGCTGACAGTCACGATAGTCCTTCAGCTCCTGAAGCTCCTGCTGCAGGGCCTCTTGAGAGGGCCCCTCATCTGCTATCATGCTTGGGAGCTGCATGACTTGGCAGCACATCCGCAAGGCCTCCTCCAGGGCATCTCCTTCCAAGATGGGTTTGCCTGCAGCCAGCAGGGCCTCATAGGCCTCCACCTCAGCTGGGCTCAGTACATTCTCCTCACCCACCATGCTGCAGAACCACTCGAGGAATTGCTTTGTCTCAGGGCAGTCAAAGAGCCACTCAAAGTCCTTCTCACAGAGGGTGTCTGCGTGGGGGTAGATCAGCCTCAGCGTTGCCATAAAGTCCGCTGCTCTGCTGACAGTGTCCAGTGGGAAGGCCTGGGAATATCCCCAGCTGAACATGGCAAGGATGGTCGAGCACTAGAAGGGATAAAGCAGGAGTCATCCTCAGAGGTTCTGACACCACAGTCATCTCAAGGGTGCTGCAGCAGCACTCCACAAGTGCTGAAGACCAGCTCGTGGGGTGTGGCATTGCTGTGGTGGGGTACAAGACAAACAAGAGCCCATAGAACAAGGGGGAAAGCCTGCCCATGCCCCATTTCCATACAGCCTTTTCCCTGGGGCCATACAGATTTAGCTCCTTTGCTGAGATACATTCAGCCAATAGGGACAAACCTATCAGGGTATCACAGCAGGCTCTTTCAGCCTACATTTAGTTTGCTCCATGCCCTTTCTGATAACCAGCTTTCCCTTCAAATGCCTCTGTCCTTCCTGCCTGCGTATTGCATTCTCTAAGCGTCCTACCTCTCGTCCCAGTCTCCGCTGGCCCTGCTGAGGGAGGGATGAGCACCCCATCTCCCAGAGAATCAAGTTAACCCACTGTTTCCATTTGGGTTTTGCAGGTACGAGCCCTGCAGCGGCCTCCCCCTGGTGTGAAGATTGTGATTGAAGCTGTCTGCATTATGCATGGAAAAAAGCCCAAAAAGGTGGCAGGAGAAAAGATAGGCACCAAGGTGGATGATTACTGGGAGCCAGGCAGGGCCCTTCTCCAGGACCCAGTGCAGTTCCTGAACAGCCTGTATGATTATGATAAGGTAAGCAGTGGCAGAAGGAGGCTGTGAGTGGGATAAGGTATTGCCTCACAGACATCCTTCTCACAGCAGTAACAAATTGAGCTCCTTGTGGGCAACACTGAGGATGGGGGTGTATTTGGCCTGCAAGCCCTCATGTCAGTTGGGTGCACTTCATTGCCTTGGGCACTGGGACCCAGACACACAAATCTTCACATTCTGTCCCTCTGCTCTTTTGTGTGGAGGAGCTATGTAGAAGTGGTATGGGAAGGGATTTACCCAACCCCACAGCTGTGGCTCCCAGACCTCAGCGTGCAGCAATTCGATTCCTCTTGCTCCAGTGTGATGCCTTGACCACCCTGTCAGGTCCTGGGATGCTGCTGCCTCTGGGGGAAGCCCTTAGGAGTTGAGTGATGAGCATGCTAGAGATCTGCCTGAGGAGAAGTCTCTTTCTCTCCCACCATTCTTCACAGGACAATATTTCAGACAATGTGATCAAGGCCATCCAGCCCTACATTGACAATGAGGAGTTTCAGCCAGCTGCCATCGCCAAGGTGTCCAAAGCCTGTACCTCCATCTGCCAGTGGGTGCGTGCCATGCACAAGTACCACTTTGTGTCCAAGGTCGTGGAGCCCAAGCGGGTAAGAGACTGTTCAACCCAGTTGCTTTCGGTGTTCAGGAACACAGTACCAGCTGCTCCCTTCTGCTGGAGATGCTGGGAATCACCACGTTCTGCAGGTCAGGACGTAACATCTTTGTCATCCAGGGATTGGATTGACTGAGATATTGAGATATCAGTAGCTAGCACTTATCAGCAAGTGCTTTTATGGAAAACCAGCTCCTGCTCCAAGGTCTCTGGCTTTTGGGAAAGAGCCTGACCACATGCCCAACATATCCACCATTCCTTGTGCATCTCCCCAGCAAGCCCTGCGGGAGGCAGAGGAGGACCTGCGTGCCACTCAGGCGGTCCTTGATGAAGCCAAGCAACGCCTGAAGGAGGTTGAAGATGGCATTGCCATGCTGCAAGCCAAGTACGAGGCCTGCAAAGCCAATAAGGAGGAGTTGGAGATGAAGTGTGAGCAGTGTCTGCAGCGATTGGCCCGTGCTGATGTGGTAAGGGACAGAGCTGGGTTCTGCCTGCTTATATGAGGCAACTCAATTTCAGACCACGCACCACAGTGGTGAAAACATCCATGACAATCCTAGGCTGAAGCTGCCTGCCCTGATCTCAGCAGCTCAACAGGACTGGAAAGCTAAGCTAGCCAGGCACTGATGTGAAAAGCTGCTGTCCTCCTGTGCACAGCTTCCTCAACTAGTAATAGGTCTCCAGGACAGCTGAGAGCAGCTCAGTAATCCCAGAACTGGGTGCTCAAAGCCAGACACAGAATTCAGAATATGTCAGGGGCCACCCCAACCTCTGGTCACCAAAGTCACCTGCAGCATTACCCAGAGAGCAGCAGGTCCGGGACACAAAGTTAGACCACACAGCAGCTCTCACGTGTGCAACTTATCCCACAGCTCATCAACAGCTTGGCTGATGAGAAGGTGCGCTGGCAGGACACCGTGGAGAGCCTGGATGGCAAGATCAACAACAGCTCTGGGGACGTGCTGGTTGCAGCTGGCTTTGTGGCCTACCTGGGCCCTTTCACAGTAAGTGGGCAGTGCTCAGCACTCAGCTTGCAGCTCTGCTGTCCTGGCCATGGAGAAAGGAATAGGACACAAGGGTGTGAGATCCTTCCAGGATCTCTCTCCACTTGTGCCAAAGGCTGCATAGGGCCCATTTGAATGGGAACAGAAGGGTTTAGATACTCACAACAGACCAGCTGCAACTTAGAGAAAGGCTATGATGGTGTTTCTCGTGGCAGGGAGACTACCGTACAGCACTGTCCGAGGAGTGGATGAAGGAGCTGGCCAAAAACTACATTCCCCACAGCTGGGATGCAAGCCTCATCAACACCCTTGGAGACCCTGTGGAAATCCGCTCCTGGCAGGCAAGTTGCAAAAAAAAAAAAAAAAAAAACCCAAACCAAACAATACTTGAGGGAGAAGGGACCTCGGGTAAAGAATAAAACACTCAGCTCACCACTCACTAGGATCACCTGCACCAAAGGACGAGCCCCAAACCAAGCAGCTGGATAATGACCAAGCACCTCCACACTGCAGAGCTGGAATTGCTGCCAGGCTTGGGCAGCAGCAATGAAGGCATCAGCCTTGACCTGTAAGGCTTGTCCTTTACAGCTCCCAGGCCTAGAGCCTAGCTCTGGCCACAGCCTGCCCAAGCCTGACCCCACAGCACAGTTCCATCCCAGGGCTTGCCACCATCCCCTGTTCACCCACTGGGAGCACTCAGGGGCCAGGGCAGCAAGGGCTTCTCTCTGGTCACCTATGTGTGCTACCAGATGTCCCAACAACTTTTTCTACCCTGTTAGATTGCTGGTTTACCCAACGATGCCCTGTCTGTGGAGAATGGGGTAATAACCCGATTCTCCCTGCGCTGGACTCACTACATAGACCCACAAGGACAAGCAAACAAGTGGATCAAGAACCTGGTAAGAGCTGTGGGGAGGAAGGCCAGGCATGCCAGGATAGGGGTAACAGCTTTCTGTCAGGAGCTGTGCAGAGCTTTGGGCTCTAGAGCTCCAAAACCCCCACACTGTGCCAGCCCAACCTAGCCAGTACCAGACAGTCTCCACATCCACATTCATCCCAGGCGGGTTTCCCTTCTTGGGCAGGAGGAGCCCCCACGTAAGCAAGCATCAGATTCCCACTCTGGCTCTCCACTAACATTCTGGGAGCCTTCACCTCACAAAACACCACCAACATATCCCATAATGGTTTTCAGGTTTCTAGGACAGGGAGGGATCAGGGTGACACTACCTGGCTGTTCAGCACAGACCCTACTGCCAAAGAGCTGACAACACTGACCACCACATCTTCTCCAGAGACACACTTTACTGCCCTTTTGAAGGATCAGGCAGGAGGCTGAGGCAGCTGCTCCTGTTTTGCTCCCTGAGGGCTTTTCCCACCCACCTGCTCTCACTTTGCAGGCTGTGCCCTGAGTTAGCAGTGTGGGGCTCCAGAGGGGTATGGCTCTGTGAAGGAAATTCTCCCTATTTCCCCACTTTTCTCCTGCCTCATTGAGCTGCCTCTAGTAGCTGCTGATGGGGGATAAACTTGCCAAAATAGCCAAAGTCTAGCTGAGCAAGAAAAGATACTATTTCCACTGCAACAGGGAGCTAAATCAGTCCAGTGAGAGGTGTACTGTGCACTGGAGCTGGATGTGAAGGTGGCAGGACACCACAGAAACACTGTCCTCCCCTGCTGCCTTTCAGGAGAGAGAGAACAGCCTGGAGGTGGCCAAGCTGAGTGACCGGGACTTCCTCTCCACTCTGGAAAACACCATTACCTTTGGGAAGCCCTTCCTGCTAGAGAATGTCGGCGAGGAGCTGGATCCAGTCCTTGAGCCTGTCCTGCTGAAAGAGGTCCTATGTCTTACCTTGGCAAGGAGAGCAGTGGGTACCTGGCTGAGCTGTAAGGGGCCATCTGGCCAGGGTGCCATGGGGTGTGGTGCATCCATAGGTCTCCGTGGGTGTGGGCAGGCAGAACTCACATGGATGAGTGAGTCCCATGCCTTGGCCAGGGCTCCAGCACTTTGACAGCCTCCTGCACACACTGGTCTTCTGCCAGCAGGCATCCTTGCCTGGGAGGCAGAGCCATGAAATACAACTGCTCTCTTCAGGTTCAGGCCTTCAGTTCTGCAGGAAAGCTTGGAGCTCATCTGTCCTGAGAGCCTTCAGAGCCCAGGGCACAGCAGGATGCCTTCTCTCACAAGGGATAGCCATCCCAGTCTTTCTGTATTTGTCCTTCTCTGGTACAGACCTTCAAACAGCAAGGCAACACCGTGCTGAAGGTGGGGGATACAGTGATCCCCTACCACGATGATTTCAAGATGTACATCACCACCAAGCTGCCCAACCCTCACTACAGCCCTGAGGTCTCCACAAAGCTCACCCTCATCAACTTCACCCTCTCACCCAGGTACCTGCTTTTACCCCATTAGTTGCCCATGCTGCTCAGCCTCAGACTTCCTTGCAGTCCTCAGATCCTCGGGCCTGTTGCCCCCTCACCTGCCACCCTCACTTCCATGGCTTTCGTTGTAGTGGCTTGGAAGACCAACTGTTGGGAGAAGTGGTGGCTGCGGAGCGGCCTGACTTAGAAGAAGATAGAAACCAGCTAATTATTAGCAATGCCCAGATGCGCCAGGAGCTAAAGGAGATAGAAGATCAGATCTTGTATCGGCTCAGCACTTCTGAAGGAAACCCTGTGGATGACTTGGAGCTCATCAAAGTGTTGGAGGCATCCAAGCTGAAGGCAGGAGAGATCCAGGTCAGAGGTGAAAGGTGCTCTCCCCTTGCAGCTGTGCATCCCCTGCCAGCACTCCACTAACCGGGACATCACTTCTGTCCTCCAGGCCAAGGTGGCGGTCGCAGAGCAGACAGAGAAGGACGTCAACATCACCCGCATGCAGTACGTGCCTGTGGCTGTCCGCTCGCAGATCCTCTACTTCTGTGTCTCAGACCTGTCCAACGTGGACCCCATGTACCAGTATTCACTCGAGTGGTTCCTCAACATCTTCCTCTTGGGGATCCGTAACTCCGAGAAAGCAGGTGCCTTCCCAGAACAGCCCCCTCCTGTATCCTCTCCCTCGCCCCACATCTTGCACCAGGTCTGCGTGTGAGAGCAGCATCTGTCCTTCCCGGGCAGGGTGTGGGTGTGCCTCTGTGACCAGGAACCCAGAGCTGACGTGGAGAACACCCTCCACTTCCCCTGAGGCACCCACCACCCTTGTCTGGTTGTTGCCTTTTTTTCAGAGGCGCTGACAGAGCGGGTGGAGAACATCAACAACTACATCACCTTCAGTCTCTACTGCAACGTGTGCTGCAGCCTCTTCGAGAAGCACAAGCTCATGTTTGCCTTCCTGGTCAGCGCCCGGATTCTGATGAATGAGGGGCAGATCGATATGGTGAGCAAGTCACCTTAGTCCTTGAAGGGATCCCATCAAGGCAGCTCAAGCACAGCCTGTTCAGCCCCTAGAACTGTGTGCTGGGTGGAAAAGGAGCCTTGTTCCCTGGGGTTAGGGACAGGCTTGACAGCCTGCTGGGCAAACACAGGGCCTCTGTCCTTATTCGGCTTTCAAACTGTTCTCTGTGTCTACATGCAGAGCTGCCTAGCCTGAATCACCTGCAGCTTTTGCCAGCTTGCTGCCAGACTGCTGCAAAGGTTAATGAGTTCAGAGGGAGCAGACAGGGGTTAGCAGAGAGTGGCAGCTGAGCAGTCACTATGTTGTTCTCACCAGACCCTCCAGCTCACTTACTGCTTGACACACACACCTGGCAGGAGAGCAGCCAGAAAGATACTACGGGATTTTAATTGGATATGGCACCACATGCCTTGGGCTCAGGTGTGTAGGCTGTTATCCATGACCAAATTGTGTCCTGTTCCCAGGATGAGTGGCGGTACCTGCTGTCAGGAGGGGCCATAAAGGAGATGAAGGACAACCCAGCTCCAGCCTGGCTGAACGAGAGAGCGTGGGGAGACATCCTGGCCCTGAGCAGCCTGAAGAATTTCTCTGACTTTGACAACGATTTTGCAGCCAACCTTGAAGGGTTCAGGGCCATTTTTGACAGCCACAAGCCTCACAGGCAAGTGTCCCCTGCTTAGCTCTACTGCACATGACATCCCTGGGAGAGCAGGAGGAGCTGATACAGCCACAGTGCCAGCTCTGCTACCGGTGCAGTGCCACACAAGGGAAAGGGTGAGGCACTGCCTTTTTCTCTTCAGGGGTGACCATTCCTTGCCCAAGACAGAGCCACACAATGCCTTATCCTAGCAGTATTTGCTGCTTCCCCAGTGGAAGCAGTTCTGGCTTGCCCACTGGTGGTTTCAGAGCTACAGACAACAACTTCAGCCAAGGGACTAGAAGGTCCTTGTCCCTTATGAAGCCCTAATGGCTGCCTGCAGGCAACTTGGGTACTTCTTGTGGAGTGTAGGATCTGGCACATCCCCCCAAAATGCACCCAATTTCTTTGCAGAGAGCCTCTGCCTGGGAAGTGGGAAGATGGGCTCGATGCCTTCCAGAAGCTGCTGGTTCTGCGGTGTCTGCGTGGAGACAAGATCACTAACGCCATGCAGGACTTCGTGGTGCTGAACCTGGATCAGCGCTTCATCGAGCCACAGGTAACCAGCCAAGAGCAGGTGCTGGTGGGAGGGGAGCAGGAGGCCTCAAGCTTGTGATAAATGGGCAGTGAGGGTGATGGTGTCCCTCTGCAGCCACAGTGTTCCTCCCACAGCTGGGGAAATACCTGTGCCTTAGACAAGGGATAGCCTTTCTGATGTCCACCAGTTAAACCACACTGGGAGGGGCAGATACTGCAGGTGTACAAGATAAGGGTTCGAATGACAAATGGGAAAGTGGTTCATGCCCTGACCCTAATGCAGCCAGAGGAGAGCTGTACGTGGTCCTCACTGAACGTGTTCCTGACCTTGGCACCCAAGAGGACGCCGGTGCCTTG
The DNA here is from genome assembly GCF_017639235.1 of Corvus kubaryi. Lineage (NCBI taxonomy): Eukaryota > Metazoa > Chordata > Aves > Passeriformes > Corvidae > Corvus > Corvus kubaryi. The sequence goes on from NW_024580659.1 coordinate 2,936,727, forward strand.
GAGGGGAGCTGGAGGCCAGGAAGGCTGAGGAGGTGCTGTATGGTTCCACTACGGGCTCTCCACTCTGACCAACTCTCTATTGCAGACCGCTGACCTCTCAGTCGTGTTTAAGGAGTCCACTGCCACCACCCCCCTGGTGTTCGTGCTGTCCCCGGGCACTGACCCCGCTGCCGACCTCTACAAGTTTGCTGAAGAAATGAAGTTCACACAGAAGCTCACTGCCATTTCTCTGGGCCAAGGACAGGTAAGCTGTCAGCGCATACCTGGAACAGCAGTGTCCTGGCACTCGTCAGGACACTCACCAAGCTCCAAGTAGGTCAAACACTTGCAGCGCTGTGAAAACACCCTCGTGCCCCAGGGCCCTTACCAACCTTCTGCTTCTGCCCCGTTGGTGTGGGAGCTGCAGCAGCTCCCACTACAGTGCCCTCTGCCTTCCTGAATCCATCTGCAGTTCTTCCATTCCCTCCGCCCTTCCTCACAGGCTTGTAAAAGCTGTAAAAGTCCTTTGCTGTGCCATCAAACAGCAAAGATCCGGCTGAGCCATAGGGGCAAAGCCAGGCCATAGCTCTGGACAGTGGTCCTTCCACCCAGCTCCAGGGAGCTGCCTCCCAGTCCAGCTCAGCAGGACACAGCGTGCCATGGGACAGGGTCTCTGAGCTCTCTCTCTCTGCCTCTGCAGGGCCCCCGTGCTGAAGCCATGTTGCACAGTGCCATGGAGCAGGGCAACTGGGTCTTCTTCCAGAACTGCCACCTGGCTCCCAGCTGGATGCCCTCACTGGAGAGACTCATCGAGGGCATTGACCCCAGCAAGGTGAGATGTGTTACTGAACAGGTGCCCACTCTGAGGATAACAGGCAGGAGGCTGGAGCCTGGGAGGACCCCAGCTCTAGTTCAGTCCCATCCATAGGTTCCTCACAGAACAGAGGGTCAGTGCAGGAGCTGCAGGGGCTGTGCCTGCACCCTCTGAGCACTTGCTGCCTTCTGGACTTCAGGTGCATCCGGACTTTCGCCTCTGGCTCACCAGTCTACCAAGCAACCACTTCCCTGTGTCCATTCTCCAGAATGGCTCCAAGATGACCATCGAGCCCCCCCGTGGGGTCAAGGCCAACCTGCTCAAGTCCTACGTTAGTTTCAGTGATGACTTCTTGAATTCTTGCTCCAAGGTAAGACCCAGATTGTGCTTTGGATTGCTGTCCCCATTCCATGCCTGCTCCACTGTATGCTTTCCACCTGGATGTTGCTCCTCTCCAGGCATAGATCTTCCTCCCCATTAGAGAATCCATGTGCTAGAGAAGGAGGTATTTCTCATAAACTCACGCCTGTGAAGAGCAACTTGGACGTTTTACTTTGAGAAACAGAAACAACACTATTTTGGAAGCCGGGCATAAGGCACTTGCTGCAGCTCTCTTTAAGCCAGGAGTGGGCCATGGCCTTTCCCAGCACAGCAGCCTGACTGAGGTTTCCCCCTCTCCAAGCTCCAGCTGGCACTCCTGAATTGGCACTATTAATCTGCCAGGTCCCAGCAGAACCTGACTCCCTCCAAGGGTGCCTCCTCCCAAGCTGAGCAACTCCTCTCCTTGCTTCCCACAGGTCACAGAGTTTAAATCCTTGTTGCTCTCACTTTGCTTCTTCCATGGGAACATGCTGGAGAGGAGAAAGTTTGGGCCTCTGGGGTTCAACATCCCCTATGAGTTCACAGACGGAGACCTCCGCATCTGCATCAGTCAGCTGCAGATGTTCTTGAACGAATATGCAGAAATTCCCTACAAGGTGAGAGCTGCCCCTCCTGCGAGGGAACAGGCTCACGGTGCAGACATGGATCAGAACCGTGGTGGGGTCTCTTGCAGGTTCTGAAATACACAGCTGGGGAGATCAACTACGGCGGCCGCGTGACCGACGACTGGGACCGGCGCTGCATCATGAGCATTTTGGAGGATTTCTACAAACCTGAGGTTTTAAGTCCTGACTTTTCCTATTCCGAATCAGGTATCTACAAGCAGATCAGTACCTCTTCTGACCTCAATGTAAGTACTCAAGTCACAAATTTCAGCTCATAGATCCAGGGGGATTGTCACAGTGCAAAGGGGATCTCTCCTCCCTGAAACCCACTGCATTTTCAGGTCCCTGGGGGAATATAAGTTTGTAAGAACCTGGGGATCTTTGGCTGCTCTTGCCCTCAGAGTCTGTGTGGATTCCTCTCCAGGGCTACCTCCAATACGTCAAGGGCCTGCCTCTCAACGACAGCCCGGAGCTCTTTGGTTTACACGACAATGCCGACATCACCTTCGCTCAGAACGAGACCTTTGCTCTGCTGGGGGCCATTTCGCTGCTGCAGCCCAAGACCATCACGCTGGGAGGCCGCAGCAGGGAAGAGGTGGGTGCCCCAGTCCTGTCGGTGCTCTGGCAGCCAGTGCCCAGTGTGGGCAGTGACCACAAGCACCGGCTCTCAGCAGGTGCCACCCTGCCTGCTGGGTGCCAGCAGTGGCACTGCCATCCCAGCGTTAGCTCTGCCCCTTCTCAGCAGCCATTGGGCTGGATTAGAAGGGTGCTGCCACGTGCTGCCTTCCTTGCAGATTGTGGAGGAGACCTCCAATGACATCCTGGCAAAGCTGCCTGACCCCATGAACCTGCAGGAGGTGATCCAAAAATACCCACTGCTCTACGAAGAATCCATGAACACAGTGCTGGTGCAGGAAGTGATCAGGTAAAACTCCTGTGGGATCACATCCTGCGGAACAGCAGAGAGGTGCAGGCCCCTACTGCCACCCACCTTTGGGGAACCTCAGTACTGAGCACAGCAGTGGGGTTGGCAGTCACACTAACAACTGTGTTGTCCCAGCCAGGACCTTTGGCTGATCCTGTCTCCATCTGCTACAGTCAGCAGTTTAGGGCTGGAGAAGCAGCTGTGAGACCCTGTTGAAGAGGATTGGGGCTGGGGGTTACATGGAGGAGCTTCGCTCTTGTATAAAGATCCACACCCTCTCTGGGCAGGCAATGGGCAATAAACCACTGCAGAGAGTCACTCTGCTTCCTCTGCCCTTTCTCTGTAGGTACAACAAGCTCCTGGAGGAGGTTGCTCAAAGTCTGAAGGATTTGCTGAAAGCTCTCAAGGGTCTGGTTGTGATGTCCTCTCGGCTGGAGCTGATGGCCACCAGTTTGTACAACAACAGTGTTCCTGAAATATGGAATGCCAAGGTACATGCCCCAGCCAGCCCAGCTGCCTGCCAGAGCTCACCCAAACCAGGGGAATGGGTCATCAACTGCCACTGGACTGGGCTGTCTCATGTGGAGCTGGCTCTTGGTCCCCTGACATGGAGATGTCTCCTGCCTAGTGCAGCTCCCAGTTGTTCCCAGCCCCTGGGCTCTGGGCAGCCTCAGCAGCTGAGGCACAAGGTCTGGGCTGTCCTTGGCTGCATTCAGCACCTCCCTCTGTGGGTGCCCCACAGGCCTATCCGTCGCTGAAGCCGTTGGCATCGTGGGTGAACGACCTGGTGCAGCGGATTGAATTCCTGCAGAACTGGATCAGCCATGGGATCCCCTCTGTGTTCTGGATCAGTGGGTTCTTCTTCCCCCAGGCCTTCCTCACCGGGACACTGCAGAACTTCGCCAGGAAGTCTGTCATCTCCATCGACACCATTTCATTTAACTTCAAGGTAAGTAAATCAGGTGGAGGCTCTGAATTTATTTGGAATCTCCTGCTAGAAGGCCACAAAGGCCCTGGTCTGCCCAAGAGGTGAAGGCACCAGGCTACACAGCAGCCTATGGCCCCATCATCCTCTTTGTGCTTGGATACACCCACCCACCCACCGTGCCAGACACCTCCCCAAGGCTGGCAGAGGCTTCTGCTTCCAGAGCTGCTCACATCCCCCTCCACCAGCTCTGTCACAGGCTGCCCGACATGATGTGAGCTGCCAAAAAATGCAGCCCAGCCCCTCCGAGAGCTGGGGCAGGCTCTCCTTTGGCAACGCTGGCTTAACTAAGAGCTGCTTAAGAGGTTTTTTGGGGCTGAGCAGCCAGGGACAGGCCTTGAGCAAGGGCCCGACGCCCCTCCCTGGGCAGGTCATGAAGGAGTCGGTGAAGGAGCTGACACACCAGCCCGACGTGGGCTGCTACATCCACGGCTTGTTCCTGGAGGGTGCCCGCTGGGACGCGGCTGCGGGTCAGCTGGCAGAGTCACGCCCCAAGGAGCTCTACACAGAGATGGCTGTCATCTGGCTAGTGCCTGTTCCCAACCGCAAGCCTCCAGAATCCGGCTCCTACCTGTGCCCCATCTATAAGACTCTCACTCGAGCAGGTAGGTGCCCTAAAGGCAGATTTCCAGAAGCACGGGAGCTGCAGGAGCAGCTAGGAGGGCTAGCCCGGGAGAGGCAGTAGGGAGTTCCTCCTGCCATACATGGGCACGGAGCAAGGTACTGTTGGCAGTGGCCAGCCAGGGAGAAAAGATTTCTCCTGCTGTGGTTGAGGAGATGGAGCAGGCAGGCACCCTGGCTCTGTAGCAGTGCCCCTCAAGCCCACAAGTCTGTTTCCCCCAGCCCTGCTCAGCCTGTCACCTGGATTAGGGTGGAAACAAGGGCTCATGGATGGGGTCACTTGTCTGGGACTCCCCAGTGTGCAGCAGCACCACGCTCTTGCCCTTGCTTCCCCCATTACAGGCACGTTGTCAACAACGGGCCACTCCACCAACTACGTGATTGCTGTGGAGATCCCTACGGACAAGCCAGAGAAGCACTGGATCAAACGTGGCACAGCCTTGATTTGTGCCCTGGACTTTTAGCCAGGAAACACAGCCAGGCAGCCCAGGAACCCACTGCAGCTGAGGGCCTGAGCCGGGCTGCTGCCCCCCTCTCCTCCTGCCCTCCTACTGTTGAGGTGAGTCCTGCCTTGCTCCTGTTGAGGTGTCAATAAATTGAGCCTGGTGTTGTTGTACCATCCCCCCCCAATTACTTCAAATCTCTACACCACAGAGGAGCTGCCAGGAGGGATAACAGGGCCTGGAGCTGCCACATGGTGTTTCCCGCCCCACCGCCCCCCCCCCCCCCTTCCCTCACACACCTCTTCCCTGGCTGGCCATTACAGGATAGCTTTATTCCTTCAGACAGATCCATTATTTACAGCACTTGATATTAGACACAGCAAGAGACAGAAGGATTTTCTTTCCTTCAACAAATACCAAAAGAACTGTTTCATTCCATAGTCAAGATCTGTACACATATTGAAAAAATTCAGTCCTCTCCTGTGGACTCCTGCCCCAGGACATCTGTGGAAAGCTGTGCTCACCTCTGATACCTCAGATTTCTGCCAGGCTCCTGGGGGCTGGCAGGAGGCAGCGGGCAAGAGGCAGCCAGGCTGCACCAGCAACCTCGGGTTAGCAGGCAGCTAGGGGAGCTCCCTCCACTGCTGCCCCCATCCCATCTCCACCACTGCAGCAACCAGCCACCTCTCCCCCTGCCCCGAGGCTGCACCAAGCCACAGCCACACCCTTGGGCCGTGCCCAGCACCACCGAGGCCCCCATATGCACCTGGTCTGTTCATAATTCACGGGGTTTCTCTGGGGACTGGGCCTGGTGCAATGCTGTGTGACCCACAGGCACTGCCAGGGCCACAGAGCTGGTCCTGAGGAGAGCAGCAGGAGGCACAGGCCACCCCAGCACCACCACAGAGGGCTGGGCACAGATGAGCCTCCCCACCCTCATCCAGCAACAGAGCTGCCATGGCCCACTGGGGAGCCAAGCTACACTGGGAAGGTGATGCCATGCCCAGGAGCTCAGCCAGCACTGGGCATTGCAGCGGCGGGTGGGTGCAGAAGCAGCTCTGTCCTGGAGCCACCTTCCTCAGAATGGCCAAAGCCTGGGTTAGGACCAAAACTGAGTTTGGGGAAGGGAGAAGGATAGAAAACACAGACATGAAGATCCCAGGGAAGCACAAAGCTGAAGGCCCAGACACAGGAGGACACAAGCCACAGCCAGCTGCGGCCAGCACAACCTCACATGGGCATTGCCAGCGTTCCCACAACGCCAGACCCATCCCCAGCTGGGTGGGCTCCTTCCCTCCTGTCACAGTCCTCAGCCAGGGCGCTGAGACAGAGGCCATGGCATCTGGGTGCTGCCATGGCATGATTAGGCAGCTGAGCACTCCAGACTCCCTTCTGCTGCAGGAACTCCTCCAGACAGGTTCTTGCCTTTCACAGCTCAGGCACAGAGAAAAACCCAATTTCCCTTTGTCCCCAGGCTCCACCTGGGCTGAGGGCTCGTCACTGTGGTCCCTCTTCCTTGGGCAAAGGGTAACATAGATCCAAGTGCCAGTGCCCAAAGCCACAAAGCCCAGCTGCTGTTTCTCAGTCTTGGCTCCCTGGCTACTGGCGCTTGGCTTTGTAGGGGCGGGAGCGTTTCCGGCGGTCCGGCTTCCTCTGCTTGTGCAGGCGGCCGATGCTGACTCCCTGCCGCCGGCGCACGGAGATGTTTTGCTCCACAAGGCTGGCCAGCATGCCTGCAGGGAGAGCACACACATGGGCCTGGAGTGCTGGGATTACCCATGCCAGAGGGCAGCCCTGCCTCTCTCGCTCAAAAGCCATCAGTGGGCACCTCCTGGGACTATAAAAGCAGAGATCTGTGGCTCCCCAGACTGAGCATCACCCTGTGCCTCAGGCCTGGCATAAACAGGGAGCCGGGCAGGGTGAAGCTTCCCAGGCTCACAGCTGCTGCTCCATCATGCTCAGTGCAGCTGCCCCAGCTGAACGCAAACCCTCTGCCCCATGAGCACAGCTCACCTTCCTGGGCCAGCATGGATATGAAGGTACAGATGAACTCATCGTAGTTGTGGGTTCTCCTCTGGTCATCAATCTACAGAGAGACAAATCCACAAATAATCCACAAGCCGGGGGCAGGGAGAAGGGAGAGTTCAAGGTTAACAAGGGACAAAGAACTGGCATGCCTGGCCCAGCCCACAGACTAAGGAGACAAGCAGGAAGGGACCCACCTCCCAGCCTATCCTGGGCCAGGGCACAAGTAGGACTGTCTCCATCCCCGTTCAGATGCTGGCATGTTCCACAAAGGGCAGCTAGGAAGATGTGAGGGTGGGCAGGGAGGCATCTCTGCAGACTCTCCCCTGCCTCCTATCAGTGCTGATGTTCATCCCAGAGCTGTATCACCCTCCCCCAGGATGTCGGGGCTGTGGTCCGCCCCACTGAGAGCTCTGCCCCGCTGAGCTGTTTGGTAACAGGGAAGGGACTCCTGAATGCTCCTCATCGCCATTCTCAGCTGAACCGCTCTCCCTCCATTTGTGCATAAAACCACCCCAGAAAAAAGCCTTTGGGCAGCTAAATCAGCAATACAAACAAGCCACCAACACACCTTGAATTTTTTCCTCTTCTCTACCTCCTCCTTCAGGCAGGCCTCGTAGTTTGCAATCTCTGCTTCCACACACTTGAGCAGCGCCAGCAGCTCCTACCAGGATCAAGCAGACCAAACGTGAGCACAGACCCAGCCACAGCCCAGGAGCCAGCAGGGTGAGCTGGCAGGTGTTCCTCTCTGTGCTAGGAAAGGGAGGATCCAAAGGAAAAACACTTGCTGGGGGAAAGCAAGGAGATCAGTTCATTGTAGGGAATTCACTGCGGCCAGCCCCAGGGGAGGTGGGCTCTGCCCCAGCCCCATATACCTGGTTTTAGGACAGGGGGAGGGGCTGCCTGTGTGCCAGAACCACCCCCCCCAGGACCTGCTTCCCCTCAAAAAAGAAATCTGAAGACTTCCCTTTGGAATATCAGTTTCTATCCAGCTCTCCTCCAGGGAGCCCTTGGTGCTGCCTGAGCCTGGTCCTGTCCCCTGGCTAGAGGGCACAGACAGGCTGTGAAACCACCAGCGGGCTGGGGCTTGGGGATGCAGGGTCTCACCAGCCCCTGGCCCAGAGGAGAGTACAGCAGGCTGAACATCTCAGCTGCAGAGACAGGGGCTGCGCCCACTACCAAGGCAAAGGTCCCCGAGATGACGCAAGGCACAAAACCTGCACTGCCCTGTGCCTCGAGGCGCGGCTGCGACGACACGCGAGGGGACAGCGTGCACATGCGGTTCAGTCACTGCCAGCGCTGCTGCGCCTCCGGGTGAGCTCCGCGCTCCCAGGGCTGTCGCAGCACAAAACTCACCTTGGGAGAATACTTTTCCCCCCCAGGGTGATCACTGGTCCTGCCAAGTCCCACCTTCTCTTTGCTGTCACTGGCCTCACTGCCCTCCTTCTCCTCCAGTTTGATCGCAACTGGGGCCTCTTCACCGGGTTTGATGGAAGAGGGGGAGTTTTTCCCATCTACACACAGGGGAAGGAAGCATTAGGAGCTATTGCAGAGGACTGGCATCCACTCCCACAATCAAAGGACAACTGTCCTGTCACCCTAGGTGAGATTACCACCCCCTACAAGCTGTAAGGCACTTACCTGCAGCAGCCAGCGGGCAGAACACGCCGTCCTCAGTGAGGTGCAGCAGCCCGGAGCTGACGATGGGCCCCAGGTCCCTGACAGCCCGGTTGTAGCGCATGCAGTCGACGCGCAGCAGCCCGTCCTCCTCGCCGAACAGCACCTTGGAGATGTGGGAGGTGACGGGGCTGGAGGGGCGTGTGGGGTTGGCCGAGCGGATGGGAGAGCGCAGCGGGGAGTTGAAGGCGCTGCCGATCTCGGAGGCGGTGTCCGTGCTCTCGTTGCTGGGCGTGGGGGAGGGCTGGGAGTGGGTGACCACTGCCACGGCGGCACCCCCGCTGCTCGTCCTGATGGACAGGGGAATGGAAAGATCCTTTTGAGATTCCTTCAGCTTCTCAGCCAGGACATTGATGGTGTTAGGCTGCAGGACAGAGAGCTGGCCATCTGCGGCCCCTGCCACATGCTCTTGCTTCACTTGCCCTTTCCTCTTGTACCTGCCCAGGAACACAGCAGGGAAGGTGAGTAGCTGGTGGAAGGAGGTAGAGGCCCAGCACAGACACTGCCAGCTCTGTGCTCAGCAGTCCAGGCTGCCTGCTGGGATGAAACAAGGTCTGAAACACTTCCAGGTCACCCCCAGTGCCATCAGCTTCTCTTGCAGCACCCGAGCACCACTGAACCACTCAGTCCCAGGGATCCCTACACTGCTGGGAGGCACAGGGTGCTGTGTACCCCCTGCTCTTCTTCCAAAGCACCCTTGCTGTGACTGCAACCTCCTGGCCTTAGCAGCAGTCCAAGCACATTAACAACTGTCACCAGGAGCTGAACTGGCAATTGGCACTGTGAACCAAGGTTCCTCAAAGCCCCAAAGCCTGCTGCCAATACACAGTTACTCTCAGGGCAGCTGAAATTCAGAGTTGGCTGTGAAGAGCTACAGAAAGACTTCACAAAATCCAGTGAGTGAAAAGTAAAAGGGCAGGTGAAGAGATGAACAGAACTATCGGAGAGCTAAGGAAAGAGGTATGGGAAGTCCTCACTGACGGTTCTGCAAATGTCAGCTCCCGGCCCCCCACCCTCAGCTCAAGCTGTCACCTGATGGCTGAGTTGGTGTTACGAACTTCCTCCTCATCATCATCATCATAGTCATCCTCATCGTCCGAGTACTGCTGGTGCTGTCGGACTGGGACCCGGTTGCGACCCACTCCTGCCGCAAGGTCTTCCTCTTCCTGCAACACACCATTGCTGAAGGCAGGCTGGCAGCAGGGCAAGGAGGAAGAGCCCAGTGGACTCATCCTTGGTCCAGCTTAACACCAGGACTTGTGTCTTTTGAGAGGAAACAGGGACCCTTCCCCATTTTTGCTCAGTTTACCCACATTAAGGTTAACCTCCTTTGTCAGGTCAGTCTTTATTTACGCTCCTCCCTCCCAGCCTGGGTTAGTGCTGGGCCAGGCTGGCTGCAAGGCAGGGCTGGGCTTAGGCCAGCTGACAGCCATGCTCCCACAGAGGTGAGGGACTGGAGGCAAAGAGCTCAGCTTGATTCAGGCGTGCTGCTGGCCTGGCGCTCCAGCCTACCTGCATGGGGGACTTGGCATAGTTGTGGTTATCCAGGAAGGCTGGCAGTCTCTGCACAATGGGGTTGGGGTTTGCTGGAGGGGCCCCATTGATACCGCTCGCTGTCGTCTTTGGCACCGGTTTGGATTTGCTGGGGGGGCTCTGCGTGGCCGGGGGGTGTCCCTGGCTGGTGGGTTCATCAGTGCCATCTGCCACACAAGCACAGCATTCCATTCATCACCAGCACTGTCACCTTTTACTCCATGTCCTCTACCACCTCTTACTCACCCAGGTGAGAGAGGAGCTCTTACACTCCTCCAGACCACCACACCCACCTCCAGCTGTCACTGGTGTCCCCAAGCTCCAGCCCTCCTACTTTGAAGCTTCGCATCCCTCTGACTACCCCCCAGGCACAGAGGCATCACCCACACCCCAGCACAGTGCACATGGAGCAGGGCTCACAGAAAAGGAAGTGAAGATCACAATGAAACTGTCCAAGCTCCAGGTCAGGCAGCTGTTGTCACCACCCTGGGTTCATTCCATGGCAGGCCAGGCTGGCAACACTGCTGGTACAAGGTCCTACCTGGATGGGTGCTCTCTGGAGTCACAGTCTTGCTGCTGGCTGGCTTTGCCTCTTCAGCAGGCTGAGACTCCTGAGACTTCTGGGTCTGGATCAGCTCAGGCTGAGTTACTCGGATAAGCTTGAAAGCAAATGACATAGAAACTGCATGCTGGACCAGCAATGACCCAAACCACATCCTTCCCACTCAAGCACTGCAGAGCTCATGAGGGTGAGCCAACACCAAGTGCCCAGGCACACAACCGACACAGGTGAGTCACCTCCCAGGAGAGCAGCAACAGCCAAGCAGCAAGGCTGGTTATCTCCTCTTCCCACGAGACTTTTCCCAAGACCAAACAAAACCCTCAAAGCCAGGGCCCTGGCAGCACAGGTAGATGCCCTGAAAACAGCCTCTTCCCCTCACCAGGCCTGGGCTGTCCTACCTGCTGCAAGGCCTCCAGCACAGTCTGGCGGTTCATCTTCAGGATGTGCAGTTTGGACTCGTACTTCATCCTCCGGTCAGGCACCACGGCCATCAGGTTGAAGCGGATGTCGTGATACGGCTCCCTGCAGGAAGGGCAGCAGGCCTCAGCCATGGGATTGTGGTGACAGCCCCTATCCCCACCTCCTGCCCGGGTGTTTTAACACCAACACACCCAAGGCTTCTCCCCAAAACCGAGTCAACCTCACAGTGGCTGGTGAAGCAGTGCAAGGTTGCTTCAGCTACCACACAAAACACTCCTGACAGTCACAGGTTGGTTGAGGTGGGAAGGGACCTGTGAGAGTCATCTGCTCCAACAGTAACACCCAGAGCTGGTCATCCTGACAACATCCAGACAGCTTTTGAATATCTCCAGAGATGGAGATTCCACAACATCTTTGGGCAAACTGTTCCAGTGCTGTCACCCTTACGCCCAAGCATTCAAGAGGCCCAGCTCAAGACCAGAAGCACCAATCCTTCTCCTATGGACTTGAGCTAACGGGGACCTAACCAGGCCACTCTTAACACTGTGCAGCATTTGCAGGGACTCTGCATCGCACAGGGAATGCAGCTTCTCCGCATGCTCTGCAGGCAAGAGAAGGCAAGGGGCAGAGCAGAGCGCCTGCACCTCTCTATAGGCAACCTTCTCCACCCCCACTTCCACAACCTGCCACTCAGAAACCATAATACAAATAATCCAGGGCAATATGGCAAGGGGCCAGTGCTTGCCCCATGGCCCAGGACATTACCCTGCAGTGGCCAGGCCAATGCGCTCCATGATCACTCTCCTGGCTTTGTCTGTCCATTCCTCGTCGTCTGCCCACGGCCCTGTGATAACAAGACACAGCTGGACTTAAAGCAGGCCATGCTTAAGTGAACCAAGTACATGAAGTGGGTACCTTACCAAAGGGGCTGACAGACAGAAACCTGGCAGGGATAAATAACTGTCTGAAAGACAGAACTGAGTGGTCAAGTTGTAAGAGAAGGGAGTAACCTGGGCAGCCCACTGGATCTGCTGGGACCTGGTGCCTCAACCAACACACAGTGGTTATGTGGCACAAGGAGAGAGTGAGGACATAAATTCTCCTTGCTATATGCAGTTATTTCAGAGCTGAAGGACCTCGTGGTCCTGAGCAACTGGGGAGGAAAATGGCAAGGCTGGCAAAACAACAGCAATACATTTAGAAATAACTGCTTTCTAGGCACAGTACCCAGCACACAAGCTCCAAAATGAACTGTCAAAACTCAGGACAAATCTGGGAGCCACTGGAGTGATTCTTCACTAACACCAGTTAACGCTAAGAGGCAATGGAAAACAATACATTTGAACACACCAGGGTGCTATTCACCTGTGTCAACGAGCAGGGACAGGTGGGCTCTTACCGTGATCAATGGGATAGACCTTCAGCCCATCCAGCTCAAAGAGCCGTCCCTTGATGGGGACATAACTGACAAAATGAAAAGCCTCCATGGTCCGCACCGCGCTGATCCCGTTCTGCTTTTCTGGCAAGTGCCGTGGCTCCGGCCTGCGAGGGTGAGAGGTCATGGAGAGTCTGCCTCCTCCTCTGAGAGAGGGAGCTGCAGACACCCCTCACTCACCTGGCATGGCTGTTGTGGGCCTTGGCCAGTTCCGGGGCATTGCCGATGGCATAGCCTTTGCTCTGCAGCCAACAACAAGAGAGGAGAACAACTCAGAAGTGACAGGGAACAAACAAAATGCTTCACCCACCACCTTCCCACTCCCTCTGTCCATCTACCCAGAGGACCAGGACAGAAACCCTCAGGCACACCCTGTACTCTTCTGAGTTACAGGTAAAGCCCAAGATGCAAAGAGCACACGATTTCTACTGAATAAATTACAGCTGGAGAAAAACGGACTTCACAATAGGTCTGAAGGGAGGAGAGAGGACTTTTGATTACAGGGAGTAACATGACAGAAGGCTCAGAGCTGTGCCCAGCCTAAAGGGAACCAAGGCTCTGAGCAAGGCAAGGCAGGAACATGAGAGAGAAGAGGCAATCCTGCTGCAGTGTGCAGCCATGGAGGGCATGGAAGGAGCCAGCTCATTAAGAGCATCACCCCAAGAGAGGAGCGAGAGGCAGGGCCACGTGTGCCACTCCTGCACAGCCCTGCCTGACCCTGCCCCTACCTCAGGGCTAAAGCCTTTGGTGAAATCCTTCATGCGGCTCAACGTGGGGCCCAGGTCGACATTGTTGCAGTTGAGGAGGACGCTCAGCAGGGCATGGGTGGCACAGGAATTGGGGATGAGCTGGAGAGTAACACAAGGACCAACTTAACCAGCAGGAACAAGGCAGCCTTTCAAAAACTCCTCCGTGCTGACAACAATCAGTTGAAAGCACTGATGCAAGAACCAGCAGTGCTTGTGAGAGCAATGACCTGACCTCAGCTCTCACAGGAAGGAAGGAAGTCAGGATCACTTAGTGAGCCTCACCGTGCCCCATCTGCTCACAGTGCAGGCCACAGTCTCCCAGCCCTCACTGGATTCCCTCCAACCTGGAGCTCAGGGAAGACACTCCCAGGAAAGAGGAGCTGCCCTCATGACCAGCAAGATCAGTGCAGCCTCTCAGTACCACACTGCTTCCCTGAGGTGTCACAGGAGACACCCCACACACACTTTCCCCCCTCCTGGAGCCTACCTGGTGAGCAAAGAACATGTTATTGACGATGTCATCGTCGATCACCGACGTCTCATCCACCAGCGTGGAGACCTTCCGGCGGGAGCGGCGCTCCTCAATCCACTTGAACAGGAAGATGAACCCATACACAGGGCTGCAGAGAGAAAGCAGCAGCTCCAGCACTTTGGACCAACCACACCAGTGGGGCTGCTCTGCCCAGCACCAGAAACCTTCTGTTTCAAACCATGGGCAAAGCAAAGAAAGAGAGGAAAAGCAGAACGACCAGTGCCATCTTTCTGGCGGTGACCATCCCTGCCACAATCCCCCCAGCCCAACATTACTGAGGACACTCCTGCACTGATGCTCCAGGCTCAGCCAACAAGCAAGCTTGAAAACTCTGGGGTTTGACAAGTCTTAAGAGGCTGAAGACAGAGAAATGGGAAATTCCCCTCTGGACACTCACTGACCTGCAGAACAGTGCCTGGCCACTGAATGACCCTCCTTTTACACTTACCTTGGATTCATTCTTGAGAGGAGTTCAGCAATGGCTTTTAAGAAGTGACAGCCTCAAAGCCTTTTCACAGCACCAGGACAGGGAGAAAGCTCACACTGCAAGCACACCACCTCTCCACGGTGAGAGGGAGATGAATCCCTTGAAGTATGTCCCTCACCTGCCCCAAACCTGCTGAAGCCATCACTTACAGCACTGACCTCCATGACAGACAAGCTCACAGGGGCCCCTCTGAATGCCTGGTGATGAGTTCCCAGGCCCACAGACCATTCTGCTTAACAAAACTCACACTCTCAGGCCTCTGACTCACCCTTGGCATTTACTCTGCAGATCATAAATCTCCTCAACCTGCACTCCCTTGACCCCTGCAGACAAAGGAGAGAAGCTGGTGTAAGGCCCACCAGAAAGGACAAGGTAATGTCAGGCATAAAACCGACTTCCCAGGAAAGTTTCTTGGACTTACCAAAATCTTCAACCAGGAGTGTGAAAAGACCTGAAAGGAACAAAACCAACAGGTTACTTCTGGCTGAAGAGAGCAGAGAGAAAATCTGCTGTCATCATCCCCCGAGAGCCCCAGAGGGTCTCAGGCCAAGGTACAGCCAGAAAACCCACAGCAGAGCGGCACCAGGATCACAGAGAGTCCCAGCAGTGGGGCTGCTGAGCTCAGAGCTCCAACTCCCTTCACCCTTCCATCCCCAGTGATCATCCTCTTCCTCAAGAGGACCTGAACCAGCTCTTTCCTGCCAGAGCCCAATGCATCCTGACCCACTGCAGGTGACCTGCCAAGTGAGCAGCAGCAGCAGGGAGCACCTAAATGACACACATACACTTGTAGCCAGAGAGAAAAATGGCTGAAGAGGTCACAGGATATTTTAAAAAAAGATCATTTTGCTCCTGGTTAGTGAAAGCCAGTGAGGGGAAATCCAGATCACAGCAACAGGGCTGCGGGGAACTCCGAGGGCTGAAAGGCTCGTCTTCATCTCCCTGTCTCTTTGGGGGAACCAAATCCAACAGCCTGTCTCCAGTGACTACCAAATGCAGGAGGACATAGCCAGGGATACAGAGACAACAGCAAGAAAACAAGGATTATCAGATATCAGCAACTGAGCAGCAGCTGCCACTATGATGCCGAAGCAAAGGCAGTCAGCCCAATTTTCAGGCAGTCAGTCTGCACATGGAGTTAGCGAGTTCAAGACTGGAATAACAAATCTGCTTTTTTATCTCCCTAATAAAGGCTGCTGAAAGCCTGGGAGGGAGTCCAGGGAATACCAATAAGAAGGATTAAATCCTGAGAAACATCCCTGTAAGCAATGGATTGAAGGACTCTGATGCATGTGGCTCAATTAAGAAGAGCCCAAGGGGCTTCCACACCAAAGTTAAAATTATTAAAACAGGGAGGAAACTCCTGGGAGCAAAAAAGTCTTCATTGATTTATCAGAAAACATTGTATTTCTTACAAAATTGCCAGTGAGAAGAAATATGCTGTGGAAATAAGATGCTTCAAACCAGTGGGAGCCTGCTCACTGTGCCAGGCCATTACACCAAACCCCAGCACTTTCCTGGTCCTTTCCAACCCCACTGATTTCTGATATATTTCAATCTTTTGTATTACCTCAGCATCTACAAAAGGCACACTCCTGCTACTGACACCTCTCCTGGAACACTCAGACACCCATTCCAAATGATATGGGCTGGCTGGGACACGTTCTGGTGTCCACAAGCACACACAACACTATGCCAGCAGCCGGGATGTCCCCAGGGCTCTCTTCCCCACCCAGCAGCCAGCCCAAACCTGGACCTACCAAGCCTTCCTGACCAATAAAACACTCAGAGATTTCAGCACAAGCCCCACAGTAGGAGCCAGTGGGACGATATTCAGCTCATGGGATGTGCTGAAAGCTGAGAGCAGCACACGGGTCACTCCTAATATCTGTCCCAGCTGCCACAGATCCAAAAAACCTGCCTCTGCCCAGACAGATTATCTCCCAGGCAAACAACCTTCCCTCCCAGCTGTGAGAATCCACACCATGTCCTGTGACTTTGGACAGGATGGGAATGATTTCAGCATTTTTCAAGTACCAGTAAAGAGGATAAAGAGCAGCAAAACTGGGGGTGACTGGGACACCGACAGCAGACAGAATCCTTTGCTGAGAAGACAATTGCAGAGGTCAAGTTTCCTCACCCCCAGCCTCAAAAACTCACCGCCCCATCCTAGAGAGCAGCTCCCAGCCTTCCACAGGACAACCCCATTCCACCCTACAGCGACTCACAGGGTTAAAACAACATTCAGACAATGCACCAGCCAACACCAGCGCTGGCCCTCAAATCCCAACCCGTGGAACAACTCCGGGACTCCGCCACAGACTCCACCTCCAAGGCAGCGGGAAGGAGGCACCTGTGGCCGTCCTGCTGCCGGTTTCTCCATGCCGGGCTCTCCAGCACCTTCCTGCCCTCCTGCACCCTCCTACTCTAGGCCTGCACCCTACATCTCACACCCCAAACTTCACCTGTACATCTCAGCCCCCACAAAACTCCGCTTGTACACCCCACACCCCCAAAACTTCACCTGCACACCCCACAGCCCCAGCCCCCAAAACTTCACCGCAGCCCCCCCAAACTTCACCTGTACACCTCCCAGCCCCAGCCCCGCCCAAAACTCCACTTATGCACCACACACCTCACCCCCCAAAACTCCACTCGTACACCCCACACTCCCAGCCTGCCCCTTGCAGCCTCCCTGACCTGTCCCCCATGTTCCCCCCCAGCCCAGGCCCCGCTACCCGTGTGTCCCTCAGAGCCCCCCCGCCGCCCCGACCTGTGCCTCGGCCCGCCCCCAGCCCCGCCCCCTGCGCGGTGCCGCGGCCCCGCTCACCGGGATCGCTCTCCAGCTCCAGCCAGCCCTTATTCATCTTCCCGCGGGCCGGGCCGCGCCGCCATGTCCGGCCCCGACTACGGGATCCGCCGTCGCTCGCCCCTGTGCGTCATCGCCGCGCGCGGTGACGTCACGCGGGCGCGACACGTGGCCAGGCACAGGCACGTGGGGCCCGAGGGGCGGGGGCGCCGGGAAGGGCGCGGGATTCCCTGGAAAGCGGATCCTCTGAAAAATGCCCGTCTGTCCTTCTTTCTGGCGTGGCGTGTGCAGGGAGCATGGGTGTCGAGAGTGTGTTGCCTCTAAAACAATGGGGTCTGTCACATCTCACTCCTCTGTGTTTTCTGGTGACTTGACTTCCAGCCCCTCCTCTCTGCCTTTCCTCACTGCATGCTGCTACTTCCCGCTATTGTCTAGGGAATTTAGCTAATGGCACATGCTCGTGAGCTTTATGCTTATGATTCTCTAGACGTTGTGATACTTGAGTGCTTTTTTAGCTCTGCCCCTTTGCCTTCAAGGAGGCTCTGCTCGCCTCACAGCACTGCTGAGGGTAGAGGCCTCTGCCAGAATTTGCAGCATCCAGGACTGTTGGATAGACCCCATCCCTGCCTTGTGATCGTAACAAAGCGTCTGAAAATGTGCATGTTGGGCAGAAGGAATAGCAAGAATAATAATGTGTAATAATAATAATATGCATCCATCTGGTGGGTTTGGGGTTCTGTCGTCGTTTTGTTTGTCTGTAGGGTTGTTTGGGGTGATGATGATGATGATGGGGCTCAGGCACAGCAGCCTGGGCTGCCCTGTTGCTGAGGGGCTGCAGTGAGGGGCTGTGCTGCCCAGCCTCTCCTCCCAAGCAGCTAAAGACAGGATGAGAGGGACACAGTCTCAAGCTGCACCAGGGGAGGATCATGCTGGACATTAGGAAGAATTTCTTTATGGAAAGGGGGCTTAGACATTGGAGTGGGCTGGCCAGGGAGGTGGGGGAGTCACCGTCCCTGGAGGTGTTTAAGGAAAGGCTGGATGTGGCGCTCGGTGCCGTGGTGGTGTCGGGTTGTAGGTTGGACTTGATGATCTCAGGGGTCTCTTCCAACCTGATCGATTCTGTGCTTGTGTGTGGAGGTGTGAGAGCTGCTGGCGAGGCTAGGGACGGGCTGACCTGGCCAGCAGCTCCACTTTTGCCACCTCAGAGGCTGGAAAGCTCCCAGGGCGAGCGTGCGCCCCTACGCTGCGCTTCCTTAGGAAGTGGGATAAAAATAGGAGTGGGATGGGCGGCTGTGCCTGTCCCCCCCCATGGCTTTGTTCTGTGGCCGTTCCCACACACACCCCGGCCCCCAGCACTCCCCTCACCCCACTCCTGCCCCCCCTGGGACAGGGCCAAGCCCAGGTAGGGCTCATCCCCCTCTGCAGAGACCCAGGTGCGCAGTGCTGGGTCTGCCCAGGGACGGTGTCTCCTTCCACCCCCCAGGTGCATGAGGGTGTGGTCGTAGTTGTTCAGTCTCTGGAAGTTTCTAGGGACGCAGGTTGCCTCAGTTGGCTGCTGATCTGCTGGAAGCCTGCAGAATGCTGTGAGGCAGCCCTGACAAAATCTCTCCTCCTCCAGCCTTAGTGGTAAATCTACCCAGGAGGACCAGGTCCCCAAAAGGGGGCTGGCTGTTTGGGGGACTGTTTGCTCCTGGTCTCTTTTCCTGCTCAATTTGAAGCACTGCTGGCCCTGGTGCCATCTCCAGCTTCTCACAGTTCACCTCAGGGCCAGGTCCCATACACAGCAGAGCCCTCGGGCCCCCTCTTGCTGTGTCCCCCACAATGGGCAGCCCAGCCCCTGCTCTGCAGAGCGCAGGCATCGCTCGGAGGCAGAAGGGTGTGGGCGTTCCACACAGGTCAGTGCAGGCACTGCAGAGCTGTTTAATCGGGGCCCTGAGGAATCAGACTCCTGTCTCTCATTTCTGGCTTTGCACCCAGCTCCCTCCTTGTCTCTTGCTGGCTGTTGTTCTCCTGTGCCACTCAGGCCTGCCATTACCCAAATCCACGTGCTTGGCTCCCGCCCGGCCCCATAAATCAGCGCTACCAGCGCTACTCCCCTCCCTGCAGGACATGTCCCAGCCTGCCAGCCCCACCACAGCTCTCCCAGCCCAGGAGACACATGGAGTTTGCAGGAGAGGTGGGACAGAGAGCTGGAGAAGGGGGCCAGGACCCCCAACCTGTCTCTGTGGGATGGGGCAGTGCTGTCGAGGGACTTTGCTCCCGGGGAGCCACTGCTACAGCAGAAACACAAACACACACACACACACATAGGGAGGAGAGATGGTATCAGGACCTGGCTTTGTGTGAGCTATTTAGGGCCTTTTAATTATTATTATTATTTTTCTTTCCCGTTCCTCCAGCTCTGAACAATGCCCGTCCCGGCGGGGCTGCGGTTCACACCATTGTGTGGGGCTGCCCTGCCTCAGGAAGGGGCAGATCTTTATCACCCCAGGCTGACCGTGAGTGAGCTCATGTCGGGTGAGGAAAGCAAGAACACCTCGCTGGCAGCCTGGAGGTGCCCTCCAGGCACCTACTCCCAACCCCTGCATTTGGGGGAGGCCCTGGCTGCTGGTTTAGCTCCCCCAGGCAGCAGGAGCTCACCCAAACCAGCCACATCCCACCCATGCCCCTGCAGGACCACCAACCAGCAGAAACCACCCCAGCTGTGGTACAGCCCCCCAGACTGTGCTGGGGCTGCCTTCTGCCTGTCCCTGCTCCCACCTGGGCACAGTGACTGCAGTGGCATTAGTGCCTCTCCCAGTGTTTACCCAGGAACAGGTCTAACCTGCCGCAGCCATTTGCTGTTCTCCCCAACCCTGTCCAGCCCTAAAACTGTGGCTGTGAGGCGGACAGAGGAGAAGTGGGGAGCTGCACCCAGGAACAGGCTGGCCCTGCTGAGTGTGTCCCAGTGCCAAGAGAAGGGAGGAAGGAGCCCTGTCCCCCAGGGTATGCCCTGGGTGACACAGCACAGCTGCAGCTCCGCAGGCACAGCGAGTGACAGGGCTCCTCGTGCACACAGAGGCTTTTTGGGATGATGCTGGTTTTGCCCCCATACGAGCAGGCATCATCTTTCCCAGGCTCTGTGCTGGTGTGGAAAGAGCCTGGAGCCATCAACCGCTCCCCACGGCACCACACTCGGCCCCATTATTCACGGAGGGATCCAGCCAGCATCTGGGTGATAGCATGGCCCGGGTGGCACCATGCCACCATGCCCCACCCCACCCAGGGACTACAGCCCCCACCTGCTAAGTCACCTGCGAGAGCAAGGAGGGGCCAACGAGTCCCACCTCACCGCCTGTTTGTGAGGTGACCCTGCAGCCACTGAGGGTAACAGGGACCCGTCCATCCACTCCGGCCATGGGGACTACGCTGGCAGCACTGCAAGCCACCCACCAGGGCAAGATGCCCCCGGGGCCACCAGCAGCACGGGGAGCTGGTACTTGCCTGTGGCTGCCCCACATCCATTACCCTGCCCTCTCTAAGCGGCCGGTGCTTGCCGGGGCACACGGTTCCTCTCGCTGTGGGGTTTGGCCGTCCGTCCCTTCTTGGCCACGTCCACACCAGCCAGCACCAGCTTGGCCTGGGCCAGTTTGCTCTTGCGGTGGTGGGGGCGGCTGCTGCACCAGAGGCGGGCACAGTACTCCTCCACCCGCCATGGGTTTTGGGAGCTGATGAGGTGCATGATATCCTTGAACCAGGTTTTGGGAGCCTGTGGCACCAGCCAGGGCTCGGGGCAGAGCAGGTGCGGGAGCTCGTCCCCTCGCCCTCGGGGGACGGTGTGTGCCAGCTGCTCGCTGGCGATCACCTCCAGGGCGGTCTTGGACACGGTCCGGGTGAAGCCGTGCTCCAGCGTTTTGCAGTAGTAGGTGCCGGCATCGTGCCGGTGCAGCTTGCGGAAAAGCAGCCCGTGCTCCGTCTGCAGGATGCGCTCGTCCGTCTTCACCTGTCGGCCACCGCGAGGTTGGGGGTGTCCAGGTCTGGCCCCACACCCCTCCCGTGTGCCCGCAAGGGGAGCAGGTGCAGGGGAGCCTCACCTCATCCCGCTGCTCATCGGGGGGCCTCTGGACAAACCACTGCACGCTGGCCTGCGGGGACCGGGGCACGCACTCCAGGAACGTGCTGTTGTCCTCTGCCCCATAAAGCACCTTCTCCTCAACGCTCTCAAAATCACCCACTGGGGCAAAGACAGGCACAGACTCACAGGGAGGGCAGAGCCAGGCTTCCACTTGCCCAGGCGTCAGCCCCCCTTGGCCACCGTGTGACTTCATCCCCTTCTCTCCCAGAGGACAGCCCCAGCCCCAGCAGCACCCACCTTCTCTTGGTCTGGTCTATGAGATGGGCAGGTGAGAGTGCCCACATGGAATGGCCACAAGCCCCTCTGTGTGCTAGGGGTGTGGATGTCAGGACATCTTGGGGCACCTGGAGGAGCCCCTCAGCCCTGCAGGCCCCCAGTCTCTCACCGGTCAGGTTCTGGTCCAGACACTGGTGTGCAGGGTGGCTGTGGCGGGCATCCTGGCGGCGCTGGCGGCGCTTGCCGGAGGGCTGGTAGTGGGTGCAGGTGGTGCCATCCCAGGCGCAGTAGGGATCCCTGGCCAGGCAGCACTCGGCACAACCAGTGCCGTAGGACTCACACTGGTGCAGCCGCACCTGGGCCACCCCCAGGCTGGAGCCCACGTAGAGCGTTTGCTGGGGGAACAGCACCAAGGTGGTGATGTTGGCAACCCCCATGGGCTCAGCACCTGGGGGCCCAACCAGGACACCCCAGGGCAAGCACCACACAGCTTTGAGAGGCTAGTGACCACAGCTGGTCACCTGCCTGGTCCCCAGCCCCGTGGCCAAGCCGTGTCTGTACTCACACGCTTGACGGAGATCTCCATCTGTGTGATGGGCACAGGCACCTGTAGGAGATGGGAGTGGTCATCAGGCTGGCATAATCCTCACCACGGACAGCCCAGCTCATTCAGAGCCACCAGGGCTTGGCAGAGAATCAGCAATGTTTTGTGGAGGGTGAAAATACCCCCAGCCACCCTCTTCCCTCACAGCCTCAAGACCTTCCAGTGACCAACAACTCAGTGACAGCCCCGAGCCTCCATCCCCACGTGTGTCCCCAACCTGAGCCCACCCCACTGCCCCCTCCCTTACACATGGGGCAGTAAATGTCACCTTAAAAACCTGCAGCTCCTCCAAGATGACTTCCTCAGTTGTGGCTGAGCTTGTCTTCTGCAGGACCACCACCTTCAGCACTGAGCCAGCATCTGGGGGCCGAGGAGGATGGAGGTGTGAGCACCCTGCATCACACAGCCCTGGGAGCCCCAGCTCCGGGGCTCCTTCCTGCACTGCTCCTGCTGCTCACCTGTCCCAAGGAAGAGGATGTCGTGCTGCCCGTCCTCGGCCTCCACCCTGTCCACCACGAGCTGGCGCAGCCGGTGGGGCAGGTCGGTGTTCACGAGGAGGGGCCGGCGGTGCCGGGGGTACACGGCCTTGTACATGAGGGGGTGGGCGCGGGCGAAGTGCAGCACCTCGTCGGGGAAGTCCTTGGTGGTGCTGTACTGCCGCCGGGGCTGGTTGGTGGTCTTGCTGGGACACTGAGGGGACAAGAGGGGACCAGCTCAGCCCAGCCACCCCAGCACCCATCCCTCCTTCCCCCTTCATTGCTCCTGAGAGCTGGTTTGGGTCCCTCTCTGCCTTCCAGTTTGGAATCCATCTTTTCCACCCCTTTGCCAGACCTTGGCAAACCACCGGCTGACCTCTCCAGGAGGTGAGAAGATGGGGGATGGCCCCACCACCATCCCAAAAGAGCAGAGGGGACCTGGAGCTCCAGGGAGTCACTCACCACGCCTGGCCGTGGGTAGGGCACCCTGCCCTCGTAGGCACCCCACCGGTGGTGGGGGCTCTCCCGGTGGGCAAAGGGCCCGTTGAAGACCTCCCGGATGTCGGCCATGCGGTACACACAGACAGCAGAGCCCCGGAAAATGTGGCTGAAAGGGGATGGAGAATGGGTTGAGCAGAGCCATGCTTGGCACTGCTGGCAGCGGGAGCACCGACATCCCTGTGCAGACCAGGGGAGTGGCCAGCAACCCTTGGTGACAGTGACAGGGCAGGTCATGGGCAGCTGCAGCTGGATATCCCCAGAGACGAGCTGGACCACTCACCTGACGGTGCTGAAGAGGGCATAGATCTCTGGGCTCTTCCCATCCTTTGTCCTCAGCAAGAAGACATCCTCTGGAAATGAGAGCATGTTTTTTTTCCTGGATTCCAACTAAGTGACCAGCCACCAACTAAGTGACTAGCCCCGGTGCAGTACAGCTCCACGCACCCCTTACCCAGCTCATCAAAGTAGGTATCGATGCCACCAGGGCCGGGGACAGAGCACACCAGCCGGGCTTTGTTGAAGGTACTCCACTTGTTGACCAGCACTCTCTGACCACCAGCATCATTCTGCAGGGACAGGGAGCATCAGGGCCACTGCTGTGACTTGGTGCATCCCTGTCCCCCGCAGTCCCCACCAGCATCTCACCACGCAGACACGCCCCACACGGCTGACGATGGCGTGCTCCTTGCTGTCTGCCTCCACCACCTTCTCGGTGAAGAAGAAATAGGCTTTGTCATTGTCCCGGTCATCATTGTCTGGGATCAAGTGGGCTGCCACAAATTTCGGATCTACAAGCAAGAGCCAGCCATGTCAGGTGGGGAGAGAGGGAACAGCCACCACCTCCAGACCCCACACCATGCTGGGGCCGGATGCCAGCCAGGAGCACCCCCAGACCTTGCTGCCCTGGTGCCTTTCCCTGCTCTTAGCTGGCACGGGGGATGCTGCACCATGGCCACAGATGCTCTGGCCACCACAAGGTTCGTGGTCCCCGGCACTAGCCCTGCTGGGGGGAATGGAGGGGCAGAGGGAAGCTGTTACCGTTGAGTAAGCGCTGGTCCACCTCTGTGCGCAGGGCAGAGCGGGTCCCCATGCTGCGGAAAACACCGGGATCGCGTCCCAGGAAATCTGCGGTGAGGCCGGCGTACAGCTCCCCACCTGCAAAAACACCCAGCTGGCACAGGGACCATCCCTGGCCCAAACCCCAGAGGCTCCCAGATCGTGAGGAAGACAACCCACCGATGATGGTGCTGGCGAAAGCACGGCTGGGCTCATGCGGGCACCTGCCCCGGCCACTCTCCACACTGGCGGGGTCCAGGCTGAAGGTGTGCTGGGGAGAGCAGCAGCCAGGTGAGCCCCAGGCTGTGCCTGGGCATGCAGAGGCCAGCTCTGGTCCCTGCCTGACTTGCACCTCACTCAGTGCACCCAAAGATCATCTGGAAGCAGGATCCACGCTTTTTGAGGCAAGACTGATGCCATGAGGGTCCAAAGGGACCCACCAGCTCCACTGCTCGCCCGCCTGCCTAGTCGGAGTCATCACGGTACAGGCAGAGCTCCCGCTGCCCAGGCAGGGCCAGGCTGTGAGGAGGGCTCTGAGGGGTGTTCTGCCATCCCACCCCAGCCAGCTTGATTTATGAGCAGTTAGCTGGGAGAGGAGAAAATGCCACCCCCACCTCAGCCCCTGGGGACATGTCTGTAAAGGGAATGCCAGGCCAGACAGATGGGAAAGCTGGACAGGGGGCAGCAGAAGGACAAAGGGACTACAGGGAGCTGGTTCCTGACACACCCCCCCACCAGTATTCAGGGTAGAGCAAACTCCACATCTAGCATCCCCACGCAGTCCCAAGGCCCCTCAGGAGAGAGGCAGGCAATGGGGATCTACATCCCAGGGGTGTCCTGCTGGGGATGCTGCCCTACCTCGCCACGGTGCCCCACGTAGACAAAGGTGCACATGGGGTGGAAGGCGCCCGTCCCACAGGCCAGCAAGTGTGTCCGGTTGTAGGGATGCAGCACACGGACGTAGTTGGCACAGTCAGTCTGGGGGGACAGCAGGGGAGAGGAAGGGTCACAGGGTATTGGTGCCTTGCCCACCCCCAGCCCCCTGCCTCTGTCTAGGGCCCTACGACAGTGGGTGAGCCCCAGCCCTGGCTCCCTGCCTCCAGCCCGGTGCCAGGGATCTGGGGTGGCAGCTTGTACCCACTGACAGGGCTTGTATGGACTTCATCTGGGTGGTCCCCAGCCCACTGCAAAAGGACAGGGCTTTTTACTGGTCCTCCTGCTGCAAGAGCATCCCAGGGGACCCACACGGGATCCAGCTGCCACCTGGGCATCTCCTGCCTGCAGGCACCTGTGCACTCACCCTGTCACACAGCCCACGCTAGCCAGGGGAGCAACGTCACCTGCCCAGCAAGCTCCAAGCCCTGCCCCAAGCCCCTGGCGCCCAGGACGTGACCAGATGCAGGGACATCCTTCCCCGTCATGTTCCTGCTTACGCCAGGGATGAAACAAAAGGAGGAAACAGTGGAGACAGAGACCCACAGGCATCCTGGGCTGCCTCCAGAACAGCCCTGGTCGCTGCTGTCTGGAAGTGTCCCCTTCTCTGGGGGATGACAGCAATGACACCCCCAGGGCTGGAGACCTGCCACCTCTGACTTTGCACATTATCTCCTGGCAGTTCCCACTGGAAAAGGGCTCCCATCCTTCTCCACCATTAGCTTGGCAGCTCCCCCTGGCCAGCGCCAGCCCTGCCTGCCCTCCATTGTCCCCTCCACAGCGGGATGCGAGGCCCCTCATCTGCTGGGAACACCGCTGCCGAGCCGCCCCGGGGGTTCCCAGCTTCCTGCTGTTTATTTTCCCTTTGCAAAGAGCCTCTAAAATAGCAAGTGAAAAAAAATATATGTTCAAGGAAAATAAAAAGTTGAGCCTGCCCTGGCTTGGATCTGTCGGTGAGAGCTGGTAAAATAAACACCGAGAGCAGAACAGGGACTCCTGGGAGCAATTTGTCTGGGCCAGGGGAGCCTTGGGGACTTTCGCCCCGCCACAGTCCTGCTTCATATCAGGGCAGGGGGACACAAAGAGGGGTAAGGTTTAGGGAACAAGGTCACCAAACCTGAGCCAGTTACAGATTTCCCACCACTGGAGACAGCCAGGATGGGCCAGGCAGTGTTGCTGGGGTCTGGAGCACACCATGGGGATTTTTGTCCCTCCAAGCTTGGGTCCCAAAGCCCAGCTATCCCTGCCTGCTCATGCAGCCACATTGGGACACACTGACCACCACTCTGTGGCCATGGGGCTGAGCAGAGCCACCGAGACAGGATTTCCAGAGCCTGGAGCGAGCCTCTTGCATGGCCAGGATTGGCCACTGACTCCCTGCCTCAGTTTCCCTTGTGCACCAGGATTAAATGTCCCCTGAGCCCCAGGGGGCCATCCCTGGCAGGTGACAACAGCCCAAACATGGGGGGAGCCATCTGGCACAAGGGGACCCCCACATAGGGAGAGACTCACCCCTGGGTCCTTCCCCTTTCGAAAACACTCCTCCGTCTGCCCAGGGCGGGGTGGCCAATGGATCTGGAACACAAAGGGTCTGTTGGAGCAGGGAGGGGGGACAGCAGGGACCCAGCCATGCAAATCCACATCCCCAGGCTGCCAATGGCAAGGGGATGGAGAGAGGGACAGAGAAAGGGACCACAGCTCCCTGGAACCCACCCAGCCCAGGACTCCCACTCTATAACCCCGGGCAGGACCCTTCCTCCTGGGGAGATGCGTCCTGGCAGTAATAACCCACAGCTGGGCTGGATTGGGGTGGTCATGCTGGGGATAGCTGGAGCTGGACTGGAAGGGGGTAGGCCTGTGGGTGGCCTGGGGAAAGGGTGCCCAGGGGACAGCAGGAGTGATGGAGTCCATGTCCCCCACAGCCTTTAGCGGCTCTCAGACCAAGGGCAGCTTGGGTACACAAGCCCTTGACCCCACCGCAGTGACCCAGCACACCGAAGGGCACTTCATTTCCTCCTCCTCTTTCTTCAGCTAGAAACTGCCCAGAGCTGTGTTTGAAAAACAAAAAGTCAAAGTGGAGAGGGTGAAAGAGGAGGGGAGCCACCACCCGCACCATCACTTTGGTCCACCACCTCTCCCACCAAGGAAGCAGGAGAGATCTGGGGGCTTTGCCGGCTGAACCCTGCCACAACTTCTTGCAATGATGGATCCCTTTAGCTCCGTGTCTCTGCAGGCTTTCAGCTGAATATTTGGCCCGTGAAGGGGATGCCCAGATGGTGATGGGCAGCACTCAACCTCCCAATGACAGTTTTTTAGAAGAGTGGGGTCCAAAACAATGCTCAATACCCAGAAATCACTGGTGGGCTGCACCATCAGTCTCTGAGGCTGATGATCGTGACTAATTGCCAGCTAATTGCCCTCCAGACACCACAGCCAGCCTGCCCTTGCCAGGCTCTACAAGTTTATGGAATAATTTTGAGGCACTTGAGATGAGGCCATCCCCAGGGCAGGTCTTGTTTCAGAGTGACTTTGCCTGGCTCAGTTGGGCACTGACAGGTCCACAGCGGCCAGGGTGGGGACAGAGACTCCAGGGTGCTCAGCAGGACCCAGCTCACCTCCTTGGCATCTGCACTGGTCCTGTCCAGGAGCAGGGAGTAGAGCACATCCTTCCCCCCGATGAAGAGCCGGTCGCGATACTCATCCAGGTAGAGGGAGCGGAAACCCAGGAAACCGCGGTGACCAAAGAAGAGGACGGAGCGGTTGGTGCCTAAAAGCTCTGCCAGGAAGAGATGAAAACATCAGCAGGAGCCATCCCAGCCCCAAGGGTTCCTCCGAGCTGCTGCTTCTGAGTATCATGCAGTTGTCCTGGAGTCAGCAGAGCCGCTCACAGCCACTCTGGACTGCAGCATGTCGCCATCCCTTCCCAGAGGCATGGACATCCCAGCCTCAACCTGGCTGGAGTGCTCTTCTCCCTGTCAGCCAAGGATGAAGCTGCAGAGCCAAAAAGCAGCAAGGTCCCAAGCAGGGTTGCCACCCCCAGCAAGGTTTGGCTGAACCACCCCGGACTCCTGCTGAGGCCGTGCCACCGCAAGCTGGGCTGTGCCATCAGCCCCGGGCTGGGCTCACACAGGGCTGGGATGGTGGCGAGACCGGACATGGCGTGGGCAGAAAGCAAGGCCTGTCCCTGCTGGGTGCCAGCCAAGGACACAATAGCAGGCACACAGCCAGTGCCATGGGGAAACTGCCACACAAAGCCCGCCACTGCCACCACCACCAGAACTCACTGACAGGGACGCTTCCTCCCCAGGCACCTGGAGAGAGACACCAGCATGGGGGTACTGCATCCCTAGGATGGACATCACATCTCAAAGCAACTGGGTCTGACAGTCAAAGCCCCCAGAGCAGGCCCAAGCCTGAATCTCGTGCGATGCCAAGGGGACCCTCACAGTGACGATGAGGCGGGAGCAGTGGCTCGACTGGTTTCCGGTGGGAAATGACTTCCAGGGTCACCAAGCTGGCACAGTGGCGCCCACACAGCTGCCACAGCTGCCAGAGGGAGAGGGCCAGAGGGAATGGCTCAGCTCCATGGGGCTCTGAAAACCATCCCGACCCCAGGCCAGGCCACTGTGACTGCCAGACGGAGAAGGAGGAGGAGGACAAAGCGCCATTGATGAGCACAGCTCTGTCCCCAAACACCCTCCGGCCCGGAAGACTGCCAGCCACTGCTGCTGACCCCAGGGAAACACCCAGCCCGAGCATCTCCCACATGTCCCCGTGAGAAGGGAGGTGGTGCTGGGACAAGCCCAATTGGCACAGCTCAGGACACTGGGGTGCCAAGTCCTGCTCTTGCTGGGGGGACATTTGTCACTTCCAGCCAGGAGGTGGCCAGCGATACAATGCCACATCCTGGTGGGAAATGTGTCTTCTAGGCCCTGCAAGGGAGACAAGGTCCATCCCCAGCAGGGGACAATAGACACCTTCACCCCATCACACACCCCATCCCTGCTCAAGGGCAGTCCCAGTGCCCGAACTGGTGATGCCAGTGGCACAGAGGATACAGCTCCAGTGGCTCCATTCTCATCGGGAAGACCCCTGTGCCTGCAAGCAGAGCTGGCTCCCGGCACTGTTGGCCCCTCCACCCAGTCTGGTACCCTCCTCCCTGTGCCCTCCCAGCATCAGGTCCTCCCGTATCACCGGGTACAGCCCAGGAAAATGCTGTCATCTCCTTCTATTCTTGCCCAGCAGTAATATTTTCCCAGCTCAGAACAACATTGGCCAAGTCGTCGGGCTCCTTTTATTGTTTCAGGCAAGGCTTCCCCTTCTCCCCCAGACCTGGCGAATTCCTCCTGTGCCTCGGGTTACACTGGCTCAGGGCGCCTTCCTCTTCACCTCCCCAGGGAACAGCCCCTTGCCATGCCCCATCCATTCCTGGGACACCTTTACCCCAGGGTGGGGCTCCCGCGAGAGCCACCCCACAAGCGGGGGTCCCTCGGGAGGGACAGCAAAGAGCACAGGGCAATGCTTCCACTCCACACAACAGCAAAATGCTCTGTCCCGTCTCACATGAGCCACTGTTGGAAGTCGAAACAAAAGGAAAAAAGTGGCTTGAAGTGTGAGGCTGGGTACATGGCCATCCCTGCACCCACAGCACTGTCCTTGTCACCCCCCAAAGTCACCTCACAGCCACGCAGAGCCCAGGTCGAGGAGCTCTGCAGAAACAGCTTCAGCTCACCACGGGTTTAATTTCCGAGGCTCTAATGTTTTTAATTGAAATTTTCTTTTTTTTTTTTTTTTTTCTTCCCCCGGGGAGAAGGCGGTGGCAGAATTTGTTTCATGGGAAATTTCAGTTTCTGTTTCCAATTTGGAAGACGAATGGAATAATCAGCTTAAGGAAAAAAAAAAAAATCTTCCAAAGGTGGCTCATTCCCTGTGGGAGGCTGAGAGGAGCTTCCACCCCGCCCCGGGGCAGCTCCTCGCACCTGGGAAACGGCCGCGCACGGCTGGACTTTGCGCTGGAGTGGATCAGACACTGAGCCAGACCCTGAGCCCCACGATTCACCCCTGCTGAGACCTCAAATCTCCTCGCTCTGCTGCCAAACCCAACCTGAGGACACCGGATCGCATCACGGGGCAGAGCCATGAGCCATCCCGGACTCTCAGGATAAGGGGGTGGGGGGCACTGCATGCCTCAGTTTCCCGTTCAACAGAGAGGCAGCCCCTGGGGTCACCTGCTGTGCCCCAGGACAGAGCAGAGGATGCAGCCAGACCCGGGAACCCCCAGCCCAGGCAGCAGAGGAGCAAATTTTCCCCTGGCACTGCAGCCCCCGGGGCTCTGAAGTGCTGGGTTGCCCAGGCCTTTCCCCCTTCTGGGAAGGGGGAAGATACACATTATGTAATTTATGTTAATTTTTTTAGAGCAGGTTCATTGCTTTGAGGCCAGGAGGAGATTGGGGCGCCCCAGGCTCCGTCAAGTTTGGCAGGAGCAGCCCGTGGATTAGGTTGGCAGGGCGGGGGATGCGGCGAGCCAGAGCAGGATCACAAGAAGAGTTTTAATTAAAACCAAGCACTGCCCCCGCAGCCCCCCGAGGGGCCCCGGCACCCCAGCACCCGCACCCCAGCGCCACGGGGCTCGGAGGGTGCAGCCCGGGGACCCACCCACCCACCCAGCCGAGGGCAGGATGCTGAGCGCCCACCACGCCGGGGGACCACCCGCGCACCGCAGCCCCCCCCCCAACACACAAGAGAAAGCGTGCCGGGGCCAGAACACCGCCGTGCCTCAGTTTCCCCGCACCCCACGTGGGAGACGATCCCCCAGGGGCAGCAGCGGGGCTGGCGCGGAGCCCGGCGGCACAATCCCTGTCCCCGTCACCCTGCTCCCCTCTTCCTCCTCCTTCTCCTCGGGGGTCCCCACGTCCCGCGTGGGGAGCGGAGAGTGCCGGGCAGCCACCCACCGAAACCCCGGCCCAACCCGAGCCCCCAGCACAATTTGCCCACCAACCGCACCAAAAAAACCCCGTACTCCGGGCGCGGCGCCCGCAGCTGAGGCTCCCCAAGCCCCCAGGGCCCCGGAGGGGGGACCCTGAGGACACCCCTCCGTGGACAGCCCCCCCCGTCCCGCAGCAGGTGCCCTCGGCCCGGCTCACCGCGGTAGGACAGGCGGAGCCGGGGCAGGCTGTGCCCCGCCGCCCAGAGCCAGCACAGCGACAGCGACACCGCCACGGCCGCCCGCATCCCTCCGCCGCGCCCGCGGCCGCCGGTGGCACCGAGCTTTTATGGGGCCGACATCCGACCGCCCCCGGCCCGCCCCGGCCCGCCCCGGCCCGGCCCCGCCATACCCCGTCCCTGGGCGGCGGGGATGCGCGGGGGGACGGCCCCATCTCCCGGGAGGACCCCGAGAACTCCGCACATCCCCAGAAGTGTCCCCTGCCAGCGGCGCTTTAGCCGTTACTGCAGTTCCCTTCCCAAGAAGTGACCCTGCCAACACCTCTGGCTCTCCCCTGAGGTTGGGGAGCAAGGGAGGGAAGCTGGGGTCCTCCAGCCTCGCACTCCTGAGGTAGGAGAGGGCACACAGACCTGCCCCGCGAGAAGGATGCTCAGCGTGGTGTGTTCTCCAAGCACCAGCAAGCACACAGCTGCCAGGTCCCATCTCAGTGCCAGGCAAGCTGGGGACAGCAGGCCAGCTGGGGCAGGGAACTGAGCAGGGTCGAGGGGGGCACAGGGTGCCACACGTAGCCCTAGCACACCCACAGGGCAGGGGATGCGCTGCTGTCTGCCTGCAAAGGCGCAAAGGTGCCAACACCCTGGGCAAGGACTCCACGGTGCCCACACCACTCCCATGCCATCCTCCCCCAGGGCTGCGAGGTCAGGGGATGTGGTCGTATGAGACATCAGAGAATCCACGCCGGCCTCCCTTGGGAGCCTCATCACACAGGCAGGTGTGTCCCGCATCCAGAAACCTTGGACTTCCCCCTGCACTGAATGGAGGGGAAGGAGCTGAGGAGCTGGTGGTTTCTCCCTCAGTGCTTCATCACCACCAGCCTCATCTCTTCTCCCAGCCCGGCATGGGGCAGCCTCATTATCCCCAGCCCCCCAAGGGTTCCAGCAGCTTTCTTAATTAAAACAGAGGTCAGGAGGCTGGGAGATCCCTGGCTTCCCCCCAACCTTTTTAATGGAGCAGCTCTGCAAGTCTCCCGAGCAGTGTAAAACCACCCCAATTCACTCAGTGGGCCCTTGGTTTCCCTAAGGAACAGCATGGCTGGGACAGATCCCACACCCTGGGGTGCTGGGGAGCCACACAGAACAAGCAAGGAGGAGATGCAGCTGATGGCAGCTCTGGCAGGTAAGCGGAGCTGCCTGCCCAGACCCGCACACTGCCTGCCCTGACCAGAGGGTCTGCAGGAGCGGCACTGCAGCAGAAGCTCTGGAGAGAGGGAGGGAAGGAGAAGGATGAACCCCAGCACCAGTCCCCTGAGGCTGATCGGGAGCAGAGGCCCCTCAGCGTGCCCGGGCAGGATCCTGCCCGCTCTGCTGTCATGCAGGCAATGAGCCCAGGGGAGGAGAAGCACCCCAGCAAACTGCACCATGCGAGGAAATCGGCAGCGCCTGGGCGAGACCCTGCGGGCAGCGCCATCGTGGACAGACAGACAGACTGCTCCGCTCCAGGCTGTGCTTAGCAAGATTTATTGACAGGGAGGGTGGGCAGCACTGGCCCCAGCTCCCCCAGCAAGTGAGCAGGGAGGCAGGACGAGGCATGGGCAGGCAGAGTGGGGCACTGGCCAGCCCCTCACCACCCAGCCAGTGCAGCCAGAGATGGCACAGGGACAGAGGGAGGCACTGAAAACACCAGGAAAGGCTGGAGGCACCTGGGCATGAGGCTCTGCTGGCACTTGGCCAAGGGGGACATAACCCCCTGGGTGTCACCATCAGGCCAGCCCTGAACACAGCCAATGTGGCATGATGCCATCTGCATCCCCAGCACACTAGCAGGTATTTGCTGTGCCCAGCCCCTGCCCCTCTTTTTAAAGCCTTGGCTGTCTCTGCTTGGCACCCCCTTCCTGCCCCTTGCCAGGCACTCAGCCCTCAGCAGGCAGCGGGGGCACTGAAGCCAGGGCAGTCAGGAGGCGGGCGTAGATCTCGATGCCCCGCAGGAAGACTTGCTCATTCAGGAACTCGTTGTGGTCGTGCAGCAGCACCGGGGTGCGGTTCATGGGCGAAAAGCCAATAGCAGGGTGTCCTGCCTGGAGATGGGGAGGCACAGGGTGAGGTCAGAGCTGGCAGGGGCACCACGTGCCCCCCTTCACCTGGACACAGCTCCTGCTTGGGGCTGCAGGTCTGCTGGCATCGCACTCACCGCTCGGATGTAGCGGCTGTCAGTGGCAGCCGGGAAGATCTCGAGCTTGAGCTGCAGCTTCCTGTCAAGTGAGACCCTGTGTCAGCATGGGTGCAGGGCCAGCCAAGTCCCCTGTCCCCCTCATACCCCATGGGCAAAGAGACTGTGCCAGGACATCCCTCAGCCCTGAGGGACACTCAGTCCCATCCCTTTTGGGGGGCAACGGGGAGATGCTTTGGCACATCACAGGGCTCCCCATCCCAGCCTCTGACATGACCCCAGAGACCCCCAGGGACCACCTGGCTTCCACCAAAGGATGTCCCTCCCAGGCTTCCACCCTTCCTGGGGACACTACTTACATGTCCCTACAGACCCCGCTGAAGGCCTTCCACCACGGGTCCGACTCCTCGGTGGATGTGATGTGTTGGTCCATGCATTTCTGACAGAGGGAGAGGGCAGATGAAGGGGCAAGGAGGTGGCACTTGGCAGGGGAGGGACAGGCACGATATGCCCAGGTGGCTGAGACCCCTCACCTGGTGAAACTCATAGGTGACACCATCCCCAGCACCGCGGCACCACATGGCCACCTGCTCCTCGAAGGCCTGGGGCAGAGACCAGAGGAGGAGTGTGAGCAGGGTATCCTCATCCCACTCTCCTGGGTGGGGCTGGCAAGGTGCCCACCTTCAGGTCCACGGTGGGTGGGATGCGGATGTCGAAGCTGGCGGCCATCTCGGAGGGCACCACGTTGAAGGAGACGCCCCCCTCCAGCATGGTCATGTTGAGCGAGGTGACGTCCCCTAAGGTCAGGCTTGAGTCGGACTTGAGCCTTGGGGGATGCAAGGGAGAGTCACTATCTGCCCCCGTGGGGAGGAGTGCTTCCCCACCCTGCCATCATGCAAAACGGGAAACTGAGGCACAGGGCAGCAGCGCCAGATCACAGCCTGGCTTGGGATCCCAAGGACCCCCTTCATGGACTGAACTAAGCCACTGCCATCCCACTGCCCATCTCCTCCTACCTCTGCTTCTCGCTCTCCCTGAAGGCCAGGAAGGAGTTGATGACTTTGTGCTGGGGAGGGAAGGGCAGCGGGTGAGGACCAGCCCCATGGGCAGGGGCCTGGCAGCCCAGGGCAGCACGGGGGGAGCACAGGGTGTACCCCCTCTCTTACCATCTTCTCAGCCGCCGTGTTGCTGATGAAGCGGGACCCATGCCCGGGGCTACCCATGCACTTCACCTTTATCCCTGCAGCAGTAGGCGTAGAGGGAAGGGTGGAGCAGAAAGCCTAGGATAGCACCAGTGCCCCAGTGCCCAGGAGAGCCAGGGACAGGGCAGTGGACACACAGATACTCACACCACGGGCTCCTCTCGCCATAGAAGACACTGAAGGTGTCAGATGGGCTGGCCAGGCCTGTGGTGGACACAGACAGGGGGTCAGTGGGGCATGGGGGTGCCATGATGTGCCCCCTCTGCTCTGTCCTGGCAGCATTTTCCCTCCAGACTGGCACCATGTGGGTCACTGCCCAGGGGAAGGATCCCCTAAGGGGGTCCCTGGAAGCATGTGGGATGCTGGTGCCTGGGGAGTGATGCCAACAGGCAGAGGAGTGTGTGCCAAGAGGAGACACATCCCTGTGCCAGCCCTATCACCACTCACCCTCATCCATGGCAAAGCCCACGTTGAGCACTTTGAACTCAGGGCGCTGCACGAACATCTCCATGCCCTTGTGTCCGCCCACCTCCTCATCTGTGGGGGAAAGCCTGGCATGGAGGAAGGCACTGGGGCATCCCCCAGCCCGCTACCCCCTAGGCCTCCTTCCATGCCAGCTTGGATGCCATCAGCACACCCGATGTCCTCAGACATGGAAACCTCTCCAGCCTTGAGCTAGGGGAGGTTGGAATCTGGAGAGCCTGGTGCCTGGCTGCCACGGGAGACTCCAGAGCACAACCCAGCTGCCAGCCCCTTCTGTACCTCCTGAGAGGGAACAGCCTGGGGACTCACCAGGCACAAAGGTGAGGTGGATGGTGCGGGCAAAAGACTTTCCCTCTGTCTTCAGCCTCCGGATGGCCTCAAGGTACCTGCAAGGGAAGGTAGTGTCTGGTCATCGTGGAGGAGAGGGGCTTGTGTGCTCTCAGCCACCTCAGGGCAGGTCAAGCGGTGGCACCTCTGGTCCCAGGGACCCTGAGGACAGTGGCATCCTGTCCTGCATCACTCAGAGACACCACCAGCACCGTGCCCACCCAGCGGGTGCAGAGCCCTCCACTCACTGGATGGAGACACACTTCATATCCTGGGCACCCCGCGCGTAGATGTTGCCTTGCGAGTCCTTAACTGCCTCGAAGGGTGGGTAGGTCCAGTGCTCCTGCAGGGAACAGCATCCATGATGGCAGAGGGGCACAGAGGGCACCAGCTCCCATCCACCCTGTCCTCCCCTCCGTGCCCTTCCCACCCCTCACCCTGTCCCAGCACCTCAAAGACAGGCACGACGTCGGTGTGGGAGTTGAGGAGGATGGAGCGTAGGCGGGGGTTTGTGCCCTGCCAGGTGAGGATCAGCACCACACGGCCCTGGCACACCTGTGGGACAAAGGTAGGATGTCACCAGGGTCCAGGATGGGGACAGAAAGGCTTGGACCAGCAGGCTGGAGCCAAAAAGCATCAGCTTAGGAAAAGTTTCTGGATGCCACCCGGCCAGTCACCCCTTTCTCCACTGGGAGAGGGAGCAGGCCTGCCTGAACCCGCACAGCCAGCCAGAGCCCGGCTGCAGGTGCCAAACCTGGCTGCAATTCAGAGGAGGGAAGACAAACCCAGCATCTTCCCCTGGTGCCCGGGAGTCTCCCAGGACAGCCAGTGCCCAGCAGGAAGGATGGCCCCAGCCAACGTGACCCTGCCAGGTCCCCAGCTAATCATAGCACAGGCAGCTGCAAAGGTCAGTGGGGAGCAGCCAGAATACTGGCTTAAGGAAGGGCTCAGGTCAGCAGAGGATTACAGGCAGAGGGGATTCACTCCTGTCCAGCTCTGGGTGCAGGCAGAGGAACATCTTGGTCACTAAGGACCCAAACACAGGTGGATAGATGGGTGGACAGACTGGAGGCTGCTCCTCAGCTTGCTCACCTCCACTTTTTGGCAGGCCAAGCCCAGGTCGGTGCCGACACGCTCCAGAAACCGGATGGCCGCATCTGGGGAAGAGTAGGGATGCTCAGAGTTACAGCGGGGTTTCTCATTGCAACCCCCCAGGGACCCCAAGGCTCTGTGGGGTTCCCAGACCAGGGAAAGAGATGACAAGAGAGGGCAGGTGCTGCAGGTCCTGGACATGAGAGGTGGCCATGAGCAGGGAGAGGAGCAGCTCATCACCATCCCTTTGGGGTGAGGACTTGGGAAATATGAATAAAATAAAAATTGAAGGGGGGTAAGTTCAGGGAGAATGTTTCTCCAGTGGAGTTTTGGGAGCTCCTCACCAATAAAATGTACTTTAGTGGGAAGACATAAATGTTAACAAAAGGAGATCACTCATCCCAGAGCCAGGGCAGCATGGAAAAGGAAGCAAGGAGCACGGGACTGGAAGAAGCAAACAGCAGCTCTGAGGGCACTTGAAACGTCCCTGCCCCAGCCAAAGGCACCAGCAGAGATAAGGCGCAAAGGAGTTCACTCGTTAAAACCACCATCAAAACAGCCCCAGCACAGGACTTGGGCACCTGGGTCCAAAGATCAGAGCTGCAAAGCTGCATTGCCAGATCCCCACATGGCTCCCCATCCTGTCCCCCCATCCTCACCATAGTCAGGTTTAGGGTGGACGGTGTCAATCCTCAGGTACTCCCGGAAAAGCGTAACCGAGGGGTTCTCTGAGGCCCCTGTGCTCTTCCCGGGCTTCCCAGGTGCCATGTCTGGGACCAGGGCTGCAAAGCTCTGGGGAAAGAGCTGCAAGATGGTTAATCACCCACCGGCCCCTCCAAAGTCCGCCCTCACACTCAGTCGTCACAGAAACCGAAGGGAGATGGGGCAAAGTTCTCCCCCATGTGACTCCTGGGACACTGCCACCATGGGAGAAATCCCCCCCACTTGGGTACAGAGCAGGATGGGGTGTGCCTCCCACACTGTCCTGTCTTTCTTCCCCCAACACACATGTTCCTGCCCCAAACACAGTGCCAGGACAGGCTGTGATGCCCAGGCAAGGGGTGAAATCCAGGGAAGGGCTAGCTGGGAGGAAAGGGGGGCAACTAGGTGGGGGAATATGAAGAAGGGTAGAGGGGAAGAGGGGTGTGTCAAGTAGGGAGACAGGTAGCTGGGATTAGCCAGGGGTTAGAGGTTTGGGGGAATGCTGGGGGATGCAGGCAGGGAAGGCGGGATGCTGGTGTAAGGGGGTCCAGGTAGGGAGAAGGGAACTACTGCCTGGCTAAGGGGATGAAGGAGAGCTGCAAGGAAAGGCTCTGAGGGTGCAGGGAAATGGGGGTGGTGAAGGGGGATTGAGTGTTAACAGAGGACAGAGGTACTGGGAGACCACATTAGGGTGCCAGGGTACTGTGGGAGCTGTTTGAGGGGTGCTGGAGGAGCAGGAGGATGTGGGATACTTAGGGGCACATGGGGGTTCAGCAGGAGGGGTGAAGGGGAGCACGGGGGGGTGTATGGGAGCAGGGGCTGCAGAGAGGCTATGAGGGGTGCAGTGGGACTGTGGTTAGGGGTGCAGGGGTGCCGTGGCTGGAGGTGCAAAGGGGCACAGGTCGGGTACAGGGGTACCATGGCTGGCGTGCAGGAAGCGGGCACAGCGGGGTGCAGGGGTACCGCAGCTGGGATGCAGGGACACCATGGTTAGAGTTGTGGGCAGGGCAGGGTCCCGCGGGTAGGGCTGCAGGGGTACTGTGGTTAGGGGTACAGGGTGAAGCAGAGGGCAGGCAGGGCACCGTGGTTAGGGCTGCAGCACTTGCGTTATTGGGGTGCAGGCGCAGCACGGGCAGAAGGGCAGAGGGGTGCTGGATACTGTGGTTAGGAGTGCAGGGGGTGCAAGATACCACGGTTAGGGGTGCAGAACGGTGCGGCAAGGGGGTGCAAGGGGGTAGACGAGGGGTGCAAGGGGGGGGGTGCAGGATACCTTGGCCCGGGCTTGAGGGGGGAGCGAAGGCACCGGAGCACCCACCCGCGGGGTGCCGGGCGCTGCTGTCCGGCCCCGCTGCCCGGCCCCCCGCCGCCCCCGGCCCTACCTCAGCGCTGCCGCCGCCGGCGCTGCCCGCCCGGCCCCGCTCCGCCCGCTCCGCTCCGCTCCGCCCCGCCGGCAGCAGCGGGCAGGAGGCGGGCAGGGGCGGGCAGGGGAGGAGCGGGGGGAGCAGAAGTGGCAGGGTGAACGCAAGGGGCACAGGCCACCCTCCTGGCCTCACACTAGGGGCAGAGAGATGAGGCTGGAGCTCGAGCAGCCCCGCGGCGCTTGGGGACACACGCAGAAAGCAGAGCAGCATCAGTTTATTGGCCTCGTGACAGACGACACCCTGTCCTGCCAGCAAGGGACACCGCCAGTCCCCACCCCCGCCACCCTGGGGGTACCCCAAGAGGGAACAGCACCCCTCATGCCAGCTCTCTGTGTCTCCCAATCCCTTGGACGCCTTCTGCTTGGCAGGGAGGAGGCAGCGCTCACTTCAGCTGGTGCAGGAAGCCCAGCAGGGCCCGGTGGAAGTCCTCTGGCTTGTCCAGGTAGCAGGCATGGCCAGCACCGGGCAGCACGGCCACACGGTGCTTAGGGAGGTGCTGGAGGTTCTGCAGGGCCTGGGGAGCCAGGCTTGTGTCACGGTCACCATACAGGATCAGGGTGGGCGTCTTGGTAAGGGGAGAGAGAAAACAAGAGCAGTTGTCAGAGGGGTAAATGGCCACCACGCTCCCCCTGGACTGTCACCGCAGGGGGCTGCAAAGCTGAGGGGAGGCAGGTGCCAGCACCCTCATGAGCTGGGGGACACAGGTCCCCCTCACTCACCCCAAAACAGTGCCACCCTCCACATCACCCTGCAGCCAGCTGGCTCACAAGGCTCACCAATACCCAGGACAGCCCCCAAGAGCCCAACAACCCACCTGGACCCCCTGGTACTGCTCAGCAGTGTAGTCCTTGGTGCCCACAGGTGCAATGGGCACGAAGCCGGCCAGCTGGTCCCCATGTGCCAGGAGGAAGGGCAGGGCAAAGCGGCCGCTCATGGAGGGGCTGACGAGAACAGGCCTCTGCATGCCCAGCTCCTGGAGGACATGGTCCAGGAAAGTCCTCCGGCCTTGTGCCGTCACCACCATCTCCACTGGGGGCGAATCCCCATAGCCTGGTATGGGGAAGAGGGCATAGGGTGGTCAGGGGGCACTGTGCAGCCTGCAATGGTCTCTCCTCACCAGGGTTCAATGGCTTGTCAAAAAATGGACACTTGCTGAAGCCCCAGGATTGTACAGTCGCAGCCATCAATGGCCCAGGACAGTGACAAATCCCGAGCACACTGCCCCAGGAATCACCAGTAGCCATCCAGAGCCCTCCCTAAAGAGATCCAGAGCCCAGCAGCGACTAAGATGAGGGACTGGAGCTGCCCAAAGTGATCAGCTAAGCACAGTGCCATGGTCCTACCAGGCAGATCTATTGCGACCGCACGGTAGCCTTCTCCAGCGAGCAGTGCCAGCGTGCCCAAGGCCTCCCACGTCTTGGAGGTGAATGCCTGGCCGTGCAGGAAGAGGACATCGGGCCTGCGTGGGGGGAAGACAAGTGGGAAGGGGTCCAGGAAGGCTGCCATGCCTGCAGCGTCCAGCGACCACGGGGGCTGGTGAACACCGACCCCAGGGCCTGCCACCCCCCATGCCGGCGGGCTGACCCACCTCCCGGGGCCGACAGCTGCTGCGGGAGCCTCCCTGTAGAACACGGGGGGCTCTCCCGCAGCCATCCCCGTCCTCACGGTACCGTTGGCCGCGCGCCAACCCCGCTTCCCCTCGTCAGGCCGTGAGCGCCGGGCGGCCGGCAGCAAGAGGTAGAGGAGGAAAGCGAGGAGCGCCCCGAGGAGCAGCAGCCCCAGGCGGCTGCGGGCAAGCAGCATCTCCGCTCCCGCTGGAGAAGGAGAGCGGCAGCGCGGGGCTGCGGGACCCGGCCCCGCTGCTGCGGGGGGACAGGTCCCGGTCCCCGCTGCTCTGCTCGGCCCGGGCCCTGCCCGAGCCCCCGCCCGGCGCTGGCGGCCCCGCTCGGCCCCGGCCCCGCTCGGCCCCGGCCCCGCCGTGCACGGCGCCGCTGAGCCTTCGGGCTCCGTCTGGCGGCAGCCCGCGGCGCCGCAGCCCCGAGGGATGGAGTGGAGCCCTTGCTCGGGGA
This sequence comes from Corvus kubaryi, assembly GCF_017639235.1. Lineage (NCBI taxonomy): Eukaryota > Metazoa > Chordata > Aves > Passeriformes > Corvidae > Corvus > Corvus kubaryi. Next base: position 2,977,234 of record NW_024580659.1, read on the forward strand.
TGGGCTGGGGCTCGGCTAAGCTCGGCAGAGCTCGGCTATGTTCATCAGGGGCTCGGTGGCTCTCGCCAGAGCTCGGGCAGGGCTCGGGATGGGCTCAGTCTGGCTCGGCAGAGCTCGGGTTCTGCTCTACAGCGCTCGACCTGGCTCGGTAGAGTTCGGGTAGGGCTCGCCTTCGCTCGGCAAAGCTCGGCTTCGCTCGGCAAAGCTCGGCTTCACTCGGCAAAGCTCGGCTTCGCTCGGCAAGACTCGGCTGCGCTCGGTAAAGCTCGCCTTCGCTTGGCGGGGCAGGGCTCGGCTCTGACCAGTGGTTCCCGGGGCCGCCCCGGACCTTGCGCTCCGTGAGGCGGTGCCGCCGTTCTCTCGCACGCCCCGTCGGTCTTTGGCCCCGGGACGCGGCACCCCCAGTCCCGTGGTGCAGCGGGGAAGAGGCAAGAGGGGGCCGGCCCCGTGCGCGGAGCAGCAGGTAAGGGCTGCGGGCCCGGGAGCCCACCTGGCACATCAGTGACCCCGCTGGTGCCACCACAGTGAAGGTGATGCCGGTGTGACCTCTCATAGCCCTCCTGCCTTCCTGCCACTGCCAGGCCTCAACAGCAGCAGAAGGCCTGTCAGCCCTTCTGTTCCCACCTGTCACCCCACTGAACAGCCCCCCGGCCCTCAGGCATGGCCACCCCGCGGATCACTGAGAGCACTGTCACAGTGCAAGGACAGACCCTTTTCTACCGCCAAGCTGAGCCAGCCCAGGCAGTGCCCAAGCTGACAGTGCTGCTGCTGCATGGCATCCGCTTCTCCTCCGAAACCTGGCTGCAGGTGGGGACGCTCGCCACACTGGCCGAGAACGGCTACCGAGCCGTGGCCATCGACCTGCCGGGTAAGGTGTGGTGAGCACAGCCCTAGAGTCAGGTGGGGTAGTCACCGGTTTGTGGTGCCAGGATGGCAACCCTGGTGTCGTGGTGTGCTGGCTTCTCCCAGTCACTGAGGTGGTGTGGAGCCTGACAGGGCCACTTCTGTCTCCCACGATTCAGGGCTGGGGCGCTCGAAGGATGCTGTCGCACCAGCGCCCGTGGGCCAGCCAGCACCGGCAGCGTTCCTGAAGGCAGTTTTGGAGGCTCTGGGCCTGGGTCCAGCTGTGGTGATCAGCCCATCGCTCAGTGGCATGTACTCGCTGCCCTTCCTCTTAGAGCACAGCCACCTGTTCAAGGCCTATGTACCTGTGGCACCCATCTGCACTGAGAAATTCACGGCGGAGCAGTATGCCCAAATCAAAGTACGGCCTGGAAGGACACTGGGGAGGTCAGGGAACTGGGAGGGGATGGTGAAGAGGGGACCCTGGTACTGGGGCTGGGCAGGGGAAAGGCCAAGCGGGCCAGAAACCCTGTTGCCACTGAAAAAGGGGAATGTGGTGATGAAGGAATGTAAATGTGAGGTAGTGGGAGGGAAAGAGGGGACAATTGGAGACCCAGGAGTCTGAGCTTCAGTTTCCCTTTGTCATACTGGGTGGGGGAGAAGGGCAAATGTCTCCCCTCCAGGGTGTCCCTGGCCAGGAGGAGCGAGGGCCTGGGTGACACTTGCAGGCTCAGAGTGCGTTCCCCCTCTGCAGACCCCCACGCTGATCGTGTACGGGGACCAGGACGCGGAGCTGGGGCAGACCAGCCTGAACAACCTGCAGCACCTCGCTGAGCACCAGGTGCTGATGCTGCAGGGTGCAGGACACGCCTGCTACCTGGACAAACCCAATGAGTGGCACCATGGACTCCTGGCCTTCCTGCAGCAGCTGAAATGAACAGGATGGGACCTGGGCAGGGGGATGTGGCCAGCCCACCCACCCCTCTGCCTGCACATGCACCCTTGTGCCAACCCAGGTGCTCGGCTGGCACTCACACTGTACTGGCCCACACCAGCACCCACCTCTCTCGAGACCAAATAAAACCCCAGGCTCTGCCACTGCTTTCCTGCCACCTTCATCCTGCTACTTTTCCACCTTTCCCACCTCCTTCCCTCATGCCCGCCTCCATGGCTGCTGTCCCACACAGGTCTGAGGGGTGACAGCAGGGAAGATGCAGCCTCTGAGGGATGGTACATTTGGGACTTGTGGGTGGGTGAGTGCCAGCCTTGCTGGAGCCCACCCATCACTTCTGACAGGACCCCCATGAACCTCAGATGGTGCTGAGGGAGGCCCAGGGCTGTGTTCAGGGACGGGTAGGTCCCTCAAGGTAGTGACAGCCACGTCCCCAGCCTCCTCTTCATCCTCCTCTTCCTCCTCCCACCCCTCCTGGCATACACCCAAGTCCAGGGTAATCCACAGGGGCTTAAAAGGGAACTGCCAGCCCCAGCAGGCTCCTGCCCACGGCAGCATCCACCCAGCACCCTGAGGAGGTGGGGGGCGATTTACCCAACACGAACAGATGAGGGGGCGGGTGGGGAGGCCTGACAGACAGGGGGACAAGACCCCTGCCTGCCACCTGCATCCTCTGCCTTTGGTGCTGCTGCACCGGGCACTCGGGGGCACAGATGGAGCCGGCAGCAGGGTGCCCCCCAGTGCCCCCCCTTCCCCAAGCTTGCCTGGGCTTTAGCTGCTTACGCCAGGGCGCAGGAGGATTTAGTGGGGGAGGTAATGGGGGGGGGGGCACTTTTCTGTGGGTGCAGGATGCCCATGTGGGGGACACAAGGCAGTGCCAGGGGTGCAGGAGCTGGTCCCTGCCCTGGCAGTACGGCAGGACCCCTGTCTGGAGCATCCCTGTCCCCCCAGATGGTTCAGGTCCCCTGTTGCTGTCCCAACCCCCCTATGCAAGGGTGCCTCCTGCCCTTCCAGGCGCTACCTCACAGCAGCAGCCCGGGGTGCCAGCGGGCCCTGGGGTGCCAGCTGCCCCATCCCTGCCCGCTCCGGTGTCCTTGAGCCCTCGAGCCCTGCCAGCTGATCGGCTTCCAGGAAAAAAACCACGCAATTACAAAGAGGGGCGATGTGTGAGCCAAAGGGAGGGGGGCCGGGGGGGCCAGGAATGTCCCCAGCGGTGGCAGATGGCCTTACCCAGGGTGCATTGTTCCTTTTAGTGTCTCTTATCCGCTGTAATAGGATCCCGGAGGGAGGGATGTGGGAGAGGGGAAGAGCGAGGGGGGCCCCGGCGTGGACCGGGGTGGGGGCCGGGGCTGCCAGCTTGGCCCTGGCCTGTCAAGCGGCTCATTGTTCCTGCCCCGGGTGTCACTGGGCGCCGCCGGGGACAATGTGGCACTGAGCGGGGCGGCCGGCGGTGGAGGGACAAGGCGCACGGAAAGGTACCCGCCAGGCCCCACTCCGCGGGGACCAGAGGGCTTGGGGCGGCCGGGAGGGCGAGCAGAGAGAGGTTTCCCCAGGAACGGGGTGGGGGCTTCCTCCTATCGTCCCCCCCTCCCTTTGCCACCCGAAGGTGCCCCGAAGGACGGGCGGTGCCCAGCTTGGTGGCTGTCCCAATGGCAGGTGGCCTGTGCCCATCACCGGGACCTTTGGCGTCCCTGCCAGCCTGGCTCACCTGGGGGAGAGCACCCCCCTGCCCGCAGACCCCCCACGCGTTGTCTGTGGCAGTGGGGGGACACTCGTGGCCCTGCTGCGTTCCCTCTGTCCCACCGCCAGCCTCGTCCTTCTTCCCCCGGCGGGGTCTTTTGTCCCTGGCGGATTCCTGCTGCCATTCATCCCCGGGGGACTGGGGACCCCGGCCGGCTGCGCGGTCCCTGCCGGCACCGCACACAGCTCCGGATGCCGCGGGCAGGGGTTACAGCGGGGTGCATCCCTCCCCCTCCGCCCCACTTCAGGCTCCCCTGCATCAGGAATGGGAATATTCCCCTTCTTCAGTCTCTCCACCTTTCTCCAGCCCGCGGTAACAGGAGGGTGGAGACGGGGCGTTCAAACCACTCCGGGGGTGCGAGCCATAGCACTTAGAGGGTGCGCCACCCCCACCCCCCCCCCCCC
>NW_024580659.1:2981573-2995820 GCF_017639235.1 Corvus kubaryi
CGGCCCCAGCCCCAACACGGGTGCTTTGTTTCAAAGCTGCTTGGCATCGCCCAGCTCGCCGGGAGCCAGCGGTGCCGCAGCCGCCCACCCGGGCCTGGACACGCAGTAATTGTCCTCCTCCCAGGGGCACTGGCCGCCCACGGCCACCCGGGAACAGGGTCCGGGGGGGCCCTGGGGTGCTCTGGGAAGGGACAGGGTGCAGCGGCATCAGTCAATGGGCATCATGCTGTCGTTTGGTTGGGGTGGTCCCAATCAGGGAGCTTGCCTCAGTTTCCCCGGGGGTTTTGCACATGGGCAGGGGGAAGGAAGGAGGAGAAAGAAGGTGGTTTGCATAGCCTGTGAGATCACCCAGGCCACCTCTGCTCTCCCCACTCCAGCAAGCGTCTGCAAACAGAATCCTATCCTACAGCCATGCTCCACACACCTTGCCGCTTTCCCCTGTACCCATCCAGTTCCTGGCTTTACGTGAGACAGACTGAAGGCAGCTCAGGCAGACACACAGCAGCGGGTCCCTTTTGGGGGTGCAGGGTGCCCGTGGGGTGCCATGGGGCCATGTGAACCTCCCCTGCCAGAGCAGGGCACAGTGCTGCCCCTGCCTCAGTTTCCCCATTTCCCAGCTGTAGGATTTTCAAGCTGCAGATCTGGGGGTGGGGGGCTAGCTGGGGCATCCCCCCTGTCTGAAGACCACCATGTCCCACAGACTCATCTCGCCCTCCCGCCATGGCATCGCCGGACGGAGCCAGTGGCATGGGCGGCAGTCCTGAGGAGACGGAGCTCAGCATCACCCTGACCCTCCGCATGCTCATGCACGGCAAGGTAATGGCAGGGGGCTCAGTGCCACTGGGGGGTCAGTGATGCCTGGGGTGAGGGGCCATGTTGGAGCTCCAGCTCCTCACCATGCCCTGTTTTCTTCCCCTGCTCCCAGTCTCTCCTGGGAATAGCATTCCCAGAAGGATTTCTTTCCCCATCCTAGGCCAGGGAGGGGCACATTCCCATGCCCCAGTGTCACCCAGTGTCCCTAGGGCAAGGTCTGCCTGTTGCCAGGCTGTGGGCAGAGGAGGGATGTGGCAGGCAGGGAGCTGCCTGCTGACAGTGCCTCTCTTGTCTGCCTTTTCAGGAGATCGGCAGCATCATCGGCAAGGTAAGATTTGGGGTCCTGTGTGTTGCCAGCCCTTGGCTCCCCTGGACCTGACCACCCACCCTGTTCCTTTACCTGCAGAAAGGAGAGACTGTTAAGAGGATACGAGAGCAGGTAAGGGCATGCTGATGGGCTGCCAGGTCCTGCTGCCTGTTGGGCCTATACCTGGTGGCTCCCATGTGCCTGGCCCCCTAAATCCCAGGTGGAACCAGGGAAAACAAAGCGGCACCCCAGGGAAAGTTGCCTGGGGCAGGTGGGAAGGGGAAGGCTCAGGCTTGAAGGCATCAATCTTCCCCTATGAGGCTACCCCTGGGAGAAGTAATGAAGCACAGGGCTTGTGACATCCCTAATGGGGTGTGACACTGTCCCCAGAGCAGCGCACGCATCACTATCTCGGAAGGGTCCTGCCCTGAGCGCATCACCACGATCACCGGCTCCACCGATGCCGTCTTCCGCGCTGTCTCCATGATCGCCTTCAAGCTGGAGGAGGTAGACAGCCCTCCTACATCCCCGCCAGGTGCCCCCACACCTGCGGGATCCTGGGGGTCTGACGCTGCAACCCACATCCCTCACAGGACCTGGGAGCAGGGGGCGATGGGGTGTCAGCAGGCAGAGCACCCGTGACCCTGCGCCTCGTCATCCCGGCCAGCCAATGCGGTTCCCTCATCGGCAAGGCGGGAGCTAAGATCCGGGAGATCCGGGAGGTGAGGCTGAGGGCAGCCTGGATGTGGGATCCCCTTCTTCCCCTGGAGGCACAGAGCCCTGGGTGTGGGGGCTGCCACAGTCCCACAGGGGCTGGGGGAGGTGATGCAGGAGAGGGAGCACCACCCTGCAGGTCCTGCAATGGTCCCTGGGGGCTCAGGAGGGGGACAGGGGAGGTGTGAGGTGCTGAGCCCTGGCAGGGAGTGGTTGGAGGATGCCAGCATCTCTCTTTGCTTCCTGCAGAGCACAGGGGCACAGGTGCAGGTGGCTGGTGACTTGCTGCCCAACTCCACTGAACGGGCTGTCACCGTCTCGGGGGTGCCAGACACCATCATCCAGTGCGTGAGGCAGATCTGCGCTGTCATCCTGGAGGTACCCGCCAAGCCCCATGCCCAGCCCAGGGGGCATCTGCTACCCACCTCCCCCTCCCCAAGGCTTCCCATGCCCATCTGGACCCAAACACCAGGGTCCCCCTGTGTGGAAACCCGTAGGAGCACCATGCCTTCATGGTGCTGGGGGCTATGCCCAGCTTGCTGGAGGCATAAAGGGGCAGAGGGTCCTTGGGGCTACAGGGGCATTCAGCTTCATCTCTCATCTCCTCCACCTCCTTCCTTCTGTCTCCAGTCGCCTCCGAAGGGGGCCACCATACCCTACCACCCTGGTCTCTCCCTGGGCACCATCCTGCTCTCTGCCAATCAGGTAAGAGGCCACAGCATCTCCAAGGGCATGAGGTGGCCAGGGGGGCAGCCTCTGACAGCAAGGGGAAACTCTGGTGGGCTCAGGGTAGTCTCTCTGTCCCAGGGGGGAGTGACCTGAGACAATGGTCCCCACCTGGCTCCCCACTGATGCCCCTTTTTTCTCTCCCCAGGGCTTCTCCATGCAGGGCCAGTACAGTGGGGTCTCTCCTGCAGAGGTGAGTCTGTCCCTGTAGCAACGGGGTCTGTGCCCACCAGGATGGGTGCTGCTGGTAATGCCTGTCTTGGGAGGCACTGGGGCACAGGGGACCCTCTGCCATCACCCCTAACACCACCTTCCTCCTCTTTGCACTGCCTGGGCAGGTGACAAAGCTGCAGCAGCTGTCAGGGCACGCACTTCCCTTTGCCCCCCTGGGCCATGCACCCACCATGATGCCAGGTGAGCATCTCCCATGCTCCCCCCAAGGCTGGGGGTGTGGGTGCCTCTCCTGATCCACCCTGACACCTGGCCCTGATGAAGGGGTTTCCATCCTCTGCACCCTTCCCAGTCCCAGCCCCCCCCGGCGGGTGTTCGGCCTCCCCCCCCAGCACAACCCTGTCATTGTTTTCCTGGGGTCCCTGCACCCACCAGTGGTCCCCAGTCCTGCAGTGAGAGAGCACCAGCACCAAATTATGACTTGTCTATGTCCTGTCCTCCCTGCCTCTCCCCAGGGATCCTCCAGTTTTGTCCCCAGAGCCGCTGACCACCCCAGTATGGGGCTGGGGTAGGGGCACAGAGTTACTGGAGACCTGCCCCCCCCATTGCTAACATCCCTGTCTCTCTCTCCAGGTCTGGATGCCAGCTCCCAGAGCAGCTCCCAGGAGTTCCTGGTGCCCAACGACGTATGTATTGGTCTGGGAATGACAAGGGGGACCACAGCTTGTCCCCACCCATGTGTCCCATCCCAGAGGCACTTTGCAGAGGCCAGCACCCACTGGCCCACACAGTGGAGGCTCTGCCAGAGCTTAGGAGCAGGAGGGAGTAACTGGGGCAGAAGAAAAGGGAAACTGAAACACAGGGCAGGGGGAAAGGGTTTGGCCAATGCCAAGGAATGGCCTTGACATGTGGCACAATGCCAGCTAGAGGGACTTGAGTGAGACCAAAAGCAAGGTTTGCCCAAGGAAAGCAGTGACCTGCCCTCCCAGCACCTTCCACAGTTTCACCAACCCTCTGAGGTGTAGGATGTGTCCGGGTGAACCCCTGGGAGCTCCCTGCTTGGCAAGACTGCTCTGGCTGCTTCTGGCTCACCCCATCCCTGCCCCTTCAGCTCATCGGCTGCATCATCGGCCGGCACGGCAGCAAGATCAGCGAGATCAGGCAGATGTCGGGCGCCCATATCAAGATTGGCAACCAGACCGAGGGCTCCAGTGAGCGGCATGTGACCATCACAGGGACCCCTGTCAGCATCACCCTGGCTCAGTACCTCATCACAGCCTGGTAGGTGTCAGCCTGGGAGGGACTCATGCTGGGTGCTAGTGCGGGGTGGCACTTCTCCAGCACCCCAAGGCAGCTTTTGGAGGATACCCCCACCACAGCATCCTCAGGAAGGATGAGCGGGGTGGTGCTTTGAGATCCTGAGGCGGTAGGTGCAGGACCCGAGACCCACCAGATTTGAGCCCCAGCTTTTTAATCCTGCTCAGTGGGATACCCAGGATGTGCCATGGAGACGTGCCAGAAAGGATGGGGCACGTGCTTCCTGCACCCTCACGTGGTGGGAGAACCACTCTGTCACCATGGTACTCACCATCATCCTTCTCTCTTGCTTCCCCAGCTTAGAGACGGCTAAATCTACCTCCCAGGTGCCACCAGGCCCTGGCTCCATGGACCTCGGCATGGGCTTCTCCCAGCCCCTTGCCCCAGGCTCCGGTGCAGCACTTCCCGCCGTTGCCCCAGCCCCCCCAGCCCTGCTGGGCACCCCCTACGCCATCTCCCTCTCCAACTTCATTGGCCTGAAGCCGGTGTCCTTCCTGGCACTGTCCCCATCCTCCATGGCAGGTCCCAATGGCGGCACCACCACTTACACGACCAAGATCTCGGCAGCCAACGGCACCAAGAAAGCTGACCGGCAGAAGTTCTCGCCCTACTGAACCCCAGTGGTGGGTGGGTCAGGGGGTCCAGGGTGCTCCTCAGTAGCAAGGACACCTTCCCATCACCCACCCTGACCTCAGCCTCTGCCAGGTGCCCCATATCCCCCACCCCAGGGAAGGGAAGGGTCTTCCTGGTGGTGATGCCCGCTGGAGGAAGGGGCTGTTTCATTGCCTGCTGCTCGTCCCAGCAGCGCTGTGCCCCCCTCCCTGATTTTCTGCACAGAGACCATGTGTCCTGGTAATGGGTGGGAGCCTATCCCTGCCGGCCTAGGGTCCCTTCTCCCAGTGCCCTGTGCTGGTGTGGGACCCCTGCCTCCTGCTCCTCACCCTGCCTGCCCTGCCATCCTGCTCACGCCCACACTCCATCTGGCACCCAAAAGCCAGGTCCCACTGGATGAGGACTGCCTGGCCTCTCCAGGAGTCCCCCCTCCACTGGCTCTGGTGGGGGGCCCTTGCTGGGCCACCCTGGGGCAATCGCCTCCCAGCAACCCCATCCAAGAGCCAGTCCCTGCTGGCTTGGAAATGCTGTATATATATGAGTCTATATTTTTTCCTCCTTTGTAACTTATCAATGGTTTAATAAAAAGATAAAATTTACAAGAAAATAACAATAAGAACAAAAATAATAATAATATTCCCCACCCTGGATAGAGACTTCCCCCAAAACAGGGGTGGCCCCAGCTCCTGGGTACTTGGGTGGTGGCTGGAAGGGCATCCCTGTGTCTAGGAGGGGATGCTGGCCTTCAGCCCCATCTCTCTGGGGGTCTTCCTGGAGCCCCTCCCTGCCACAGGGAAGTTAGAGAGGCCATAGGGCAGTTTTCCCTCAGGCCTACAGTTACTACTGGAGAAGGGACATCTCCAACCCACCATGCCAACACCATCCCTGGGACCTTTGTGGGTGGGCTGGGGGTGATGTACCCCCGCAGCCTTCCCCAAAAGGGTCCAGTCCTCTTTCTAGCACTGGGGACCCCATGAGAGTGTCCCCAAGCCCTTCAAAAGCAATGAGACTGAAGGGGAACAGCAGCTCCTGATCCCATCTGCCCAGCTGCTGCTGCCCTGGGGCACCCCACACAGCCACCCCCCACCAGCCTGTGTCACCATGTCCATCCCAGTGTGCCCTTGGCCAGCAGCCCGGTTTGGCTGGCACGTGGCACTGCTGGCCGGGCTTCAGCTGGGCAGCTGTGTCCATAAACAGCCTGGCATGGACCCCCGGACAGCCAGTTCCCCCCCAGGGGGGTGATCACTGCCAGCTAAGGGGGACAGAGGGCATGGCCAGGCATGGCCATGGGCATTGCATGCTGCCATGCCAGCAGGACAAACAGTGACACAGCCAGAGCCAGCCCTGTGAGTGTGTCCTCCTGATCAGTGTTATAGGGAGCAGGAGCTCCTCCACACAGACATTAGTTTTGGGTTAAACAGTCAAGGATGGAGGTCTTCATGCCTGCCATCCAGGCTCAGCAGGGGGCTCGGGGCCCTGGTGTTACTGGTGTTAGTGGCATTAGCTGGAACATTGCTCCTGGGTAGAATGCAAGGGACATCTGCTCTTTCCCACTGGCCAGGAGAGCTCCCAGCAGGGCAGTGGAGATGGAGGTGTCCCTGCCCCTGTGCAGGAGCCCCTTAGCATTCCATGTCTTGAGGAGAGCCCATCCATGGAACTGGGCTGTGCTGGTGGAGCCGGAGACAATTCCAGCCTGCAGAAGAGAGATGTGACTTCCCCAGATCTGCTACCTTCTCCTTGCCTTCTTCCACCACAACCATGACTGCTACCTTCTCCTTGCCTGTTGGCATGGGGAGCAGGGTGTGAAGGGAAAGAACCAAAATGGAGAAGAGCCACAGAGAAACACAGAGACAAACCATCTTCCAGCACAAGCTCAGAGAAGAGGTAAAACCTGAACAAGGACTCCCCCAAATCCAAGAGATTGGGTCCAAGCAGGTCTGACAGGTCCCTGGCAGGTCTCCTGCCCAGCACAGTGGAACAGAGCCTCCTTCTCAGCTGCTCTCTTCAGGAACTTGACCTGGGGTGGGGAAGCCCGCTGTGGTCTGGTCCAGCCTGTTCCTGGGGCTGGGGCTGATGCAGCTGGTGTGGGTCTCCAGTGTGCAAGTTGCTCTCTGGAGGAACTGCAAGAAGTTTTCCTGAACAGAAGCCTCTGAGATGGAAAGACAGAGCTCCTGACCCAGTGGACGGTTAAGACAGCTGCGCCGGAGCCGGGCCAGCTCCTCACGGATTTGGCGGTTCAGCAACCCGTAGAAGAAAGGATTAATGGCAAAGGAGGAGTAGGCAATCCAGGTGACCACCATCTCCCCATGCCCACCACCCAGAGTGCCAACAGTGACAGAGGAGTGCAAGTGGAAAGCAAAGAAAGGCAGCCAGCAGCACAAGAACTGTCCCACAATGAGGAGCAAGGTGAGGATGGCCTTGTTGCTTCCCAGAAGGCGATCTGGGATCAGCCTGGGCAGCATCAGGATCCTGGCAGTGAGGATGGTCACTTGGCTGGCGATGGAATCACATCGGTGTCTGGGTGCAACTGCCTGTGCCGGCACAGGCGCCTGCTGCAGGGATGCAGTCCGGGCCACGCGGTAGATGCTGGAGTAGACAGCAAGGATAATGATGGTGGGCAGAATGAAGCAGGTGATGCTGAAGAGGATCACAAAAACCTTCTTGTGGGCCCCGGGGCTCCAGTAGACTGTGCAGCGGCTGGCGCTGGTGGCCCCATTACCGTGAGGCCACGCCACCAGTGCCAAGACAGTGATGAGAACAGACTTGACCCAAACGAAAATCACTCCAGCCACTGCCAGCCTGATGGTCATCTTGACCTCATACCTCAAGGGGTGGACGATGTAGTAGTACCGCTCCACACTGATGATAGAGATGGTGAGAATGGAGGCACTGATGAAGCAGATATTCAGGAATATCACGGCCTTGCACTCAGCAATGCTGTAGATCACCCTGTTGAAGCAGGAGGAGCTGGAGATGATCCCCAGGGGCATGAGGAAAATGGCTGAGAGAAGATTGACCACACAGAGGTGGCAGACGAAGATGAACTTCCTGAAAAGGGGTGTTTTGAGGATGATGACCATCACCACGATGTTTGCCACCAGGGCGGTGAGGGTGAGCAGGATCATGCAGAAGAGGCCCACCACCTCCTGGGCAATGGAGTGCTTGGGGATGGAGAGCAGCTCTAGGCTGTCCGTGGTGTTTGACCCCGTCTGGCTTGCCATCCCCCTCCAGGGCTAAGCCAGCAGTTCTGGTGCCTGGGCAGCAAGGGCTCTTCTCCTGTGTCCCAGAGAGGGTAACCCCACCACAACCATGGCTGCTACCTTCTCCTTGCCTGTTGGGATGGGGAGCAGGGTGTGAAGGAAAAGAACCAAAATGGAGAAGAGCCACAGAGAAACACAGAGACAACCAGCACACCTCTAAGGTGCTGGAGGAGGGAGAGGTAGCCAGAGAAGTCATAGCACCCTGGCTGTCCCACAGCTGGCACCCAGGCTGTCCACAAGCTGGCCGGGGATAGCATTGCTAGAACCTGTGGGCACCCATGCCAGCCTGACACCCCGTCCCCCTCTCCAATGGCACCAGTATGTCCCAAGGAGGGACAGCACAACTTGCCTGTCCCAACCCTCTTGCTCTGGCCACAGGGGAACCTGGGGTGGGTGGGATTCAGCGCACCTTTGCTCCTGGGGAGATGGGTGATGCTCCTCTCCTCACTGGGGTCCCTCTTGCTGGTGTTGCTCCCGCAGCAGAACCGGGGCTGCCGGCCCTGTGTGAGGCCACGCTCCCCCTTCCCCGCTCCCGTCACCCGCTCGTCATCCTGTTTGCCTGCAGCCCGCCAGCTGCGGATGGCACCAGCTGTCACTCCCAGCGCTGCCTGCACTGCCTGCACCCGTGGCAGTCCCACGGGGACAGCTGCTGGGTCCTAGCAGCCGGCAGGGGCTCAGGAAGGGGGGACCGGGGTCCCTGAGCCCTGTGCCCCCCAAGAATGGCCACCCACTCCACCAGGCCTGGTCCTTCCAGAGGAACAACTCAGCCCTCAGGTCCCTGGGGCTCAAGGGACAGAGCTACAGGCAGGTCTGCAGCAAATCATCTCCACTGGCACATGGATACTCATGGGGCATCGGGGTAACACAGCTGCGAGTTGCCCTTCCCTGGCAGCCTGAGCACCCGAACAAGGGGCACACGTGAGCACAGAGAAGGGCTTGGCATGGGTGCCAGGCTGAGGCAGGACAGCAGGCATGGCACTAGAGGGAGGTCAGGTGTCAGGAACCAGACGGGCACTCACCCTCAGGATGGATGGATTAATTCCTCCATGCCCACGCAGGGCAGCAGATCTGGCTCATCCTCTGTAGCTCTGATGCCACGGGGTGGGCATGAGCCACATGCCTTGCTAACGTGACAAGAGCAGCTAGCTCTCAAAGACACCAGCTTTCATCTGAAGGCTTTGGCCCCTCCAGAGCCACCCGTGCCATCCCTTCAGCGACCCACTGACACCCTTCCCTATAACACACCTGCCTTGCTGGGCAGGAAAGCAAGAGCACTGCTCGATGCAAGGCACGGTGCTTTTATTCACAGCCAAAGCAAGCTCCGTCCCCATGCCAGCCTGTCCCTTGCCAAGCCCCAGGTGGGGTGGCCGGAGTGTCCAGATCGCTGTGCTCTGGGCTGATGGGTGCCACCAGCTGGTGCTGGCCCAGGGCCACGGTGCTCCCAGGCACCCTCAGAAGTGGAGCTGGACAAGGTAGCGGATCCGGCACTGGCTTTCCTGGTAGATGAGGTACTCGCTCTGGCTGAAGGAGGAGTCCTTGTAGGCAGGCATGGGGATGGGCTTGCCCTGGCACACCAGCACCTTCTTGCCATCCAGCAGCACCTCCTCATCCTGTGCAGGATCTGGGCCAGAAGGCACCCCACCAACACATCAAACCTGAGATCTGGCCTCTCTCCCCCCATGCCCTGTGCCCACCACAGGCCCACAGCTACCACACCGCTCCTGCCCCAGGCTCACCTGGCTCTGTCTGGCCACAGGCCAGGACACTGTCATAGCCAGCAGGTGGCTGACACAGCGTGGGGTCATCGCGGGTGATACGATAGGGCTTGCCCAGGGCCACCTCCGTCAGAAACATGATGCCAACCTTCTTAGATGTACAGCCCACTGCCATGGGAGAAAGGGATGGGGATGATAGCACCATCCCTGGTGTTCCCATCTGGTTGTGCCCAGGCCATGCTGGGACACAGGGACCAGTCGTGGGCTTGGCATGCCCACAGCTGCCTGGCAGGGGGTATGCAAAGGCAGCCAGGCTCACACAGACCCTGTGGGCATCATGAGCAGCCCTGCCCATCCCAGGACCCTCACCATAGCAGGCTGATTTGCTGTTCTCAGAGGCGAAGTAGATGCCCTTGCCCACACGCCCGCCCGAGTGGGGCATGATGCGCAGCCCACTCTTCAGGATGGCTGCCACCACTGCCACGTTGGTGCCATGCCAAAGCAGGCGCCGGTGCTCCAGGAGATCATGGGCCTTGAAACGCTCATCCTGGAGAGATGCAGAGCTAAGGGCTCTCCACAGAGGGAGACATGGGTGCCCAGGGGTGGAATACTGCCACCCACCTACCCAGTCCAGCCCCAGTGCCTGGCTGGAGGGGCAGGAGATGGGGTGCCTGTTTGGCCCTGGCCAGCTGGGCTGAATCCCCTCCTGGATGGAGAAGCCCTAAAGCAATCCTGGGGTGCAACCATGGCTTCCCCACTGTGACATGGGGAAAATCACCTTCTCCTCACCTCACCATCTCGGGCCACCTGCCAGATGTTGAGGATGCGGAGTTTGTGCCCAGTCTGCGTCACGTAGGTTTGGATCAGCTGCCAAGGGGGAGGCAAAAAAGCTGTGTCATTCCAGGCAGCCATCCCAGCAATGCCCACGGTCCCCCTGAGACATTAGGAACCTTTGGGGTGCCCACAGGCCTGACATAATTGCTTCCCATTATGGGACACTGTGGCATAAGAAGCACCTGGTATTCCCGGGAAGCCGGGTCCAGCAGGGAAAGCTGGCAGCAGAGCAGGGCGTAATCCTGATCCAGTGGATGAGCGACTTCTTTCTCCTCCTCCTCCTCCTCCTTCACTTTCTGTGCCTGCAGGCTCTGTGCCACCTCAATGTCGGCCAGCACCTGGCAGGGACAGAGCAGGGACATCCTCACCGCCAGTACTGGGCACTGTGCCGGGGGACCAGGGCAAGCCCAGCCTCCTGCCAGCAGCTCCTGCCCCACTGAGAAGGGATGCCACCCACTATGTGCTCTGGCATCTCACCAACAGCATGTCCTTCTTGGCACGCAGCAGGTCAGGGGAGTTGATGGGGGGTGGCCGTGCCCGTCCAAAGTTGTGTGGCACGATGGTGTAGAAGCGTGAGGAGAGCTCCTCCAGGCGTGCGGCCTGGGGGGGCTGCTCCCTCAGCGCTGCCTCCAGCTCCTCCAGTGCCTCGAAGCCCCTCGCGATCTGGTGCTTGCTCAGCTTCCCCAAAGGCATCTTCTTCACGTCTACAGGGGAGGACAAGGTGAACCCATCCACCCCACTTGCCCCACAGCTACTTCCAAGAATGTCCAGTATCACTATGGGCAAGTGTGGGCAACCAGCATGAGGTGTCCACAGTCCCATCAGGTGCCAAGATATCAGAGGGGATGCTCTAAAATCCATCAGCAACTCTGCTCCGTTCTCCTCACCCCCAGACTGAGCCCACGCCACCCATCAACCCCTTGCCTCCTACCGATATTCATGGTCTGCATGGCATCCCGAAACATGTCACTGCTGAAGATGAGGGATACCAGGTCCTGTGTGGCTCTGTCCAAGGTGCAGGGCAGCACCCGCTGCTTGCAGACCTTGTCCCCATCCACAGCATCCACCTGCAGACACCCCACATCAGCTGCGAGCCTGTGAGAGGCTGTGGGAGCACAGCACCAGCGCTGCCCATCTCTGTGAGGAGAGCCTGGTCCCGGGGCAGCAGAGCAACGGGCAGGTGCTGCCTCCACTTTCCATGGCCACTGCCACCCAGAAGGCCATGTTTCTCATTCAGGATGCCCTCCCATTCCATTTTAACTCATTAGCCCCAAATCTCTGCCTTCAAGCTGTTCCAGCACGCACCCAGACTCCCCTCAAAACCCATCCCATCCTGCTGACCCTCTTGGATGTTGTGGTGTTCAGTGGACCAGGAGTGCGATGAGGACCATCCCACCACAGTGACACCCTGGGTGCCCACAGTACTCACCCTGAGGGCAACCTCCACCTCCTGCCTAGCCCCTGGCTGCACCTCGATGAGCGTGTACTTCCCCGGCTGGGCAATGAAGTTCTCCCTTGTTGCCCAGCTGTTCTTGGTCTTCTCCCGAAACTTCTTCTCAAAGTCCTTCTTGGCAGCTTCCAGGGAGGCACAGGGTATGAGCTTGGACTGGCCCACCTCTCCCTAGCAGTGGACAGCAGCGGTCAGGACCTCCCCTGCATCCCTGCTCCACCAGCCCCATGCCAGTGGAAGCAGGCAGGAACCAGGAGGGCTGTGATAGCAGGGCTGTGGGGCAGTGAGCAGGAACATGCTGAGCCACCAGCTCAGGAAGACACCCCAGGACTCCTTGCTGGGCTGTCACACTCATATTCACTGCAGTGACAGGTGCCATGTGCCCCAGCCAGGCTGACCATGTTATGTGGGGGCAAGTCCTTGAAGCCCCCCCATTAAAGGGCTATAGCAGGACAGGTGGTTGCTCGCTTTGGGACCAGGGAAAAAGGATGGGGACCACCAGGTTCACCCTCAGCTTTTGGGGTTCCGAAGGCAGGGTGGGGACAGCTGAGGAGCAGGGGATGAGCAGTGCCAGGGTGGACTCACCACGCGGCCCCAGCGGTTCCAGACACTGTAGGCACCATCACACTCAAGGAGCTGGATGATGTAGAACTTGTTGTTGTTGGCACTGATGTTGGTCTGGTTCAGGGTGCAGTCATAGTCCTCATAGACCTATAGCGAGTGACACGGCCTGGGCTGGCACCTGGGCAGTGTTTGGGGAAGGAGAGGGTCCAGAAATGTCCCAGTGGGAACACATGGGGGTCTGCAAGGAAAATTGGGGCTGACCCTGTGTCAACAGGGCAGGGGATGCTCTGGGACTCCCCCAACCCTCCCACCCACACCCTCCCATCCCTGCCCCTCTGGGTACCTCAGCCCTGCTCTCACCCGGGCGTCCGGTGCCGTGCTCAGGGGGCACAGCCTATCAATGGTGGCAGGGGGCTTCTCCTTGGGAGCAGTTTTCAGGGCTGCCAAGGTGGAGCTCCAGGTGCTGTCCTCCTCTTCCCCTTTTGCCTTCTTTTCCCTGCTGTCTGGCTGCTTCGAGGAGGACGCCTGGCGCTTGGAAGCCATGACTGAGTCCCCACCCCCTGCCGTGGGGTCAGTGCAGCCTTAATCCCCCAGAAAAATCCTTGGAGATAGCAGAGAGAGAGGTGAGAGATGCCGAGCTGCCCTTCCGGGAAAGTCCTGTGGGCTGGGTCCTGCTTTCCCTGTGCCTTCAGCCGACAGCAGGGCTGGAGGAGGGGATGGGACCTCTGCCCACAAACTGTCTGAGTGTTGTCCCTCTGTTCGGAGTGGGTGGAAGAGCCTCTCAGCACCCTTCAGCCCTTGAGGGACCCCAAAGTGGAAAGAACCCAGTGACGCAGAGCCAAGGAGGAGCACAGGGGAGCTCAGCTGCTTGCACAGCAAACTTGGGTCAGAAGAGCTGGAAGAGGACAAGGGACTGCCAGCCCCCACCTCCCCTCACTAGGAACCCCCAATCCACAGGAGTGTGTCCCCAAGGCTCACCCAGGTCTGTGCCCCCGAGGCTTTGCAGGAGAGGAAACAATGTGACGACACCCCCCAAACATGCAATGCCACCTCCCCAGTCCCTCTCAGGACCAGTGAAATGCCTTGATTTGGGCATGGGGGGGCTCAGACAGCCCCCATCTGCTATGCCCCCTGCCAGTCCCAGATGAAGAGGGGGTGCTGGGGGCAGCAACGGGGACAGAGGTGCAGGGAACAGCCATGTCCTACCTGCTCCCACTGCTCGGGGCTGCCTGCCGAGGAGCTGCCGGGAGCCTTCAAGCTGGTCGGGCAGCCTGCCCAGAGGAGAAACTTTTTCCTTAGGCAGCAGCCACAGATGACAGCGGAAACAGCTGTCACGCCTCCACGTAGCGCATGCACCCTGTGACAGGCCTGCCTGCTGCCTGGCTGCACTGCCTGCTGCTGTACTGACTGTACTGCCTGTGTGCCTGTACTGCCTGTGTGCCTGTACTGCCTGTACTGCCTGTACTGCCTGTCTGCCTGCACTGCCTGTGTGCCTGTACTGCCTGTACTGCCTGCACTGCCTGTGCTGCCTACACTGCCTGTGTGCCTGTACTGCCTGTGCTGCCTGTGTGCCTGTACTGCCTGCACTGCCTGTGTGCTTGTAGTGCCTGTACTGCCTGTACTGACTGTACTGCCTGTACTGCCTGTGTGCTTGTACTGCCTGTACTGCCTGTACTGCCTGCACTGCCTGTACTGCCTGTACTGCCTGTCTGCCTGCACTGCCTGTACAGTCTGTACTGACTGTACTGCCTGCACTGCCTGTGT
>NW_024580659.1:2995830-3031019 GCF_017639235.1 Corvus kubaryi
ACTGCCTGTACAGTCTGTACTGACTGTACTGCCTGCACTGCCTGTGTGCCTGTACTGACTGTACTGCCTGCACTGCCTGCACTGCCTGTACAGTCTGTACTGCCTGTCAGCCTGTACTGACTGTACTGCCTGTGCTGCCTGTGCTGCCTGTAACTCCCTGTACCGACTGTACTGCCTGTCTGCCTGCACTGCTTGTGCTACCTGTGCTGCCTGTTCTGACTGTACTGCCTTCTGCTACTGCCTGCTCTGCCCAGCAGTCCCTGGATGAGGTGTGACCCTGACACCACCCTGCCCTCCAGCCAGCCCCACTCCGCCACTCTCTGAAACTAAGAAAACTGATTTGAAAGTGTTAAAGATGGCACTGTTTTGTGTGTCAAATGTCTTTTCTTGGGTCCCAAGCAAACACTCAGGGCTGAGGGTCAGGCAGGGAGGAGGTCCTGACTGCATCCCTGGCATTTGAACGTGGTTTGAAGGGTTCTCAGCAACGTCTGCCTGCTCCTGCCGGCACCGAGGAGTGTGGGTCCGGGCAGGAGTAGTTGTGCAGGAGTGGAGACTGATGCTGGTGCCATGGGAAGGGGGCAGAGTTGCCCTTTGTGCTGGCAACACAGAGAGGACAATGTTGCTGGGGCCAAAGTCTTGGTGGTTTTGTAGCTCATGGGCTTGGCCACGTGAGCCCAAGCAGTGCAGGTGGGGGTACAGCCCCACGTCCTTCCCTGGGGGCAGAAGCAATTCAGTTTTACTGAGGCAGGTGCTCCCCAAAAGGATGGCAGGCCACCACAGCTATTTAGCTATTGACAGGCTGGAGGAGCTGGGGTTGTTCAGTCTGGAGAAGATAAGACTCCATGGGAAGCTTAGAGCCCCTTCCGGTCCCTAAAGGGGCTCCAAGTCGGCGGAGAGGGACTTTGGATGAGGCACGTAGCGATAGGACAAGGGATAATGGCTTTAAACTGACACCAGTTTTAGATTGGACATAAGGAAGAAATGCCCTGTGGCGAGGCACTGGCACACGTTTCACAGAGCAGTTGCGGCTGCCCCATCCCTGGCAGTGTCCAGGGTCAAGCTGGACGGGGGTCTGAGCATCCCGGTCCCATAAGTGAGGGAGGCAGGACCGCACGTTAACAGCGGCAGCGGGCCCCCGCGCCCCCGAACTACATCTCCCGGCGTGCCCTGCGGCGCGCCGCCGCTGCGCCTGCGCCCCGCTTGGAAGCTTCCAGTCGGCGCGCGAGGTGGCTGCTGGGTAGAAGACGGGCGGTCCCCTCGGCGCCATTTTGTGGCGAGGCAGTGAGAGGGGCTGCGCGGGTGCGCTCGGCGTGTGGTGCCGGACAGTGTTGTGCCGGGTGCCTGCGGATCCTGGGCAGCGGCATGGGCTCGGACAAGCGGTGAGCGGTGGCGGGAGGGCGAGGGGAGACGGGAGGAGGGGGGCAGTGGTGGGGGTTGCGGCGGGCGCTTCACTCTCTGAGCTCGGCCCGCTGTGCCCCGCAGGGTGAGCAGGACGGAGCGGAGCGGCCGCTATGGCTCCATCGTGGAGAGGGAGGACCGCGACGAGCGGGAGTCCCGCAGCCGGCGGAGAGATGACTACAAGCGGTCCAGTGAGGAGCGCCGTGGCGACCGCTATGATGACTATCGCGACTACGATAGTCGAGACTACGACAGCCGAGACTACGACAGCCGTGATAGCCGAGACTGCCGTGACTACGACAGTCGGGACTACGATAGTCGAGACAGCCGGGTCTGCCGAGACTACGACAGTCGCGACAGCCGCGATTGCCGAGACTACGATAGCCGAGATTGCCGCGACTACGACAGCCGGGACAGCCGAGACTACGATTGCCGGGACTACGATAGTCGGGATTGCCGAGACTACGACAGTCGCGATAGCCGAGACTATGATAGAGACTACGACAGCCGCGATTACGATAGCCCCGAGGTGAGCGGGGCGGGCGAGCGGGGTCGGGGGCCGGGGCAGGCACTCCGGGCTCTGCGGGGTGGAGGGCACCGGGAGCGCTGCCCGAGGCCGTGGGGCCCAGCCCCGGGCAGCGGCCGGTGTCCGTGCCGCCGTCCGTTCGTGTGGCACTGTGGGGACGCGCTGCAGGGAATCGCGGTGGCTAATCCTGGGCGCTGGCTTCCAGAGGGAGCGGGAGCGCAGGAACAGCGACAAATCAGAGGACGGATACCATTCCGATGGGGACTACGGAGAGCACGACTACAGGAACGATATTAACGATGAAAAAGAAAGCAAGACCATCATGTTGCGTGGGCTCCCCATCACGGTTACAGAGAACGATGTGAGTAGCCGGGCAGGGCTGTGCCTGCCTTGCCCCCGGGCAGGGCCGTGCCGGAGCGGCTGCTGCCATTTTGTTGAGCGCTGCATCATGGTGGCCCGTCTCCAGCGCCGTCGCGCTGCCATTTTGAGTCCTGAAAGCATTTAAACTCTCAGTGTTAAGTAACAGAGGTCAGTTCAATGTTAACCAGTCCTTTTCAAACGGAACAGGCCATGAATACTCGTTTTTTCACGCGTGTTTGGATGCTTTCCCTAAGAGTGGATTTTAAACTACCTGCTCTTTCCTGCTTTTCTGTATGGGGGGGAGGAGGCAGATTTTTTTTTGCTGCTTCTCCCCCGTTGCTGGGGGAGGGGAGGGGGACAGAGACAATGAGGTGGCACTCACCAGTTTTTCTGGTCTTTATCGAGGCCAGAACTTGTGACCGATGGGGTCACACACAGTCACCGAGCCCCTTAGCCGAGCACAGCCCTGCACAAAGCTGCTTTGTGTGGGCACAGCTGTGGGAGTCAAAATGGCTGCTGCCGAGCTGATAGAGCAAGTATTGACGAGCTTGGTACTTGCTTGTCTAATTTCTTTAATAAAAAGATGTTGAAGCGTTAAAGTTTTTTTTCTTTATGATAATTTTTTAGGGTTTTTTTCTTGCTGGGTTATTTTGGTTACCAAGCTATAAGCCCACAACTGTTACTTGAGGGGTAAAAGCTGAGCTGTCCCAGTTTGTTTTCGGTCAGACTCTGCCTCTGCCGCCGACGTGTTTATGCATTAATTGCTAGCACAGAGAATACTTTTGCACCATTTCTACAATGGATAGTTTTTCCTTTTTTTTTTTTCTTTTGGTCATTTGTTACCCTCCTGATACTGAGGGTTCCTAATCACAATATATTGCTCTAATATTTTCATGAGTGTTTGAAATCAAGTATAGGTTCTTGCATACAAATGAAACAGCCCAGTCAGACATCGCTTAGAACACTTTAGAACAGTTCTTGTTTCTGAGATGGTGATATTGTAGCTCTACAGTTGTGCAATTACTGTAACATAATTTATATGAATGTTTAATTCTGGATGCAGCATGTAGATAATGCATTTTGGAAATTACAGTTGAATTCTTAAGTTAACAGTACTTCTGGTTGTGTACACCATTTACTTTTTTTAATACATTTTTTATAAGATAAATCTACTTTCATTGCTGATATTATTCCCAGTCATCATATAAATGGACAGCTTTAGATAAATTGTGATTCTGCTGAGCAGCCCTGTTGCATGTAATGTAGTTTGAATTCTATGAAAGCTGCTGAAAAACCTTTTGTTTTCTGCTCTAGAATTTAAAAATTGGTTAGTGTTTATTTTTCCTCCATGCCCCTCTGCACAGTGACTTATGTTGCCTGTGCTGCAGCCTAAGCAGCTTTGTTACAGCTCAAGAACTGATGTCTCTTCAGCTTTTTCTTTGATGACATGTTCTTCACAAATCTACTTTATCCTGAAAAACCGATGGGGATCTGTGAGAGGATGAGATTCTTAGCATGAGGCTTAGGTATACATTCATCATGGAGCCTTGCAGTGCAGGCTTCTGGTTTTTCATTGCTAGGAGTGAAGGGTATTTAGACATGCAGGGCGAGGGATACCAGCAGAGTTCTTTTTAAAAACTTGGGGTCATGCACAGTCTTTGCCAAATACTGTCCAGATAATCTCAGAACACTAAGACCATAGGGATTCAGATTCTGGATGATGCACTGTCCTGAGTGAGGATTACAGTTAGTTTAGCGTGTAGCAAAAGATTATGTGGACTTGGATGCTCATCATTTGCTTGTTGGGTTCTCAGTAAACATTTTCTTTGTCCCTGAGATAGTGTTGAAAACACTGTTTTGTGTATCTCTTGCATGGTACTGCAAGGTAGGTTACTTCTGTGACCTCTGTTATTTCCCACCAAGTTATGAAAATTTTAACTGTTGGATCAAAATCTCCTGCAGATTCGCGAGCTTATTGAGTCCTTTGAAGGTCCTCAGCCTGCAGACGTGAGGCTGATGAAAAGAAAGACAGGTGAGAGCTCTTAATCCAGTTTTTGACATCGCCTTCCTCTTCCCCAGCCCAAAAGAGTATCCAGAATTGTCCCCAAACTGCAAGCACATGCAATAAAAAAACCCAAAAAACCTGAAAGGTTTGCCATGGCTAAGGAATGTGGCTTTTTGGAAGACTTAGATAGCTGGTCAACATGTTAAAAGAAGTCTGTCTACAGGGGGTTTTGTTAACAGGTGTTGGTAAGTAATAATAGTATAAACCCATTTAATAGTATGTAGTCTGTTGCATGGTTACCCTTAAACATGGATTCAAATCGAGTGAAATGTAGCCAGTTAAGGCAGCTTGGTTCCTTGCCATGGCAAAATAACGAGCAGATCCCAGCAGTTGACGTCGCATTTGTAAAGCTGCTTTGTCATGAAGTAATGAAGCAGTTGGAGAGAGATTCGCCTGTTTTAAAGGAACTGACTAACACAAGTATCCCGTCTATATCTGAATGCTGTCTCTAGGTGTAAGCCGTGGTTTCGCCTTCGTGGAGTTTTATCACTTTCAAGATGCTACCAGCTGGATGGAAGCCAATCAGGTTGCTTCACTCACCAAGTCTAGATATTCCTGAAAATGGAACAAGTCTGTACAGTTTAACAAAGAAAAAAAAAAAAAGAAAAAATAGAGGTGGAAGGAGTGGTTTGTTCCATAACAGTGATTTAAAAGAATAAAAGCTTTGTATATATTAAAATTTGTAACATACAAGGTAAAACTAGGAGAAAAAGTTCTACTTTAGTAAAAGGTGCCATTGTTTTAAATGACTTGGTTTCCATTTAATTGGCTCACGAAGATTCGGTTAGTAGTTGTTAGAGAATCCTAGCTTATTTCCACTTAACGTTTCATTCTCTGTTGTCAGAGAAAACACCACATCTCTGTGATACATTGGTATTAACCCTGAAAGAGAAGTGTCAGTTCTTGGCACTAATCTGTTACCCTGGTTTAAGGGGGGGAACTGGCTCTTCTAGAGGAAAAAGCATGTTCATTGCAAATAAATTAGGCAGAGCGTGAGTTCTCACATCTGTTAGGCTCTGTATTTTGGCTTTTTTGTTACTATGACTTGATAAGGAGCCAAAATGCAGTAAGAATCCTCTGGTTTGTTTTCCCATGAGATTTTCCTGTAGCACTGCAAACAATTTCACTTGCTTTCGCTACTTTTTTGAGTATTCATAACCTATTTTAACAACAGAACTTAAAAATACTCTCAAAGTGAGCAAATGCATCAAATCATTGACTTTTCTTGCACCTGAATATTTGATGCAGTGGTCCCATGACAGCATAATTGCTGTTTTTCTGCTCTCTTCATGTTACAATAAAGAAATGGCACCATAAGTAGGATTCATGGCAGTTCCAGCAGATGAAATTTGTCATACACCTTGTGCTGGAATAGTGTTTGGTATGTCCCACGCTCTGGGTGATTTCCCCAGCCAGAGAGCAGCTTTCAAATTCTGTTTTCCTGACATGCTGCTCAGTTAGGGCAGGTGGCTGCAGGGGAAAGACTAATATCAAGAAACGAATGCTGAGCATATTTTCAGAAATTGATTGTTTTAATATATACAAAGCTGTACTGATGCATATTATTGAAATATATTCAAATTCACTCCATTAACCAGCCACCTTAGTAGTAGGGAAAACATAGCCTGTCCCCAGCAGCCGGGTTGCTGACTGTTAGATGACAGAATGATGTATTGCAGCTATGCCAGCAGCCTTGTTTCTATGTGTGCACATCCAGTGAGTGCTGGGCCCTCCAACCCTCCCTCCTGCCGGTAGGAGCAATGGCTTTGCCCTATTTAGTTGTGCAGAATGTGAGAGCCTTGTTCATGCTACGTGCTAGATCTGTGTCAGACCCTGTTACCGGAAAAGCCACTGGTCCTGACACTGTGGTACCTCTGCAGAAAGCCAACCTGCCATAAAAATGGTTCTGCCATTGCAGTGTCTGGGGTGTGGCCTCTAATACGCACTTCCTCAGATGTGCTTCCACCTGTTTGACCAAAATATGTTGATAGCCATATTTTGAAAGGTCATTCTGCATACCCACGCTTGGCAAAGCGTGAGGCTAAGAGTCAAGGCTTCTTAATAGCTGTAAATTCCTAACTCCTCTGAAGTCAGAGGACGTGCTGAAAGCATTATGAACTTTTCCTACCCCTGGAGAAGCTTCACGTGCAGTCTAGTTACTCATTTTGGAGAGCTCCTGCCTGAATGAAGAACACAAACCTCTTGTGCAGGCTTCCAATTGAACTGATGCAATAGTCAAATGAAACCACTCTTGAGTTACGTTTCCGTTGATGGCACTTGTAATCCAGCCTTCAAGAAGTCTAAGCAGGGTCCCTTTGGGAGGAATTACTGTATTTTCAAGGGGACACTTCTGAAGTGTGCTTGGAAAAGTAAATTCAAATGCGGTTAAAAAGTGTGGGGTGTTTGGAGTAGGGGATGAAGTGAAGCAGTCACCTAAGGACATGTTTAAAAAGTCGCTCAGTGCTATACCAGAAGTGAATAGAAATGTGGGGGCAAAGAGACTCCTAAAAATGTGTTAATCTGAACGCAGCAGATTAGGACTCTGTCTCCTTCGAGACACTTTCTGGTTCCATGTCAGCGTTTAGTGTTTGCCAGCTTTTTCAACACTCCCTGATTCCGTTTATCTTTGCTCCACATCCCATTCTCTTACTGCCCTCGTCCTCCTCTCTGCAGGATTGGATGGGCAGGGTGTAGGTGGCGGTGGTTGTCCTCCACATCCTCCCCATATGTTGTCCATTTAATTCAGGAGCACTGATTCCTCCGAAGGGTGCTCTGCCATGGGAAAATGGACATGTGTGTCTTGATACAGGAATAATTGAAACCATTTTTTTTGCAGAAAAAGCTGGTGATTCAGGGGAAGCAGATTGCAATGCACTACAGCAACCCAAGGCCTAAATTTGAGGACTGGCTCTGCAACAAGGTACAACACGTGTTTTTATGGGAGAGTTTGTCTTGGCTCTAGAGCTCTCCACTTGCTCAGTCGTTGAAAAAAAGTGACACCTGAATCAAACCTGCTCTTGTTCCCCATAAAGTTAAATTATTCTCCAGCATGTGCTCCCTTTTAGCATTGTGCTTCTTGTAGTAGTCACTGTGCCTGGGATTGTAAGCTTAAGACCACACAGTTAACTAACTTGGGATGACTAGGGAGAAAGTAGCTGGGATGTTCTGAAAAGCAGCTGTGGTGCAAATAAGGGTGGCTTTCAATGTTCTGGATTATTCTGGTGGGTTTAGGTTTGTTGTGTTACTTTGTGTGAATGTCTGGGTTTTTTTGGTATACAGCAAATGCAGCGTTATTAAAATTATCCAAGTTCTTACCAGGCTTCTTTTGTTTGTCACAGTGCTGCCTTTACAACTTCAGAAGGAGGCTAAAATGCTTCCGCTGTGGAGCGGACAAATTCGGTACGTTACCGTGATCTCTCTTAGGTTTGGTTTTGTGGGAAGCTTTCTGGTCTATGTAGGCAGCAGAGTTCTGTGTAGGTTCTAGACTGACTTATGAAATACTGAGCTTTAAGTGAATGAGCCATGTCCTGACTGAAATATTTTCTCTTCTTACAAAGATTCAGAACAGGAGGTACCACCTGGAGCAGCAGAAGCCGTTCAGTCTGTGGATTATTACTGTGATAGTAAGTGATCTTTGACTTATTCTAGAATGTGAAATGTAAACATGGGTACTAAAAATCCTTCCCGTACCTCAGCCTCCCAGCTGAAGGACTTGAAACACTCTGCAAAGCCATGGTGTGCACTGCTAATGTCGTACTTTTTCTCCTCAGCCATCATTCTCCGAAACATTGCTCCTCACACAGTAGTGGAATCCATCATGACTGCCTTGTCTCCGTATGCATCTCTGGCAGTCAATAATATTCGTCTTATCAAAGACAAGCAGACTCAGCAGAACAGAGGCTTTGCATTTGTGCAGCTGTCTTCTGCCATGGTGAGGACCTTACTGGTGTTCTGGAGAGAAACAGCTGGTTAACCTCCTTCTCTCACTGCAGCACTTAGAGCCCTGAGCTGTCTGAAGGACTGGCCCCCTTCAAGGAATGTTGGTGTGGATACAGTGTGTTAAAGCTGATGATAGGTAGCTGCAGTTTGAAAGAACGTGGTGGGATGTTGGAAGCACATTGAAAAGCTATTTTTGTAGCAGAGTGCTGTTCTGGATTGCAGCTTAGCTTTGTGCTTGGATTGCAAAAATAATGGTGTGGGGTTGTACTTTGTTGACAGATTGTAAGATCTGGGGCATACGGTGTGGGAGCAGGTGCATGGAATTAGGCTTCTTCCACCTTGAAAAGAGAGGAGGAGGCAGATGTTGCTCTTCTCAGCAGCATCCAGTGGGAGGGTGCAGGGACAAGAGAAAAATATTCTCAAGGATACATAAGGATGGGACAATAGGCAACAGCCATAAATTGAAATACAGGAGATGGCAGTGAGGTACAATAAAAGCCTCCTAAGGTTCAGGGAGGTCTTATGCTGGCATGGGGTCCCTGAAGGGCAGTGAATTTCTGTTCCTGGAGGTGGATGTGACACTGAGGGATGTGGTGTAGTGGTGGACTTGGCAATGCTGGGTTAACAGTTGGACTCGATGATTTTCAAGATCCTTTCCAGCCTAAATGGTTCCGTGAGTCTGTACACCAGACTCGAGCAGCAGTGTGATTTGTTTGGACCTGCTTTAGTCAGCAGAAAGCAGGTGGTTAGATTAAACCAGGTGCCTGATCTCAGTTTTTGCTGATGTCCTGTTTGGAGTAATTTGGATCTTGATAAAGCTAAGATTTTTGGAACATATTTAATATTTAGTGACCCAGGGAAATGCTCAGTATTTTCACATGGGCTGTTATAGGTCTCACTGTACTCTTCTGCATGCGTGTAATATGAGGAGATGGAGGTGTTTTTACATCTCTAGCTCTTTTCAGTGGCTGTACATGAAAAGGTGGAATTTGGGGAACTTCTGAATCCCCCTCAGTAAACTGCCTTTCATAATAATGAGTATTTTTTGTTGTAGGATGCTTCTCAACTGCTACAGATTTTACAAAGTCTTCAGCCACCGTTAAAAATTGATGGCAAAACAATTGGTGTTGACTTTGCAAAGAGTGCCAGAAAGTGAGTTGTGATAGCAGTCAATTGCACTTTTGGTTTTTGCTTTTTTTTTTATTTACACACCCACCCCTTCCCTTTATATTGGATGGTTTCTTCGTGTCACCCAGACTTGTACTAAGCTGATTCTAACTCCAAAGTTTTGCTTCCCTTAAGTCACTCATGTTGCATGCATCCTGCTCCTCACTGTGTATGAGAAGAGTGAAAGCAGTGTTCCCCACACCCCTGTTTCCAGTCCTCTGAAGATAACACCGTAACTGCTTGTGTGCACAGCACATTTGTTTCCTTGGAGACCTCCTGACTTGTTACTGGCTCTACAACAATGAACCTGAAGTTCCTTTACTTGCCAAGCAGTGTTTTGGCTCGTTCATTACATCACAAATGTTCTGTAACTGCCAAGAAATCCATGTGTGAGGGGCAGACTCCACCTCCTTGCATGGGAGACACTTGAGAAAAAAGCAGTACTTACTCAGGTGCCTGATTTTTGTGATTGCAGAGACCTGCTTCTTCCAGATGGTAACAGAGTCAGCGCCTTCTCTGTGGCAAGCACAGCCATTGCTGCAGCTCAGTGGTCATCCACTCAGGTATGATTTGGAGACTGTTCCTCATAGTCTTGCTTCCCTGAAAATTAAAATGCAGCCCGTGTAATTGCCCTGCTGGCCCCTTGCTTGGTTGAACTGTTTAATCGTAGATCCAGCTATGACACGTCCACTCCACAATCAGTTTGGAGCCTAGGCAGTGGGATGCATTAAATTCTTTAATAAGGTAGTTGAGCTCTCCCTGACAAAAATTACCCTCTTGAATTTCAGCCACAGACTGGAGAGGGCAGCACCCTTGACTACAGCTACCTCCAGTCAGGACAGGATGGATACTCACAGTATGCTCAGGTTAGTAGGAGAGATCGTGCTCTAACCAGTTGTCATAAATTTGGGTATGCAAATTATTCACCTTGTGTTGTCATTCATTTCCCTTTGCAGTATTCCCAGGACTATCAACAGTACTACCAAAATCAAGGAGGAGTGTTGGACACAGACACAGCTACCATATCAGGTAGTGCTTCCTGCATCTGAGAAGCAGTTGTTTGTAATGATAATTTTGCAGTAGTGATAGTATTTTGCCTCAGCCTTTTATGTTATTTTGCTGTGTAAAAGAAGACTTGGTTCATTTTGCTCTCAGGATGTCTGAATTAGTAGAGAACTGTAACACATTTGTTGAAGTGGAACCTCTTGTGCAAGATTAGAGAGAAGCCTCAGTTTCAGACTATTGACAAAGACCTTGAACTTAT
The DNA here is from genome assembly GCF_017639235.1 of Corvus kubaryi. Taxonomy (NCBI): domain Eukaryota; kingdom Metazoa; phylum Chordata; class Aves; order Passeriformes; family Corvidae; genus Corvus; species Corvus kubaryi. The sequence continues at coordinate 3,006,550 of NW_024580659.1, forward strand.
GAGAGCTGTGTAAGCAGCTCTAGCAAATGTTCAGCACTAACAGCTGTAGAGGACAGGAATTGCTGATTTTGGGAGCAGAATATTGCCTCCTGAAAAGGAAACTACTCCTTGTCTGGGTAGAAGATATCCACTGTGTATATATCTCCTGTTGAACGTTTATTGCCTTGTTTGACTGCTGGAGCTGGAACTAGTAGCTGAAACTATAAACAAAGTAATTTTAGCTCTAGGATGCAGAACTGTTTTACAAATTAGTTGGCTTATGCATTGCTGCTCTCTTTTGGCAGGAGCTCCGGTCACTACCACCACAGCAGCAGTTGTGTCCCAGAGTCCTCAGCTGTATAATCAGCAGACAAACTCACCTGACTCTCCGGTAATTACAGCGCTGATGAGCCCTTGCTTTCAAAGCCTGGGATATGTGGCTTAGCTGTAGCCTTTGCTTTTTAAAGTGGGTGGTACGGCAAAGCTTCTGAGTGTCCATGGGTTAGTCACAGTGCTTGTGCTCATAAGTCACCTGCCGTTTCTTCTCTGTGCTGGTTTTGTTCCTTGCTAAAGGTGAGTGCCAAGCATGCTGGTGAGGAGGAGTTAGCTGTCGTACGCGTGGGGTGCGCTGCTCACGCCTTGGCTCGCTGTCCTTGTTTTCTTGGTGACAGATTTTCTAATTGAGGTTTGTGGTTTGGGTTTTTTTCAGACACAATCAGCACCACCTACCACTAGCACTCAGGCACAGGCGGCTCCTCCGACTGGCGTGGTGCCTGGAACCAAGTACGGTAAGTGCTCGGGAGCTGCTCTTGGGGACAGGTTTCTGTCACTGTAGCAAGAGAGACTCGGCTTTGGCCAAGTGCTCCATGACCGTGTCATGGTGAAGCTGCTCCTGGAGAGTGTTGGCTGCACGGGTGATTAAGAGCCCTTTACAGACGTGTCTGCCGTCGTGGCTGCTATAATCTCCGAATTTTACCTGAAATGTAGAAAGATACCTGTCTGAATTCGTCTGGAACGACCATGTCCCACACTTTAATTTTTTTACAGCTGTCCCTGATACTTCCACCTACCAATATGATGAATCTTCAGGATATTATTATGATCCTATAACAGGGCTCTACTATGATCCTAATTCCCAGGTAAACACAAGTTCTTCCCACATGTCTTAACTGTTAAGGTCCATTAGTTCCTTATCTCTCATCATACGAGTGACATTTGAAGTGCACGACATACCAAATGTTGCAGATAACTCAGCGCTGTGTGTAGGGCTGGGACTTGATTTCCCTCTGGTATAGCCCTGCATTTTTCTCTCCTTTTCCTTAATTTTCCTCCACGTTTGGCCCATATAGGATTAGCACTTGTCACAGCCACTGTAACTGAGCTATTTCGTTGCGGAGTGCCCAGCAAAGTGCACCCAGCTCTGGGCTCTGGTGGGTCGTCTCTTGGGAGAAGCAAAAGATGCTCCATAGTGCTGTTGGGCAGAACTGCCTGTGTGTGGGGACAGAGGCTTCAGCCACTTTCTGCCTTTTGACTCCTCTGTGGAGTCTGCAAAACTTGTTTGGACTCTACAAAACGCCTTCCCGTGTGGTGCAGTAGTGTGAATCAGCTTGCTTGGGTTCTCCCGTGGACACTGAGCTCCTGTGAGGTGTTTAACTGTCTGCCTATCCTTCCCTCTGGCAGTATTACTACAATGCCTTAACCCAGCAGTACCTGTACTGGGATGGCGAAAAGGAGACCTACATGCCTGCAGCAGAAGGCGTCACGTACCAACAGACGGCTACCACAACCACCACCAAAGAAGTGAAAGAGAAGAAAGAGAAGCCTAAAAGTAAAACAGCCCAACAGGTAACAGAATGGGATCATAACTGGGATAAAGTCTTCTCTGTGGAATGGGATAGTATTTCTCCTTTTTCATGACAAAGGAAATCCTAGGTTATTCAGTGGGGGTGCATGCGTTCAGTTTGCAGGCATTGCGGGGGGCTGAGGAGAGGTGGAGTTGGCAAGGCTGCAGTGCAGAAATAAGCTCTGCATAGGAGGAGTGCTTATGGAATCCTGCCAGGATCAGTGGGAGTATAACTGAGCCGTCACTTAGAGGATTAGCTTGATAAGAAGGGTTTGTACAGTAAAAGCAGCAAGCTGCGTTATCTTTGAACACCGTATACAGGGAAACAGCTGCACTACATCCAGTGTCCCGTGGTTTAAAAATAAAAGGTAGTGGGTTGACTTGTTCTGAAGCTGCATGTGAGATTGAGTACATGTCATAAGAGATTGATAGCTTTGAGAGGAGCTGTGTGAGCAAACCACTCTGCATTTCAGATTGCTAAAGACATGGAGCGCTGGGCAAAGAGTTTGAACAAGCAGAAAGAGAACTTCAAGAATAGCTTCCAGCCACTGAGTACCAGGGAGGAGGAGCGGAAGGAGTCAGCAGCTGCAGATGCAGGCTTTGCCCTCTTTGAGAAAAAGGTGAAGGTGCTGGCAGTGGTGTGAGGTGGGGGGTCGTGTGACAGAGCTCCCTGCTCACGGCATTCTTGTCTCATCCAGGGAGCTCTGTCTGAGCGACAGCAGATCCTGCCAGAGGTGTTGAAAAACGGGGATGATGAAAATCCACTAAAGGTGAGTATGGTAGAGGAGCTCCAGCCAGTACTTGCTTTCCAACTTGGATTCCCGTGGTATCACCTGTAAAAAGTGGTGCTGGTGGTTGCAGTGGTGTGGTACAAGTGCAGTAGGCTGGGTGACTCAGATACACAGAGGACAGCTGTGATTCTTCCTAGCCTCAAGCTCAGTTTGGGTTTTGAGGTTTCTACATAGGCTGTACTTAAAAGTATTGTTTGGCTAGTGGGAGCTGTCTTGCAGCCACTGTGGTATGTATTTCTTTTGAGTTGCAGTGCTGTTGAAGTGTGGGCCCAGTACTTAATAGAACAAGGACCCTTGCAACAGAGGTGGCAGAGAAGGCTGAAATACTGAACTCCTTTGTTTTAGTCTTCACTGCCAAGGCCAGCCGTTAGGAATCCCTGACCCTGGGGAACATGAGTAAAAGAAGTGGTACTGTGAGGGTGACTGAGCACTGGAAAGGTTTCCTAGAGAGGCTGTGGAGTCTCCTTCCCTGGAGATACTCAGAGGTCATCATGACACAGTCCTGAGCAGTATGTGCTAGTGGGGGACCCTGTTTAAGCAGGGAGGTTGGACTGGATGACCTGCTGTGGTCCCATCCACCCTCAAGTATTCTGTGATTTCATCCTTAGTAGTGGGAGCATGCTGTTCCTCCTGTGACACACATCTGCAGCCTGTGTTCCCTCTTTGTGCTCTCTGAACTGTGGTGGCACTGTTGCAGTCCCCTTCATGCTGTCTTGCCTTTTCAGCGCGGCCTTGTGGCTGCCTACAGTGGTGACAGCGATAACGATGAGGACTTACTGGAAAGAATGGAGAATGAGGAGGAGAAGCTGACTGACTGGAAGAAGATGGCTTGTCTGCTGTGTAGAAGGCAGTTCCCAAACAAAGATGCTCTTATTCGACACCAACAGCTGTCTGATTTGCACAAGGTAGTTACACTGTGTGGTGAGGAAAATACTTGGTTGTCATAATTCAGTGCGTAAAGCAAAGCCACGAGGCATGTTGCTGTATGGAAAACTATTTCTCTTAAAGTGAAAATCTGCAAGTGAATTGTTGCTCTCCCAAAAGTCAGCTACTTAAGAAGAGCTGTTGTGCATTTCATGTTAAAGGGAATCTTTCTCCTTGTTTCAGCAAAACATGGATATCTATAGGAGATCAAAGCTTTCTGAGCAGGAACTTGAAGCCTTGGAGCTGCGTGAGAGAGAGGTCAGTGTTGAGATTGAGCAGATGAGTAGCTAATGGAAAACCTGCACAGGTGATCTGTTGAGCCCTCCTTATCCCGACGCACGTCACTTGAGATAATCCTAGTAAGCCAACCGCTTTTCCAGTCAAGGTTCAGAGCTGCCGTGTTACATGGAGGGAAGTGTCCCATATCCCACAGCTATGGCTTAACAGGGAAGGCTCATTCCATCTCTAGCTCAGGGCTGCCACTAGAAACCTGCGAGTCTCTTCCTGCCCCAGTGCTGGTTCAGATGGTGCTCCAGGGACTTGGGTCTGCGGCTCTGCTCTTGGTGGTGTTAGTATTAGTGGGCTGCAGTCTACAGCGTTTATCTGACTCCCATAGCTCAAAGATGAACAAAAGCGTCTTGAAATCCATGCTAACTGTAGTTGCTTTGTGCAGATGAAATACAGAGACAGAGCAGCTGAGAGGCGGGAAAAGTACGGCATCCCTGAGCCCCCGGAGCCCAAGCGCAAGAAGGTCTACGATGCAGGCACAGTGTACGTATCTGAAAGCTCCTCAGCAGCTGCCTCAATGCACCGTGAGCAGTGTGGGTAACTTGTTAACTCACCTCTTCTTCCCACAGCAATTACGAGCAGCCCACCAAAGATGGCCTTGACAACAGTAATATAGGGAACAAGATGCTGCAGGCCATGGGCTGGAGGGAAGGTTCAGGCTTGGGAAGAAAATGCCAGGGCATCACAGCACCCATTGAGGTAAGTGAAGAGGAGTTGTCTCCTTGAGGAGATTTGGTGCCTTTGTTTTTTTTGTTTTTAACCACAAGCACTTGCTGCTGAAGAGCTCTGAAGGAATAAACTGCCAGCCACAGCAAAGCTGCCTCTGTTTATGTTGGCTCCTGCTCATGTTTGTCCCATCGGATGCTGAAGCAGAGGCAGGGCCATGCCTTCCTCCCTTTGGTACTTGACTGCTGAGGTGCTGTGGCCCCAGTCCCTTAGGGGTGGCTGCCCTCCCTCCAGTCACTGCGTTTCCTGGCTTTGCCTGTGCTCCAGGTTGTGCTCTGCAGTCAAAGTGGGGTCAGAGTAGAGTGAAGCCAGTGAGGGTGTGGTGTTAGGTATACTCCAGCCTCTTGCTGTCTGCGGTGGTATTTATGGCTGTAGGGATCCCCAGGGAAGCTTGGGAAACTGGCTGGATTGATGGGATTTCTGGTTGTGCCATCATGGTGGTCTGGCCACTCGCTGCAGAGCTGAAGTGTGTCTCTCTTCCCTTGCAGGCCCAAGTACGAATGAGAGGAGCTGGCTTGGGAGCCAAGGGCAGCTCCTACGGTGTCTCCACAGCAGATTCGTACAAAGATGCGGTGCGGAAAGCCATGTTCGCTCGCTTCACGGAGATGGAGTAACCCCTCTGGCCTGCAAAGCACTTCGTTGTTAGCAAGAACTGACTGTTAAACTCGGTAGCCTTGGTGACCTGGCTGTATCCTGGTTTTGGTTTAGAGTTGACCATTTTCATTCCCTTGGACATTGTTCCCTGCTCAGCATGTAACAAACACTTCCATGAGCAGATTGTTTGAACTGACCCAACTTCATGCTGGAGAGCTCCTGGTTTCGACCAAAGGGGGATGGCTGATCTTTGTATGGTCGTGTATATAGTGTAATGTATTCTGTGTTTTAGCCTGTTGTCCAGGTGCTGCTCCTGCCCTCTGGAGCAGCAGCAGGACCTGTTAGCTGTGCTTTCAAACTGTCTCTGCTCTCCTTTTGTTGTATTGTCTGTCTGGGTTTTTTTGAGAATTTTCCTGTACATTTTGTATGATACATCTTTGTATAGACTTTTTGAAGACTTTGATTCTAGTTGCCAATTTGGCTCATTTCCAAATGAAATACATCCAAAAATTACCCTATTTCTGTTTCTCGGTGGGTGAATGAAGAATTAAGTTGCCAGTGCTACTTGTCCTTTCTGTCATTCTGCTTCTTCCTTGATGAGACTTCATCCTGGAGTCTCTGTTCTGTGCAGCTCTTCACTCGCCTCCCTCCTTTCATCTCTGTGCTGTGCGTTGTTCTCAGCATCTTTCTCACAGCTCCAGTGTGGATGGTGGCTGGTGGAGCATCAGATCTCTCTGTGGCCCTTCTTGCTGTAGGAGCAGGAGAGTCTGTGCTTGCCCAGGCCCCCCTGGGTGTTAGGTGCTGGTCCTGTGGTGGGCAGGGGGCTGGCAGGGAGTGGGGTGACGTGTGGCACCTCTGGGAAGGTTTGTGTGCTCCACCTTGGCTTCTGGCACACCTGGATGCTGTGGGGGGCTGTGACCAGCTGGGTGAGGGGAGGACGGGGTTCACCAGAGGTGTCTGCAGCTGTCCTGTTGCTGCCTTTCTGTTCCTCTGCCTGTGCTGTGCCTTGTTCACATTCCTCTTCCCAAGAGCCAAGATGAGCAGAGTGGGTCTCAGCCCTGAGCTCTGCCTTTGCTGATGCTGTTGGCTGTGGGTCTTGCTCAGCTTCCACACAAAGCTGAGCCAGCAGTGGGCTTTCCTACTGTCCAGGTGGGCATAGGAAGGGGTAGAATGAAGCAGGGCAGCTTCACCACTCGTGCTTGGGGCAGAGTCCTTCTGGGGGTCAAGGCCAGCGCCCTGTGGCTGCTTTTTGGAGTGGGTGGATCCTGCTTTGCAGGCTGCTGCAGCTGTACTTGTGTCCCTATTGCACGGTCAGGCCCCTGCCTGTTTTTTTTAGGGGTGCCTGGCTTGGGGTTAGCCACGGTGGGGAATCCCCCCCACCTCTGCCTCAGGACCGGGGCTGCAGGGCTTGGGGTCCCTGCTGGAGTCCCCGGGCCGTTCCACCAGGTGGCAGGCGTGGCCCGGCTGTGACAGCTTGTGGAATATTTCATCTATGCAGGACTGCCGAGCGTCGCCGGGGCCCCAGGGCTTCATCCTAGCGTGTGACATTCCCTCTTCGGCTCCACAGAGGAAGCCGAGTGGCTTGAAACAACCTAGAAGTGCTAGCTCCCTGCCGCAGCTTCCCCCGAGGGTGATGGCAGAGAAGGCAGGCCTGGTGCACTGCGACAGTGCCCCGTGTGCCTGCGGCAGCCTCCCCCCACTCCCCTCCCGTGTGTCCCGGCTGGCGACACAGCGAAGTGCTTTGCTGCTCTGGGCTGTAAATGGGGGGTCTGTTTCCCAGCAGGTGGGTTCGAGGGATCGATAAAGTGCATTTGTGTAGCTCAGCTTCTTCCCAGCCCAATCGATCCCTGTCCCAGTGCATCCTCCTGATGAGGGGTGATGCTGCGGGCACGGGGGGAGGGCCTGCAGTGGGCACAGCACGGTGGTCTGTCAGGTTCGCTCTCTCCTTGCTGCAGCAAAATGCTGCCCCAGTGCCAAGAGCTGAGCCAGCCCCACCTGGTACCTCCTGCAGAGCAGTTGCAGTGGGGAGCCAGCAGCATTCCATGGGGGCACAGGGAGCTGCTTGTGGGGATAACTGCTAGAATGGGGCGCCCAAAGCAGGGTCCTGTGCTGGGGCAAGGCTTTAATGGGGTCCTGGGCTTGCAGCCACCCCCTTTTGGTTAGATGGGTTAAAGCCCCCCTTCCTGGGTTAAGGCACTGCTGCTGGGTGCCCAGGGAACAGGAGAAGCTGGGGGGGTTGCATGCAGCTCCACCACTTCCAGGCATGCCCCCGAACCCCATGCCAAGCGCTGGAGCGGGGCATGGAGGCACCGCTGCCTGCCAGCACCCGCGCCTCCAATTTAGGCAGCACAGCGCGGCTGTTCGTGACTGAATGCACCATGGCCCACAGCCTTCAGAGGGACGTGGTGTCCCTGCTTCCCCGGGGACCGACCTCTGTGGGGGCGGGAGGAGAAGCCGTGGGATGGGGCCAGCCCCAGAAGTGTGCAGTGACGAGGCAGGATCCCCCTCGGAGCAAGGGGGGGAGCTGCCTTGGGCATGGCTTGCAGGGCTGCCAGTGCGCCAATCCCTCTGCAGCTGAGCCTGAGCCTGAGCCTGATGCAAGGTGCCCCAAAAAGGTGCCAGGCTGCAGTCAAAGTGCTGGGGGGCTGAAGCTGGTCCCACCAGGAATGCAGAAGGACACAGAACCCTGGAGACAGGCTTGTGTAGCTGGGCAGTGCAGGAGGAGGTGCAGAGCAGTCTCTGGATGGGCAGAGCTTCGCTGCACTCCTATGCTTTTGTTTCCCTATCGCTGAACAGCCACAAGGTTTCTCTGTGGCTGACAATGGAAAAGTAAAGACACTAAGCCCCAGAGCACGTGGAGACCCCAGGCTAGGGGTAAAGGGGGGATCCCCAGAGGGACCCTGTGCCCTTTGCCATGGGCAATAGGTACATGAGAGCAGGACTTCAGCCAGGGGCTCCTTCTAGGCACAGGGCAACTGCAGGATGACTTCTAGGGCCTTGGCTCCTACAGGGTTGCAGCTCCCTCCAGCACCTACAATATGCAGAATCTAAGGCCCCTGTTGCTGTAGTTTTAAAGTTTGGGATTTTTCTGGCTGGCTTTCAGCATTATTAATATTAAAACTCCCAAGCCTGCTATGCCCTGGCTTTGGAGAATTGTGAGCTCCTGCTTGCTAATTTGAGGCGAGGAAACCAGCCAAATCATCAGTGTGAACAGCTTTCCTCCTGAGTATTCCTTAATTGCTGGAGTTACCAACCCATGACAGAGCTCGGCATTCTGCATGGCTAGCCCCAGGCCTGCCTTGCTCTCTTGCACGGTCACTGAAATGCCGCTGGCAGGTAGGAACACATCCTTGTGCCACTGGTTGGGGCTGCCAGGGGCCCCAGGACTCTGTGTGGAGTGGGTTGGCCTTCCTGCATTCCCCCTGCCAAAAAGCCTCCCATGCCCAGCAGGACAGGCGTGGAGAGAACTGTGACTTGGGACCACCTTGGCTGTGCACATGCTGAGTGCTGGCCAAAGCCAGGCACCCACAGCTCCACGGCGTTTGGATCCTGATGCCAAAAGAGGATCTGAAGTGGGAGGTGGTGTTTGCTGCCATGAGAGAGCCTGGGGCGGGGGGCACAGGTAACGTGTGTGAGGTTATGCACCTGTGTGTACTCATGCTCCCTCCTGTGCCATTCCCCACTGCCACTGGGGATTAACAAGGCTGCTTCCCCTTCTCTTCCCCACCATCTTGGTCCATCCTCTCCTGATCTACTTAATCTGTCCTAACTGGAATTGCCCTGGAACAGCTGTCCTTATTTTACCCAACTGCCCCACAGCCACGTGGCTCTGGCTTCAGCCATGGGGCTGTGGTGGGAGAATGGGCAGGGCACGGGTGCAGCATCCTGCCAGCACACCATGGGTACTGCTGTGGCACCCTGGCAGCATGGCTGTTTGGGATGCTCAAAGAGCAGGAAGAGGACAGCTGAGGGGAAGGGTTTTGGCACCTTGCTCCAGGCACTCAGTTATACCAGCACCCTCTCCTGCCCCTTGGCACGGAACCCCTGTGGCCCTGGACCAGTGGCCATGTCATCCTGGACATCCTTCCTCCCCAGCCCCACAGTACCAGGGTGGGTGAGGAAGGGGAGGTGTGTCCCTTACCCCGTGGCTGCTCTACTTAGATGCTGCTTTGACTGAGAGCACGATTCTGGCTTGGGAACTGCATGGTCCAGGTTTCTCTGCTGGGGCAGAAAAAAAAGATGGTTTTAATTGACTCGCCATCTGCAGCAACGTGGACACAATTTGCAGCCCTGGAGGATGGAGTGGGGGGGGGCTCTGTTGTTGTTGGAAGAAAACAAAAACAGATGGGGGCTGGGATCCTGGGGCCTGGGACCTGTGGCTACATCCAGCATGCTCACACTCTCCTGGGCCCTTGGGCATCTTCCAACGCCAGGCTCTCCCAGGGGAGATGCTCCAGCCTTGCAGAAATGCTGGAACAGGCAGATTTGGAGGGTAAAGAAACGGTTTTCCCAGCAGAGACTCTTCCCTGCCTCCGGCAGTGAGCCGTCGATCACCAGCTAGGCAGCCCCGCGCTGGGCTGGAGGCTGCGCAGAGCCCGGGGCAGTGGAGCCAAGCCCGGGGGGGAGAGGACGAGGGGGTTGGGCGGTGGGACCGAGGGGCTGGGGGCAGGCCAGTGTCAGCCTTGCTGCAGGCAGGGCCCTGGGGTTCCAGGGAGTGAGCCAGAGCCTGGCGATGGGGAAAACCTGAGCCCCCGTGGGGCATCCACAGGCCCCTGGCCCCACAGAACCCGGCGGGGTGAGCAGCTCAAGCCCTTTGCCTGGTATGGGAGTGGGGCAGGGGAACAGCTCACCATCTCCGCCGGGAGGGACTTGGATAGGAGACGATTTCATGTCAAAAACGTTTTCACAGGAATTTGTCACCACCCACAAAAATCTCTTTACCTCCACCCCTTTTTTTCCCCTTTAGCAGTAACCAGACCCGAGGGGTGCGTGCATGCAGGTGCAGTTGAGAAACAGAGACTGGGGCTTTTTTGCTCCAGTTCCTAAGAAAAATTTATTTGGTGCTTGTTCCCCTCCTCCAAAGCCTGGTTTGGGGAGAGAAACTGGTTCCTGCAGCACGAAAATCCAGGCAAGAGAGGGACTCCATTTTTCCCAGAACATCCCTCTGCGGTCCTCTCAGGACCCTGTCCTGGGCACCCCAAAGCATCTGTCGTCTCTGGAAGCTGCTCAAAACCCACCGCCCCCCAGCCCCATCCGTCTCCCCGGCGGGATGTGCCCGCAGCATCATTAGCGCTCGTCTAGTCGCCGCCGCGGCGGTTTGAACCTATTTGAAATGCACTTGAAAAGGGTGGATTTGATGGGAGGAATGTGACGGGTTTTTGTTCTCCGAGCCCCCCGGTTGAAGCTCTGCGTAATGAAGAGCTGTGACTTTCACTCGGGTTATTTTGGGATGGACTACTTTTTTTTCCGAGCTGGTGGAAGACCATCAAAGCGGCGCTTTGAAAAATGTCCCAGTGTATAAATAACTCTGCTGAGAGCAGAATAACGCGGGCTCCCGCGCGCGGCGCGCCGAGGCAGACGGCATCTGCCGTGCGACGTTGCATTATAAAAAGGAATTATTCATCCCTTCCTCTAATTAACTGGGTACAGCTCACCCGCGCAGGAGCGATGGCCCAGCATGGGGAGCACTCCCGGCCATGCCAGCAGAGTGGATGCTGCTCCCGGGGTCCCTCCATGTGTCCCCCCAGGCCCGCACGCCTCCCAGCACTGGCAGCGGGTGGGAGCAGCAGGCTGGTGCTGCCCTGCCATGGTGGAACAACGGGGTGGGCGAGCTGGTGTGGGAAAACCCGCATGTCTGCAGGACTCGCTGTCGCTAGAAAACACCTGATCTGCTGCCTCGGTATCCCGCCCACCGAAATCCAAGCAAAGGGAGCAGGATGGGGGGCGAGCCCATGGTACCCTGCTAGCTCACAGCATCCAAGGCTGTGTTTTTTGGTGCCTTTGGGTCTTGCTGGGGGCTGTGAGTGTTGCATGGGGCATCCCCTGAGAAACAGCCACAGGAGCCATATGGATCTGACAGAGACTCAGAGATTCACAGTTCACTCACACCCAAGGGGGGGTTTTCAGGAGATACTGGAGGGATAGCACCAGCAAAGGGAGCCCCGTGTCTCAGACGCCAGAGGGAAGTGGCCATGGTGGCAGCAGCCAGGCAGGCTCAACACCGCGGCTGTGCCCTGGCAAGGACACAGTGCTTGGGACCTCCCGGGAGGGAGACTAATTTTAGGAGTGCTCCGGAGGGGCTATTTTGGACCCTTTGCTCTGTGTGAGTCACCTGCTATTTTTCAACCCCACTGGGGCTATTTCCGTGTCAGAGTGATTTACACGGACTGGGACAATGCTGCTGGCACTCGCCTGGGGTCTTGGAGCCCAAAGCCATGCTGGGTGCACAACCCACTCCCCAAACAGAGTGCAGAGAGGTCCCGAGGCTGCCTGCTGGGGCTCCCAGCAACTCCTGCAGTGCCAGGGATGCTTACAGCAGGGTGGACCTACCTGGAGCCCATCCCACCACCCTGCCACCTTCTCAGAGGACTGCATGGTTGGGCTTGGAGCTTCTCAGTCCTCTTCCTCCATTGTTTCCTGGGAGAGATGGATGGGGAGAGGTTGGAAATGGTGGTGGGGTAGTGATGCAGCTGGTGGCTATGGGGAGAGAGACATCTCTGTGTTGAGTGCTCGGGGCTGAACATCCCTGCTCCCCAGCACCCTGGGCTCCTCCCTCCCCAAAACCTGCTGCTTCGGAGCCCGCCAGGCAAAAACCTGGCTGTTTCGGGGTTGTCAGAGCAACGTGATGCACCTTTCAGTTACCACGGCAACCTCAGCGAGAAGTTTTTAAAATTCAGGCAAGGTAATTTCTCCTCGCACTGCGATTTCGTTATCGCTTGGCTTGCCATTCCCCAGGGAAGCGGCGTCCTGCCTCGCTCCTCCGCCAGCAAGGTGGGATCTCGGAGATAAGAAATGCGGAGCTGTGAGGAGGGGGAGTGAGCGGGTGCTCTCCCTGCACCCCGTTAACAGGTCTGGCCCCAGAGACGTGGGCTGGTAATTAATGAGCGGGGGGGGGCCGCAAGTGATGAGCAACCTGATCTTAGGGAGAGCAGAGAGATGGGCAGGAGGAGGAATGAAGGCAAGGGTGGATGGTGAGGTGGGTTGACAGGGCAGAAGAAGGAGCTGATGAAGGCAAGGGTTGATGGCTGGTGGATAGATGGGGGAGCAGAAGAGATGAAGACAAGGATAGATGGTGGGGTGGATGCCCGGGTGAGTCATGACAGGGTGCCCTGCTAGCACCCTGCTGTGCCTGTATGGGTGGGTGGATGGATATCTCCAGCTACCAGCCAGATGATGGACAAAGAAACCATCCTGGGGTGGGTCACAGGCCCTGTGTAACCCCTGGCTGTTACAGACTCTACAGCAGTTCGCACTGCTGCCCCATCATTTCTTCCCGTAGGGGGTAGAGCTGCTGTTCTCTATCATCCCTTCATCTCCCAGCCCTCAACACACCGTAGGTCTCTCTTGTGCTGCCCCAGACCCTGTAGGAGTAGGAAGGGGATCCTGTAGCATTGGCAAAGCCTTGACAACCTTGTCCAACCCAGCCCCCCTCCTGCTCACCCCAGTCCAGAGGAGAAACCCAGGACTAATATTGTGGTTTGGAGGGTCAGCGAAGCCGTAGGGTTGAAGGTCCGCTTTGTGAAGGGAGGGAGAGGCCGGTGCAAACACAGGGCTGCTTGTTCTCTGCCTGCACTGCCCCATGGGCTGCATGGCTGCCGAGGAGCACACGGGCCTGAGGAGCACGCTGGCCCCAGCCCATATGTTGTTTATCATGAAGAGCTAACAAGCTTAATTCAGGATGTGTCTGTGATAAGGTTATCAACTCGTAAACACTCAGGTGCCCCTGACAGGAGCCCAGCAGTTACTGACTGAGCCCCTCATCAAGGAGCGGAGCCAATCTGCTCAGGAGGATGCTCACTCCGGTTCATTCTGCCTGCGGCACGGGTGACTGGGGCAGGGCACGCAGGGCTGCGCTGATGGGAGGCAGGAGGCTAAAGGCAGAGGGCTGGATTCTGCTCCAGCTGGATCCCTTCCTGCCTTCAGGACAGGCTCTTGCTCCACCATTAGGTTTCCGAGTGAACACCTACTGGAAGGAACAGAACAACACATTCCCAGCCCTCCAGATGGAGATGCCCATAGGAACAGCCACGTTCTAAGGGGGGATCTACGGACACGTCTTGTGAGGACATGGCCCCTCAGGGAGAGGCATGGCCAGCAAGAGAGCCGAAGAGGGAGGCGGAGTGTGGGAGCTCCTGGCTACGAAGGTGGTGAAGGCTCCTTTCCAGCTCTCTGAGTTTCTCTAGCGAGAATCTGACAGCCCTGAGCAAGGCTCCCCGTCCTTGTGGGCTGTTGGCACAGTCTCACCATGCTGCTGGGAGCCGGCTGTTCCGTCCCCTCTGCTGCATGTTCACTCTAGAACCTAATGGTGGGAGCTGAGGGGGCAGCTTGACAGCCAGCGCATCGTCACGCTGTGCGAGTGTGCATCAGCAGGGACGTCTTCCAGGTGGAAGGTGCTGTGGACATGATGCAAACAGGGCTGTAGACAAGCCACCAGCTCCAGGGCTTGGTATCCATTGCCAGCCCTATCCTGCAAGGTCTGGCAGAATCATTCCTCCATGCAGGCAACAGCAATTCCCACTCCCTGGCTGCTTTTGCTAATGGAGCTGGCCCTGGGCGAGGGCTGCAGCACGTGGGATGCTCATCTTCAGCCATCTTTCCCGGGGACTCAGGCTGTCACTGTCCCCTGCGGGGGTTGCCATCAGCCCGGGGGGACAAGGCAGCTTCTTGTCACCGGTACCTGCTGCAGTGTCTTCCTTAATGACGAGCTCCACTCGTCTGTCCTCTCAATCAACTCTGCTGTGCCGGCTCATTCGGCTGCGCACGCTGAGCAACGCTGCAGCAGAAGGGATGCTGCAGTCTCACGGGCGTGCAGTGCCCGCTCAGAGGTGCACAGAGAGGTCTCTGTGTCTCCCCACAGACGCACTGGCCCCTGCTCACACACATGTGCTGGCACAGTACACATGTGTGCCTGGACACTGCTGACCGCGTGTGTTCCAGCGACACCCGCACCGCCCACCGCCCGCTCCCCCGCTCTGCCCGCTGACTGCAGCAACTGAAGGCAGTGGAAAGTTTTGCCGGGAAAGCGCGTGGAGCGGCTGTCTCTGGGCTGGGGCTTTGCCAGGGTCCATCCCAGCTATGCCCACCCTGAGCCGAGGAGCCGGCAGCGGGGTGCGTGGGGCAGGATGCTGCCTCGGGCGTCTCGCTGCCCCCCCTCCAGCCGGAGGACGTGCGGGCAGAGCGGCCACGTCTCGCACATCGGCCCTGCCCGCGGGCTCTTGGCCTCCGTCCGGGAGGGCAGCAGGTGACGGAAAGCGAGCCCCGGCCTGGAAGGGGATGAAAGGCGGCTCGCAGCTGCGGACACCCGACGCCACCTGCCCGGGCGCGCGGGAAGGATCCGGGATGTCCTTGCTCCCACGGGCAGATCGCCATCCGGCGGAGGCGGTGAGGGCTCTCCGAACACTGAGTGCCCGTCAGGCAGCAGAGGAGCCGGGTGGTTCCACCAGCTCCTGGGGCCCCAGATGAGCTGTGGCTGGGAATCCCAGAGCCGCCACGTCCTAACCCATGGAACGGGGAGAGGCAACCCCCACCGTGCCTCAGTTTACCCTCTGCCAAACGCCTCCCCTCCCTCATGTCTCCTCTGGGGAGGAGAGGTGGATGCCTGGGCCGTGGGAGGAGGGGGGAAGTCTGTCCAGACAGCCCCCCAGCCGGGAGGTACTCTGCTCCCTCCCTGCAGCCGAGCACCACCAGGATGCTTTCCTGAGAGCAGCCATGCCCCAAGCTCCCTGCTGCCCGGCGGGGCCATCTTCGTCGCCACGGGGTAAATCCGAGCTCTAGGGAAGGCTGAGGAATTTCTATCCTGGCCACCTGGGGCTCACCCCGTCCCGCTCCGGCAGCCCTTTCCCCTCCGTCAGCGCCTGCCATGTGTGTCCCGCTGCCGCCGCCTCCTCCTGCCTAATCCCCCGCTCCATAAATCACACCCCCCCCCCGCCCCGACCTGCCCTGCGGGTCTGGGGTCTGCCAGCTTGTTTGAAGTAGCCAAGGCATCCTCTGAATGGGTTGCCCCCAGCCCTCCAAGCCACGGAGCCCCCCCCCCCCAGCTCAAGCAGCACTATCGGGAGCACCCTGTGTCGGTGTCTCCCCACTTCAGTAGCAGCAGCAGCAGCAACTCTGTCACCTCTCTGTTTCTCACACCTCCATCCCAGGGCGCCAGTAAATCCCCTGACCCGCAGCTGCCCTGGAAATTTTTCCTACTGTCTGTCTCCTGCCTTCTCAACAATTTTGACTCCACGGTAGATTCCCCCGGCTCTCAGTGTCCCATCCTGCTGCGTTGCAGCAGCCCAGCCCGTCTCCTGCCTGCCTCCTCCCTCTCAGCGCCCGCCCTCAGCCCTGCAGGACGCCCAAGGATCGGTCCTGGCTGGGAGTCCTGGCTCCGGCATCCCGCTGCCGGGTCACCATCTCCAGAGGGGAGCCCGCGGCTGGTCATTACCCCCACGCCGAGACATCCTGCTGCAACATTCCCGTGCTTGAGGGGGAGAGGAAGGGGGGCGGGAAGAAATAGTAAGCCAGTTTTGAAGTCTGTCACCTTCCTGCAAAGCTGGACGAGTTTTAAGATTGCAATCCCGGGAGCTGGGAAATGTGTTTTCTCTGAATTTGTGGCAGGTTTGTAGCTCAGGTGAACGCTCCCGGCTCTGGGTGATTCATCCCAATTTAATTTCCCAGCTGGCTTTGGCACCGCTCGGTGCCTCTCAACCCCTGACAGCACCTCCCCAAAACATCGAGCACCCGGGGTGTTTTTCTCCTCCATCCGTTCTGTGGTTGGAGCGGGATATTGGGTACATCACATCCTTCCTTCTCCACGGCCGCCCACCTCCCTCCCACGCTCCAGCCTGGAGCTGCCGGGCTGCCCCCGGCTGCTTTGATCCCTGCCCCGCGGGGTCATCCCCCCGCGGGGTGCCTGGACATCCCGCCCCCGCCTGATGGGCATCCCTGGGTATCTCCCAGCTCCCTGGGAAGCAACCGGGACAGATGGATCTGTGTCTGGCCCCTTCGCTGAGTGTTGTGTCACACCAAGTCCTGAGCAGGCTCTACCTTCAAACTTTGCTGCCTCCCAAGTATGCCCTCAGCACACTGGGGGCAAAGCCTCGACCCTCAGCCTGAGCAAAGGGGACCTTCTGGGGCAGGACCCCTCCCAAAAGGTGGTGGGGAGCACCTGCATTCCCCTTCAGTGGCTTTTCCAGCCCGGCCTGGCGCTAACCTTCGGTGCAGCAGCAGCTCCCCCCACCCGCCCTCCCTGGTGGGTTGCATATTTTTAACTGACAAAGACAAGGGGGGAAAAAAAAAGAGAGAGAGAGAGAGAGAAGAGAAACAAAGACGAAAAAGGCTCCTTTTTTGTGGGGTTTTGAAAAAAATGGAAATTACCCTGCAGAGGAGGGGAGAAGGGCCAGGGGGTTTCAAAGCATCTTCTTCTCCCTCGAAGTGATACGGAGAAGATGCTCCAGGCCATGTGGCCTTTAGTGGCTTTGAAGTTCAGGCGGCAGCTGGGGAGGGACGTGGTGAAGGGCAAGGCAGGGAGACAGCTTCCCACGAGGCACGTGCCGGCATCGGCGTCGGCATCGGCTGCCTGGGCCTCCCTTGACCCTCGGCTGGAGCCTGACCTTGGAGAGGTGGTAGCCCCCCAGCAAGGAGCCAGCCCTGGGGCGATGGAGCTGTGGAAGTGCTGAGAAGTGGTCCCGGGTGCAGGGAGCGATGGGATTCAGATCCTGCATCCCCTTCTTGTTGCGCCTGCCGGTTGCCACGGCGACCCGGGAGCAGGAGCATCATTTCCACGGGATTTTGCTGGGAAAGGGAGAGGCAGGTTGTGCTTCTGGGGGAAGGGTGGGGAGTCAGGATGGGGCTCTCCCAATTCCCTCAGTCTCCATAGAGAACCCTTCCACCAGTATTCCCACCACAAACCCAGTCTGGACTGGGCTGACCATCCTTCCTCCACCCCAGAGGGATATTGGCGTTGGCTGGGCCATGCCAGGCTGTGACTGTCCATCCATCTGTCCTTGCTGGAATGAGGCAGCCACCATTGGACACACCCCAGCGAAGGATCTTGGAGCTGAGCAATGGCTGAGTCACAAAGCCAAAAATCCTCTCCATGCCTGGTGCTCTTTTATCCCTGTGAGCTGAGCCAGCTCCCAGACCAACTTCTTTGGGAGGACCCACGTGCATGGACGTGTCCCAGTTTCTTCCAGCCCTTGAGCCATTCCAGCTGCCTCTGTCCTGTCCTTTCCAGCTCCTCTGTGCACACCAATGCCCACAGCTGTACCACTGACCCACTTACGTGGCACACTGGCACGTCAGGGCTGTGCCACAGAGCTGCTGGCCCCCACCCTCTGCCCACATTGACTTCCCATGTCATGAAAGCCCCTGGACACCTCAGAAAACTGGGAAGTTATCTTAAAACCATTGAGTTGTTCAATTGTCCTTTTCACACAGACAACATCGAGCATTTCCCTATATTTGTGGGGGCTGGAAATGGCTCCAGACAGCAGTGAAGGGCAGTCCAGAGACTCTGGACGCTGACTGATGCAGCCCTTGCCCTGAAGATAACGTTCCTTCTGGCCCAGTGGCTTGGCTCCTGGTGCCACCTCCTGCATGGCCACTTCAGCCATAGGACAGTGATCCCAGTCATGACCCCAGCCTCTCCCTAAAACAGGAAAAGGATCTTGTAGCCTCCCAAGATTCTGGTATTCATAAATTTGGTGTGCATGGGGATGTGTTGGAGGGAACACAGTCACATGGTGACACATCCCTACCACCTTGTGCACACCCCTGTGCCCCAGTGTCCCTCTACACCAGCCTGCCGGGCACAGGGAACTGCATGAGGTGCCCAGAGCGTGCCATGGCAAAGTGGGGGCATTGGCACTGGCTCCCTGGGACCCACAGCCACCAGTCCAGGTCTGTTTTCCATTGGCACAGCTCCTGCCCATTTCCATGGCAGCATGTGGGGTCCCACACCATGCTGTGGTCCCACGTGCATGTGAGCCAGAGGGCACCAGGAGTCCTCAGTCCCTGGCCAGGCATGGGCACCACAATGCTCCTGCAGAGCCCAGGCCTGTGCTGGTGGGGCCAGGCTGAAGGATGGGTGAGATGGGGCTGGCTTCACACAAAGGCAGGTGATGGCTTCACACAAAGGCAGGTGATGGCTTCTTTCTCTGGAGCACGGAGAGCTGCAAGGATGGCTGACCTCAGCACTGCAGCTAGGAATGGGCATCCCACTTGTCCCTCTGGCTCAGAAACCATCATGGGGGCAGAGCAGGATGGGTCCCCATGGTCAGGTTTGGTGCAGGCAGCACCAGCCATCCCCTGCCCATGGTCCTGGGCAGGGCTGATGTGTCGGCACTGTCATTCCACACCTCCTGGATTGCAGCTGGGAAGTGAAAAGCCTCAGTCCTGGGGGCAGTGCTGACTTCAGCAGTTCCCATTTCAGGAGTCTCAGCCCCTCCCAGCCCCACGTCCACCAGTACATCACACTGCAGACACTACCAGGGCACTCATCTCCCCTCCCTCACGATCCCCTGTTGTGCCTGGGGACCCCCAGCAGGACCTGACCCCACCTTTCCAGGCGCCTATCGACCACCAAGCGCCTCACTGCCATCAGCAGAAGCAGCTCTTCAAACGCCTTTGCCGTCGGCGCTGGGCTGGACATCGATCCGTCGCCACCGCTCATGTCCTCACTGCACCCCTTTCCTGGCAGAGCTCCGGCCGGGCTGTCCCTGCCCGAGAGACTGCTCTTCCCAGTGTCTGTCCTGCCCACGGCCCCTCAGCCCCCTGCCCCGTGGCCCTGCTGCCAACTGGTGCTGCCCTCCTGCCTCAGTTTCCCCACCAGCAAAGCACAGGGCTTGGTGACCCTGCGGGCAGCACCACCGCAGCACCCGGGCTGGGGGCAGCTCTGCCAGGTGCAGGGCACACCTGGAAGGCCAAATCTGCTCATAACAGGCTCAGTTTGTCCCCGTGTCACCCTCGACACGCCCACTGGGTGCCTCTGCTTGTCCTCTCGCCTCACCGGGACCTCACTCTGCCCCTCTGGGTCAGACCCTCTGCTGCTGCCAGGGGACCCACGGGGGCACCCGCTCCGGCACAACCCCCCGTTGGCTTTCCCAGCTCGTCACGGTGCAAGGCGGAGGAGATGACATCCCTGCTCCTGCCAAGACAAACACGGCGCCTTCCAAACACGCAGGGCTTGGCAAGCCCACGCCTCGGCCATCGATCACCGAGCCCGCCGTGCTCCAGCCCACGACAGCCCATCCGCGGAGCAGAGCAGGGGAGAAACAGCGGGGGGTTTGGGGGGGTCTCAGCAACCCCCCCCGCGCCTCTCCCAGCACTGCCAGCTGAAAGGTGGAGCATCCACGCTCGTGCCCTGCCTGGGTCTGGGGGCTTGCCCTGGGCTCCTCGTGCCCACAGGGTGCTGGGCAATGTCGGGGAGTCGGTTCCCACTCCTTGGCATGCAGAGAGTGCCCGGGGCAGGGACAGCTCGTCCCTGGGGTGGCTGTGCCGAAGGGTGCCCTGCGGCTGCTGGCTTAGCCCCAGGCAGAAAGTTGGCCAGAGCCAGCTCCAGGCTCTTACAATAATAAACCGCGCTCAGGCAAGCATTTGTCACTGGGCTGGAGCGGGAAAGGACCAGATATCCCAAACATCTGGGGGAGGGAGCGTGGGAGGCAGAGGGCAATCAGGGAGGTCTTGGAGGGGCCAGAGAGGGTCTGTCCTCTTCACAGTGTCCTAGGATGGTGGCAGCAGAGCGTGGCATCACCACGTCAGCCCTTCCAGAGGGCTTAATTCAGCCTGGAGGGGCAAATCCTGCTCCTCCCTCGCATCCCATCCCCTGCAGCGGTTCCTGAGCTGGGAGCTGCTCAGGTTTCCGTGCGAAGCTGGTGTTTCTGAGAGCTGTAGCGGGGGGGTACAGGCAGCTGGTGGGGACTGGGGGATGGAGGCTGTTCTCGTGGCATTACCAGGCTAAGCCAGACTGGAAGCGGAGTCTGTGGCACTGCTGTCTCCGTGCACCGGGGTGTACGGACCTCAGCAGCCACCCCGGGGGGAATCCCAGGGCCACTGTGCCCTCCTGCCCCCTTTACTGGCCCACGTCTGCAGGGGAGATCTGCAGCTGGAGCTCTCCCCGAGCCTGGGGCACCCCCCAGCATTGCTTCCTACAGTGGGAGGGGGAAGGGCAGAGGGCTGCGATGGGTCAGGGGAGGCCCAGCCCCTCACCTCTCAACCCTCTGCCTCCCCTCCAGCCCTCGCACCATCCCTGCCCTGCAGTACAGCTCCTCTCTTCCCTCACCCTGCATCCACCATTCCCTGCAACCCCCTGCCTGTATCCCCCAGACCCTGCATCCCCTTGCACTTCCCAGCCCCGGCTCCCAGCTCTCCTGCGCTGCCCACTCGGTGGGTGCCCAGGATGGTGCCAGGCTGCGGGCACCCTGGGGCCCTGGGTGGCCATCCTCGCTGCCCAGCCGGCCCTGGGGGCCCTGGCAGGACGGGGGTCGCTCCTGGGAGTCAAACCCGCGGCGGGCAGCGAGGGGCAGATGCCGCTTCCTGCTGCTGCGGGACGAGGAGCGGGGCAGCAGAGGGTTAAGCAGCGTCTGGCGGCGGGAAGGGGACCGGGAGGAGGGGGGAGATGGAGGAGTTTGTTTAATAGCTGGAGACAAGCTATGCAGCTGTGCAGGTCGGACGGGCCCTGCAGCCCCCGGCCCCCACCACCCCCTCCCCGGCCATGCCCGGGCAGGCCCGCAGCAGGCAGGAAGGCAATGCGGGCAGCAGGCAGGAGGGCAGGCAGGCTGGCACGGGGCTGGCAGCCGGGGAGCCTCAGCAGGGTTATAAAAAGCAGGAATGCTTCTCCCAGAGCAGGACACGGCAGGCGATGCCTGCCAGCCCGGCAGGGGATGGCAGCAGCGCCCGGGAGGTGACACCGAGGGCACCTGGGGTGCTGGGGGACACTTTGGTACTGGGGCACGGCCCAAAGGGCTGAGCAGGTCCTCAGGTCCTTGCAGGCTCCCTGGGGTGCGTGGCAGTGGGCTGGTCCCCAGTCAGAGGGGCCACCAAATCTGGTGCAGGCATCTCTGCGCTGCTTCGCCGCCAGCACTGCCCAGCTCCCTCCCGGCACCGTCGGACTCCCTGGGAATACCCACCCTGATGCCCGCTGGCATCCCCAGGCTGGGGCAGGCAAGACGGGGACCCCTGGCCCCGAGGAGGAGGCGTGAGACGACAGGCAGGTGGGGGACAGATGGCCAGAGCATGAAGCTGGCACGGGCTGAGCCGAGGCATCCGAGAGCTGCCGGGGGGCCTCTGGCACCGCCACGCAGCAGGGCCAGGAAGGAGAGGGGACAGGCTGGGAATGGGGGGAATGGACACAGAAACAGGGATGAGGACAAGGATAGGGATGAGAATGGAAATTGGGACAGGAAAAGGGATGGGAATGGGGACAGCACTGGGGATGGGAATGAGGACAGGAATTGTGGTGAGGACAGGAAAAGGGACAAAGCTGGGAATGAGGACAGGGATACGGATGGGAATGGGGACAGGAAAAGGGACAGAAATGAGAATGGGAACAGGTATAGGGATGAGAATGGGGCGAGGGGATTGAGATAAAGATGGGGATGGGGACAGGAATTGGGGCAGGAACAGGAACGAAGACAGGGATAGGGTGCTGGGTAGGTGGCGAGTATCCACCCCAGGCCCAAGGAGGAAAAAAGCAGCTTGCAGGAGCTGGAACAGGCAGGCAGTCACCCTCAACCATGGCATGGATGTGGCCACGTCAGCATTTCCCATCCCCGGTGCTGGGGGAAGAGCTCCTGGAGAGGGGAAGGGTCCGAGGGTCAATGCACGAACAGAGGATGCAGTGACCCACCCCTCACAGAGGCTTGGAAGTGTAAAGAAGCTGGGGGCCAATTAACCTCACTGGCTAATTAGGACAGGAAGCCACAGGCTTAAACTGCAGCAGGGGAGAAGGAAGTTACGGGAAGGCTGATTTATAACTACGGGGACTTGGGAGAGCTAATGGCTCAGTTCTGGGTTAATGATACACCGGGAGGTCCAGGACCCTTTCCGTGCCAGCAAGCCATGGATCATGGGGATGAGAGGGGATAGTGGGGACCCAGCTGCTCCTTTGGGGGTCTCCAGGACACCCACACCTGTTCTGGGGGCCAGGTCTTGGGGGGGTGGCCTGGGGCAGGGCTGGGCACTCCCTCTCCTGCCTGGCATCACCCCAACACAGCTTGAGGGAGCAGCTGCAGCCCCCCCAGCAGGTAGTGGAGGGGAGCTGAGAGCAGCCTCTGGCTGTGGCTGTCCCAGTTTAATTTGCTGCCAAATGTGTGTCACCACCCCCAGAACTGAAACCGGAGGCTGCACCAGAGCCCAGTGGCCCTGGAGTGCCTGGGGGGGCCGGGTGACCTGCCACCACCACAGCCCAGTGTGCTGATGTGCG
This sequence comes from Corvus kubaryi, assembly GCF_017639235.1. Taxonomy (NCBI): domain Eukaryota; kingdom Metazoa; phylum Chordata; class Aves; order Passeriformes; family Corvidae; genus Corvus; species Corvus kubaryi. Next base: position 3,029,318 of record NW_024580659.1, read on the forward strand.
GACACAGGGGACAAGGTGCCCCAAAGCATCACCCAGCTCACCAGCTGCCAGGAGAGAAAGTGAGACTGGAAATTCAGGACAGCCTTTGTGTTTGGACCAGATCACGAGAGACTGGGGCTCCGAGGGGAAAATAAAACCTCTCCTTAGAAATTCTTTTATCCCAGGGAGCTCCCGCGTATCGTGTTTCGGGCCATTTATTTGTGCTGCTGGCTGAGGCCATTGCTGCTGCCCTCCCGCACACAGAGCGGCTGGTGATGAGAATCCGGCGACAAACTCCTCATTTTTCAGAGGAAGACAGAGGAGATGTATGAGGGTGAAGGACGGCGCCAGCTTATTTCTGTGGAGCCATCCCTGGAAAAAGAAGAGGCAGCAGGGGGCAGATCACAGTGGGGCTGGGGGCAGACACCCTCTCTGCCCCCTTCTCAAGCACCAGCAGTGCCTGGGTGTCAGGGTGACCCTGCCTGGGTGGAAACCCTGCCTTGTAAACCTTCCCTTCTTCCCGTGGGGTAACTGGGGGAATGGAGGGGCACTGGGACAGGGCAGGGGTCTGTGCTCAGGGGAGGGATTTTTCCAGTGGCAATGTCTGCTTGTGGGTGGCTACTGCTCTCCATTCCCTGGACCTTGCGCCGGGATGCCTTGTCTCCCCCTGCCCTGCTCCTGCCCAGGGAGCCTGGCTCAGAGAAACATGATGGGTCTTAGATCAGGGCACCTTCCCCTCCAGCACCCCTTGTTGTGGTTTTTCAGCGTCCTTAACTGCTTGTTACCCCATTTGGGAGCAGGTCAAAAGGAGAGGCTGAAAATCTGTGGACGGGACCTCTGACGCCAAGGAGGAATGTCCTGTTGGGACTGGGGGGCATGAGGCCAAGCTCTGTGGTGCTTGCAGGGGGTTGGACCCATATCTGGGTGAGGAAGCCCTGGCAGAGGCTGCCAGCTTGGCAGAAACGGAGCGGGGGAACTGAAACACGCGCCTGGCATTTGGGGGGCTCCAAGGTGTCCCCTTCAGGCAGGAAGGACCAGAGCAGAGCCACGGAGCTCAATTGCACAGCACCTGCCAGTGATTGCCTTGGGTGTGCAGTGGGGACGGTGCTGGGCAGGGATCACCGGTGCAGGGGGAGAATGGTCCCAGAAAGGGATACCCAGGAACCAGCAGATCCTGGAGCAGAGGGATGCCAGGGCACGCGTACTGAGCTGGGATCACCCAGGTGCCAACAGGTCCCAGGGCCGCGGGATGCAGGGGTGCAACCAGAGCGGGCAGGGGTCACCTGCCTGCCCTGGGCTGAGGGCCGGGGGTCACCAGCGGGGGTACCCGGGGTGGGGGCGGCAGAATGAGCAAGGTGGGGCCAGGGACGGCGCCCCACTCGCAGCATTTGGAGATGCCGTTTGTGGGAGACGGTTTCTCACCGGAGCCGGAGCTCTCACAAAGCCGCCGACTCGCCGGGGCTCGGCTCCCCGCAGACCCCGCCGCCCCGGGCCGCCCCCCGCCGCGGCAGACAAAGGAGGGACGGCACTTATTTATCCGCCTCCTTCCCGGGACCGGCTGGTGGGCTGCGGAGGTGCGGCGAGCCACCGGCGGGCTGGCACGGCACGGCGGGGCAGCGCCTGCACCCCGCAACAAAGGGCCGGAGCCGGAGGTGAGCGGCGGGGGCGGCGCCGGGGCTCGAACCTGCGGCCCGGGGCGGTGGGCGTGGCCGGGGGCGGGTCT
>NW_024580659.1:3031419-3054799 GCF_017639235.1 Corvus kubaryi
GGGGGGCGCCCCGGGAAAACTTTCCTCCGCTCGGAACTCGCGCGTGTGGGTCCCCCCCGCCGCAACTTGCCGGTGAAGTGGGCAGGTGGGGCGGGGGCTGGTGCCGGCGGTGCGGTGCTGGGACCCCAGCCCCGAGCTGGCGGCGGCACCGGGTGCTTTGGAGACCCCCGCTCCCCGCCTCGCAGCGGGGCTGTACCGAGGTGGGGGGACTCTGTCGGTCCCCCTGCTCCCGGGAGCCGCGGCTGGGCAGGCGCGCCCCGGTCCCGCTCGGGGCGGGGGGACTGTCGCAGGGGACGGGGGCTGGCAGGGAGCTCCCGGGGCATGGGGTTGCGGCAGGGCTCGGCGGCGATCGAGTGCCCGGGGAGGGGGTGCCGGGGGACACACACACGCCGGAGAACGCCCGGCACCCTGGAGCAGGCTGCCGGAGCCCGCCCCGGTGGGACGCCGAACCCCGATGAGACGCCGAGCCCCGGCAGGACCCCGCGCCCCGGCGGGCTGGGGGTGCGCGGAGAACGCCCGGGCGGGGGGCGCAGGGGACAGCCGGCGCTCCCTGGGGACAGGCCAGGCGTACCAGAGCGCAAAGTTGTGCAAAGTTATTTCCCGGGTGCGCGGGGCCGCGGTGGACATTTAGCGTTATTATATTATGTTATGTTCTTTTTTCCCCCTATTTTTCCCCCCTTCCCACTGATGGCATCGCGCGCCGTGGCCGGAGGTGGGCCAGGCTCCCCTCCCACTGCTTATCCTGCCTCTATTGCTTTTCCCTCCCAAAATGTTTCCTGCTCTCTCCCGAGGCCACGGGGAGCAGGCGTGCAGGCAGCCCTACCCCTGAGTCCCCCCGGGGTACTCCCGAGGCATCCCCTCAGCCCTCTTTGGGGGTTCGATCCCCAAAAGGAGCCCCTGTTCCAGACGAGAAAACCTTTCCCTAATTGCTTGGGCTCGGCGGCGCTGGGTTGACCAGCCCGGGGAAGGGGGGATGAAGCCGAGCGGGATTTTGATCTTCCTGCGGCAGCACAAGCAATGGCCAAACTTTAATTGCTAAAAAACCCCTCCAAGCCCAGACAGCCCGAGGGCTGGAGGGCAGGAATGTGGCCGCTCTCCCCTGGAGTTCTCAGTTTCCCCGGAGTGCAGATGACCCTGGAAATGGAGATTTCCTGGCCAAGGTGCACTCCAGCGGCCCGTTTCCCTTTTTGCTTCCTTGGAATTTGCCTTTCCCAGCCGGGTCTGGGTGCCCCCCACTCACCGCCGGCCCTTTCCCCTCTCCTCGCCCTGCGCTTGCTGCGTTCCCCTCCTCTCCCTCTTTTCCTTTGTTTGCCATCTCGCTCCCTGTCTCTGACGCGTACGCCGCTCCATCCAAATGCAATAGTAGGATTTGCCAGAATTATTTCCTAAAGCTGCCGGGGAGAGGGGGGAGGTTTGGATGGAGGGGGGTTATTTAACTGCAACCAACTGGAGTTTTGGCTGGTGGAGGAATTGGGGGTGCAGGCTGTCCCGGCCTGGCGCTGATGGGAAGGGCAGAGCCTGGGAATGGGTGGGAGAAGGGGGAAGGCAGCCTGAAAAGGGATCGAACACCAGTACAATGGAACAGAGCTGGGTGTGCTTAGGGGCAGAGGAGCAAACTGAAATATTTACTGACCCCAAAGGCAAGAAGGAGAAAAAAACCCGCAGCCCCAGGGAGCAGCGGTGCCACCACACTCGGGGTCTTGCCCTGCGGCTGGTGACATTGCTGCTGCCCTTGCCCTGCTCGGGGCTGGGGCTGGTGGTGTGGGTGCTGTGCACTGCAGGAGAGGCCAGCCAGACCACCCGGGTGGGGTGCGGGATTGCCCCCCTTGCAGCTCAGCATCAATTTCCGGGGTGCCCCAAAGGATTCCCGGCCATCCGTCCCGCTCCTTGGGTGTGCCTGTGCCCTGTGAGGCTGTGTGGTGGCAGCTGGCAGAGCCCCGGAGGGCATGCCTTCATGAGGGTGTCACGCTGGGGACCCCAGTTCCCACAGAACTGACCCCCTTTGGCCGGGCTGGCTGGACACTCCCCGCATGCCTGAGCCCAGCCGTGTACCGTGGCACAGTGCGTCCCACCCAGGCACGCCGCTCCCTGGGGACATGAGGGGCTTCCCACCGCGGGCCTCCTCCCAAATCCTGCCTGAAGCACTCTGGAGACCCCCAGGAGGGTGCTGCCTCGGGAGAGGGGCCTGACCCAGAGGACGGTGCGTCCAGGAGGGGCAGTGGGGTGCGCGGGGGGGCACTGTGCACTGTGCTGTGCCGGGGTGCATGTGTGGCTTGCTGGAGGCAGCTTGGCGGACTCTGCTCAGTGCCGGAGCCCCAGGGAGTCCAGCTGCCTGGCACACAGGCAGGGCTTTTTTTTTTTTCCCCTCTTCTTTTTCTTCCTCTTTTATTTATGAAAAAAAAAAACCATTTTTTTTTTTTTGTTTTTTGTACGTTCTTGGAATAATGAAGTCCAGATTTCCTTCATGTTGGAAAGATTTGATCCCAGCTCTGCTTGCTGTGGCTTTGCTGGGGGCTGGGAGGAGAGGTGGGGAGGCAAGGGTTGGCAGTGGGACCCCTCTGGGTGCTGGGGCAGGGGGAGCCAGCCCAGAGGGGGGCTGGGGATGCTGCAGCTGAGGGGAGGTGTGAGGAGGGATGGAGGGATGCTCCTCACCTGGCCAAGGCTCGCTGTCTGGGGTGGAGGAGGGTGCTGCAGCAGCTCTGCCACGCTTGCCTCGCCCTGTGTGCTTGGCTGGGCACCCAAGGAGGTGAGGCTGTGGCCCCCCGATTCGTGCCCCCCGCCCCCCAGTCTGCAGAGCGGAGTTCAGCCTCCCGGGGCTGGCTTCCAGTCCTCCCCAGAGGATGCTGCGTGCCAGCGGGTGATGGAGAGCAGGATGTGGGGTTTGTACCCCTCGGGGGGGTGGCGGGTGCAGCGAACTGACATCCCTCCCACGTGTGCCCTCCTTGGCAGGCTCGGCTCCCCCAGACTCCCCTCGATCTCGGCGCCAAGGCGCGTGCCCACCATGCCCGTGGTCGGTGTCCTCCTCTGGGCCACCCTGCTGACTCTGGGCTGGCGGGCTGCCCATCCCAAGGACCACAGCTTCGCTACCCCCAGGGTCCAGCTCTCCTTCAAAGGTAAGAGTCTGGTTGTTGGAGTGGGGGCAGGGTGGGACCCCAAGATGGAGGAAACCACGGGCACCCCAGTTCAGGCTCCTCCTCCTCCTCCTCGCTCGGGGGGGCATCAGCAATCTGCACCCTCCGAAATCCCCATGGGAATCCATATTCAGGTGTGGCTGAGCTCCCAGTCTGCACCAGCACACGCAGTCTTGGGGGTCTGGTAGCCTGCTTAGTCCCCCCAGTATGCTTCCTGTTGTGGGTGGGTGGCTCCCTCCATCTGGCAGAGCTGGGTGCTGAGGTGCGGGAAGCCCCTCCGGCAGCACCCCGATTCCAGACAGCAGCTTGACGCCGCCCCGACCCCCCCAGCTGGTATTAACGCCTGGGAGCTGGCAGGGAGCCGGGAGAGGCAGGAGGGGAGGGTGCTGGGTGGGGGGGAAGGGGCTTAACCCTTTCGTACCGGGGCTGTTTAGCCCACCCAGCCACTCTAGGAGCTGTGGGGGGACCCCTGGGTCAGCTTTGGGGTGCCCATAGGTGGAGGGGTTTGTCCTGAGCTCCTGTTTTGAGGCTGCTGAGCGGGGCAGGCTGGGGCTGATGAGGCAGGTCCAAGGGCTGCAAACCTTGAGGAGCGGAACGGAAATTGTCCCTGCTGGGCGCTTGCCTGCTTGGTTGTGTGTCAGGAGGTGACAGACACGAGGAGTCTCATGTCTGCCTCCCCTTGGGGTCCGTGGGAGAGCTGGGGCTGTGCTGCCTGTGCTGTCCCACCGTGGCTTTGCCCTCTGGTCGCCTACTGAACCTGCAAGCCCACGGACGTGGGGGCAGAACTGATGGTGAGCACAGCAGAGGCAGGCAGGAGGGGCCGGGGGGCTGACAGCAAACGCAGTAGAGAAGCAGCAGCAGCCACGGGTGTTACAGGCTGGTCTTGACAGAAAAAATGGCTGGTATGAAGAGTCTGGGGACAAGTCCAGGCTGGAAAGCAGTGAGCAAGTTCCTCCCCAGAGGCAGGCGCCACTTTCCTCTCCAAACAGCGTTTTTGGAGGGTTTTGGGGGCTGCTGGGGCACTTCAGCTGCTGTATGGATTCTTCCCCACCCTGGCTTAAAACACCTTTTCCTCACAGCTGTGGGGAGCGGAGGCTCCAGTAAGGTCCCACCTGGACCCGCTGCCCACGGCTATGGCGTGCACTAGGAGTGAGATTAATTCTGGATAGGCATGGTTAAGCTTGCTGTGCCACAGGTTCGGGGCTGGTTTGGGGTTGGTTTTTTTTGGCCCCAGCTGGTTGGGGCAATGGTTCCTGGCTGTGCTCTGGATCTCCAGTTGTCCTCCCTCCTGCCTGAGGTGGTGTGGAGGGGCTCCCCCTGCCCTCGCTGCCTAGAGAGGGGATTTGCGGTGGGAGGAGGGCTGATTTGCACTGGCACATGGAGAAGAAATGCCAGTGGTGTGCTGGATCCAAGCACATCGGGATAGGGAGGGTTGCCACTCGCCTCTTTCCTGCCTGCACTCTGACAAGGGTGGCAGTGGTGGAGAATTTTCCCGGGGTCTTCCTCGAGGGCCAGCTGGGGGCCACACACGAAACTGCTGGTGAGCAGCTTCCTGAGCTGATAATCTGCCCACAGCCTCCCTGAAGCCATAGGACCATGAGTGACAGTGACAGTGGCACTTCATGGATGGTCCAGCCCCTTCTCTTGCCTGGACAGGCAGGGATAATACCCAAAAGCCCAGGCCCAAATCCCCCAGTGCAGCTGCAGACAGTGGGTTTGAGTGTGATCTGTCTGGGCTGGGGGACACTGGTGTGATGAGTTGGGCTGGGCTCTGCTGTCAGGGATGGCTGTGGTGCCACAGGGGACCAGGTGGCCGTTTGTGCAGCCACAGCTGCTGGGGTTGGGGTGCGGGTCTCCACCACAGCATCCTTCTGGCTAAAGCATCCCGGTGCCAGGGTGGGATCAAGGTGGCCTTGTGGCCAGGGTGCTGGGGAAGGAGCCGCCATGTCCCCAAGTGTGTCCCCCGGCGCCTTGCCTGGCCAGGCCTGGAGCCCTGCCAGCTGCGGGAGCGTCTCTGGGTTTGTTTGCCTTTGCTCGTTATCGCGCGCCAGAGGTTTGTCGCAGCTCCCCGGGGCCTGCGTCATCCTCTACGGAGCCCCGGCGTCTCTGAGTGCATTAAAAAAAATACATCCATAAAATACTGAAGTGATAGGAAAGGGGTGGGAACTGAGCTGTGCCCTGGTGCAGGGTGATGGGCCGGCCAGGGTCAGTCCTCCCCCCATCCTGTCACCCCTGTGGTCTCTTTACGTCTGTCCTCCTCTCAAGGCTTTCCTGTCCGTGTGTCGGCAGGAGGAAGGTGACCAGCATGGAAAGAACAGTGCTGGGAGCGGCTCCGGCACAGCTCCCTTTTGCCAACAGCTCTTCCCAGATCCCAGCCCAGTGCCGGCCAGAAATAGGGTGGATATTTTTAATCATCTCCGTGCTAACAATTCACTCGCTCCCCACACTGCTGTACACATCCTGCAGCCCCCTCTCCTCTGGGCCTTCCTCCGGGCCGGGGGCTCGGGCACCAGAGAGGCTGGCCCATTCCCCACGAGGATGCAGGAGGTGATGATGATGATGATGATAGTGATTCATCCCTCCGTGTCCTGCTCCCCGTCCAGCATGGGAAAAGCATGCGGGAAGGAAGGGTGGGCTCTCGCCCCGCATCACGGCGGGAAGCCCTCGAGGTCAGGGCTCTCCATGGGGCTTCCAAATGAGAGCTGCTCCCCACAGTGAGGGGAACAGCCGTGCTGGCACCTCTCGGAAAAGCTGTGGCTGAGGTCCAGCCGGGGGCAGCCCTGGCAGGGAGGGGCTGGGTGAGAGGCAGGGCAGTTCCTGCAGGGGAAAAAAATTACTTTAAAAAGAATGAATCAAGCGTGGAGTCTCCTCTGGGCTCCACTGCCAGCCCCCTGCGTGGCCTGCCCCTGCCTGCCTTGTGCCTCAGTTTCCCTTCCCACCCTGCTGGCATCTCTGCTGGTGGCCAGGGGATATCAGCACACTTGATCCGGGCCAGGGGGTGGCAGATGGCTGGAGAGGAGCCTGGACAGGGGACCATGTCCCGGGGGCCACCCAGGCGCCCTCCTAAGCTGCTGCAGCTGTGGGCACTGCTTGGTGACAGCAGGATGGGATAAACACAGGGGGGTACAGGGCGTGCAAGCAGGGCCAAGGGCTTAGGGGCAGCCAGTGCTGGGAACGTGCTGGGAGCACTGGCACTGTTGGTCCCCACCCTGGCATGAGTGCCCCATGCTGCTCCTCAGACCCTGTAAAGGTCAGGGGGATGCCATAGTCCCCTTTCCCGTGCGCTGGGGGCGGGGACATGGGGCTGAACCCTGTGACCCCTAAGAGGATTTCCTTGGCTGGGACAGTGGGGGGCTGCGGCAGGGCCCCTCCACCCGCTGGGACCGGCTGCTGCTGGGGCTGAGCTCCCTGGCTCCGGCTGTGAAGCTCTATAATCTCCTTAAACCCTCCCCCCCCCAAAAAACCCTGTGCGATTTCAGCCCCCCCAAGTCTATATTTAATAAGCTAGTTATCACTCAAATTAACAATGCTTCTTATGGAACAGCATGGCCCTTCCCGGGGTCCTGGCACGGGTGTTCTCCCCACTCCAGTGCCGCTTGGGCACAGAGCAAAGGGCCTGGAGCAGCCGCAGTTTCCACCCGGCACCGTGCCTTCCCCTCAGGGCTGCGGAAGGAAATAATGTCCAAAAATCAAACAAAAAAGCCCAAAGAGCAGTGGGTTGGGGCACCGCAGCTCAGCACTCTGCTTTTGGGGTGATTAAAGTCCTTCTTTCTGAAGCCAGGCTCGTTCCTGAAGGGGATTTCATGTTGCTGGAGCATCCCCTGACCCAGCCAAGAGCCTGGTCACCACTGCGGAGTGATGCTCGGTGGGAACAGGGTCCCCCCTGCCAGCGCTGCTGGATGTTGGGGCACATCCACCCATCAGCGCTTGGGGCGGGCTGGCCGGGGGATGAATCAGCGGTTTCCGCTGAAAAAATGTGGGTTTTCTGTTTTTTTTTTTTTTTGGCTTGCGCCCAACCGGCCGGGCTGTGATGGCTGCAGGGAGCACCCGGCCGGCACTTCTTTCATCCCGAGGGATTTGACCCGGGCGGCTGCAGCACCTGTCCCCTGCCGGCACGGGGCGATGCTCCAGGGGGGCTGGAGATGATCGGGGGTGGAAGGCAGCAAGCGGGAACAGGAGTCATTTCATCTCCCAAGCCCCTGCAAGGCAGCTTCGGTTTCCTCCCACCTGTGAATCGGTTAAATGGGAAAAGAGCTTGGCTGGGGGCCACGGAAACTCTCTTATTACATGTAATTAGCTTAATTACATCATAAATAACCCATCAAGGGGTAGCGGAGTGACGCTCAAACAAATAAGCAATTCTGCTTTCATCGGACGACCCACCCAGCTCTTTGATCAGCCCCAATAACAACAAATGCTTTAACCACGAGAGGGGACGCATCCAGCCCCCTATCCCTCTCCCGGCATTGCTCCCCATCCTGCCCCTCTGACGCGTACCCAAAAAGCTGCATCTCAAATTTCAAGTAGGGGAAAAAATGAGTAGGGAACATAATCAGAATTTGGGGCACGCTTCTAAATTTGTGGGATAAAACGCTGCAGGATGGAGATGGGATTTATCCCTGCTGTGCCAGGCTCCCTTGGGATCAGTGCTGGGCTTCTCCATCGGCATTTAAAGTGAATTCATTCTTCCCCATGCAAAGAAAGGGCTCCCGAAAGGCGCTGGCTCCGCCAGCCGGGGGGGGCGGGGGGGCGGGAGTGCGGTTATTGAATATAAACACGCCGTGTAATTTACATGCTAATTATGTTGAATGCGCTACAAGCCCATAATTAGAATCTAATTAGGTGAGAGCGCCTGTAATTGGTTTTGGGGAATGCAGTGATGGTGCACCTGGGGAGGTGACCCGCTCGGGTCGTAATGGCATTAACTCTTCGTGCTGGTGCCCTGGTGATGTTTGGGGGTGTCGGGAGGATTTGGGGGGCTGGGGTGGAGTGAGGAGTCCCTCGGGGTGCTCGGTTTATCGAGAACCCCCAAAATCTCTCTCTGGCTTTGGAGATCAGCACTGGTCTCCGTGCCAGTGGGTGTTAAATAGGGACCACTCACCCCTGCCCGATGGGGGCCAGTGGTGACAGCCAGCAAGGGTGGCACTGTGGACAGCTGCCGAAGTTGGGAATGCAGCCCGAAATTGGCATTGCAGGGGGAATTTGGCTTTGCAGAGCATGCAGTCGGGCGGGGGTGCCGTGGGTAGAGCAGGGCATCGCGCCTTGTTGTCAGCCCTGGGGCTCCTGGCCGCCGGCATCACTCGAGGGCGCGGGGTAATTACAGCTCAACGCCCAAGGACACAAAACGATTGCGGGCAGGAGAGTCCCAGGGGGCTCGGTGGGGGCTCCGCGGAATGTTGTGAGGCGACGGTCCCCAGGGAGGCCACCCTGGCTGTGATGCCGAGCGGCTCCTGGCTCCGGTGCTCGGCAATTAAAATAGGATTAGGCTCCCGGCCAGCCGGGGAAGCTTTGCCGGTGCCGGGATTGGCAATGGCGATGCCGGGGGGAATATGCTCGTTGGGGCGCATCGGCTAATGAGCCGGCTTCTCCAGCCCGGCCGGGGCCCCTGCCCCGCTCCATCCCCAGAGACACCCCATGGCTGCTGGGGGAGGGTTTGGGGGCACGGTGACACTGGGGGCTTAGGCAGTGCGATGGAGGTTTGGGAGGTCAGAGGTTGTGGCAGGGTCTTGCCCGCCCCGCCATCCTCTTTGGAGAGGGCGTTACGGGGCAGTGGGTCCGTCACCGCCCTGCTTTGGGAGTGCTCCCTCTGATCGCTGGGCCGTGGGGGGCTGAATGGAGCCCCCGGCAGGGGGCCAAGGCCCTTTGTGCTACTGGTCCTGTCCCCTGCCAAGCCCTGGAGACTCCCATCCTAATGGATGTGGGATATTTGGGGCTGTCACTGACATGGAACCCTCCACCACCAGTGTCCTGGAGCTCCAGGATCCCGGGGCTGTTGGTGCTGGCATCCCCAGGCTGGGCAGGGATGGCAGATGAAGGATTGTCCTGGCATGGGGGCTCCTGTCCAGTTGAAGTGCCATCCCTTTCTCTGCCTGCTCCAGGTGTCTCTGTCCTGGGTGGGAAGCCTGGGCACACGACTCCATCATTGGCAGCCGTGGACGAGCTCTTCTGCTGTGCCTGTGCCACCCACTGCCAGAGCCACCCTGCCCTCTCCTGGCTCCCGAGCTCGGTCCCCACCGATACCAGCATGGCACTGAGGGAAGCACCAGCACGCACACCCGGTGTGGGGCACACACCCGCACACACACGGGGTATGGGCCCGTGGGGCAGCGTCAGGACATGGGACAGGCAGGGACCAGACCCAGTGTGCCACGGCACAGGCGGGGATTGCTGCAGGACAGGCTGGGACGCCATGGGTGGCATGTGAGCCAGCACCAGCAACAGGGAGCATCTGGAGCCCAGATGGGCCAGGCAGGAGGAGGAGCCTGCTGTGGGTGGGTGGGTGAGCGGCCCCCCGGCCCCCCATCCGTGGCACTGTTCCAGTGCACCTCTGCCATGGCCCCCTGCCTGCAGCCCAAACTCCAGCCCTTCCACATGCCCACCGTGCTCGTCCCGTCCGTCCAGCCCTGGCAGAGGGGCAGGCCCCAGGCCAGGGGCGGTTCCTGTCCCCACAGCCCGCTCCCACGGTTCTGCGTGTGAGCACTGGCCTCACTGCCATGGCCCAGCGGGTCCAGCAGCTGTGCTGGTGCCCCACTGCGGGACTGGGGAGCACCGCTGCCAGCCGGGGAACAGAGGGGGTGCCCTGGATGGGGAAGGGACCCTGGTGGCACCTGTGGGACATTCCAGTGCCTCATGCGGCCGGGAGGTCAAGGAGATCTGCAGGCACTTGGCCTCCCGTTGGGAATGGCAGCTGGCTGCTGGAGCCCTGCCCGGTGCTGCCTGGAAGCCGGTGTGATGCTTCCTGACACTGACCTGCGGGACCCTGCTCCGCCCCTCCCTGGGAAGGGGGGTCCCCAGAGCTGCTCCCAGTGCCTGCACAGGGCGCCCCTCTGCAGGGAGGGACAAACTCCACAGGGTGAGGGTGCTTTTTGTATCAGTGTATCATGGGTGTGGCATCCCATGGCTGTTGGTGGCATCCAAAGAGGATGACAACTCTGAAGAGTATGGCATCTGGGGCAGGTGGCATCCCATGAGGGTGACATCCAGTGGCTGAGGGTGGCATCTGATGGTTGGTTGTGGCATCCAAAGAGGGTGACACCTTTTAAAAGAGTAGCATCTCCAAAGGAGTTGGCTTCAGAGGCACATGGCATCACGTGGAGGTGGCATCCAATGGCTGTTGGTGGCACCTTAAGAGAGCAGCACCTTCAAAAGGAAGCATATGGGGAAGATGACGTCCCATGGGGGTGGCATCCAGGGCAGATGTCATCCCATGGAGGTGGCATCTGATATTTGGGGGCGGTATGCAAAGAGGGTGACACCTCCAAGGGGAATGGCACCTCCAAAGAGTGGCATCTCCAAAAGGTGGTGGCCTCCAGGGCAGATTGTATCCTGCTGGGGCGGGGTGCTCTGTTTTACTCCTGCCCTGGCCCCTGCCGCGTGGTTGTTGGCACCGGCCCACATCATCTGCAGCACTTCTGCCTTCCATCTGGCTGCCTCATTGCACTTGTGAATATTCATGACCCTCATTATCCTCTTTCACTCCTTGCTCCCACACTTAGGCTAAAAATAACTTTCCAAGGGGGATGGGGTGTGGGGGGCGGGAGGCTCATCCCCTCCCCTGGAACTGGTTCCTTGGGGTCCCAGCTCCCCCATCCTAGGAGCCAGAGGCTTGGCTGGAACATGGGGTCACAGTGCAGGAGAGGGATGATGCTGGAGATTTTGGGAGCTGTGCTCTCTGGGCTGGGGTGGCAGAGAGCCCCTGCCTCCTGCCCCATCTCAGTGGCAACCTCCACTCCCTGCTGGATCTCCTGAGCACAGGTCCTGATGATTTCTCTCCTGCCCACTCTTGATTGTCCCAACTGGCCACGAGCATCTCTGTCATTGTCCCATGTCCTGCATAGAGGTTGGCAGTATCATGGTGCTCATGGAGTGGAAAGTGGGGCACCAAGGGACTGGAAGGCGGTGAGCACCTCTTCTCATGGGGTGTCCTCCAGCTGGGCCCTGTCTTCCCTCAGAGATGACCCTGAAGACAGGAAGTCCCTAGGGTACTGACCCTTTCTTCTTTCCCCTTGTAGAGCTGAAGGCAACAGGCACAGCACACTTCTTCAACTTCCTCCTCAACTCCAGTGACTACCGCATCCTGCTGAAGGACGAGGACCACGACCGCATGTATGTGGGCAGCAAGGACTACGTCCTCTCGCTGGACCTCCACGACATCAACCGCGAGCCCCTCATCGTAAGCTGCCAGCACGGGGCAGGGGGGAGCGGGTGGAAGGGGGTAATTGGGCACTTTGGGGGCCTTTTGGATGCCAGGGCGAGAGCTCCATGGGCATAACTGGTGCTGGTGGGGCAGTGGTGGGGCCACGTGGGAGTCCTGCTCTGCCCTGGGTTGGTGTTTCCACAGATCCATTGGCCCGCATCCCAGCAGAGGATCGAGGAGTGCATCCTGTCAGGCAAGAACAGCAATGTGAGTAGCTACCATGAACCCCCTTCTGGCAGTGGAGTGGGGCTGGTGGCTGGCACTGGAGGGGGATTCATGTCCCCATGTCCTACCCTGGAAAAACCCTCCCCCAGCATGAACAGACATGTCAAGATGGGGTGGCACTCCAGGGTGTCGCAGTGTCCTGTCACCTATTCTGTTCCAGCCAGGCAGGTCCTGGAGAGCTTCCCGTGCAAGTAGGAGGCCAAGCTCCCCATGCTGCTTCCTCTTACCAGCCAGGGCTGGGCCCTCCAGCTTGCCAGCTCGTGGCCCATGCCAACCCCTGATCCAGGCTGTCCAATGACCCACTCCATCCCATACCCACACCAACATGGCCTAACCACAATCTACAGCCCCCGTGCTTGGGTTGACACGTTCTCCTCTGCTTCCCAGGGGGAGTGCGGCAACTTCATCCGCCTGATCCAGCCCTGGAACCGGACACACCTCTACGTGTGTGGCACTGGCGCCTACAACCCCATCTGTGCCTTTGTCAACCGCGGGCGCAAAGCCCAGGTGAGGGGTGGGAGGGACGGGGGTACTGAGTGGTGCCTGGCACCGTGGTGCTGGCACAGCCAGCTGGGGACTGTGGTGGGGTGGGTGCTTGGCTCGGCTCTGCTCTGCTGGCTGGTGGGAGGGGTTGGGGGGCTGAGGGTTGGGGCAAGGGCAGGCTGGGGGCGACCATGGCTAATGGTGTTGTGCTGCTGAGCGGGGCCAAGCCATCTCCACAGACCAAGCACTTCTCCTTATGCTGGAACTTGGCTGTACTCCGATGGCAGCTTCCACACAACGTGCCCTCCCACCCTGCTGGCTGCAGCCACTGCTGGATCTCCGCTGGGACAAGGGACCCGTCAACCCAGCTTCCCACTGCCAGGCTGCTGAGCCCCTCACTGTGGATTCCAAGGATGCCTGGCACCATGCCAGCAGCAGTGCTGCACAGGGAGAACCCTGCAGAGATTGTGGCAGCACGTGTGGCTGTGTCAGGAACAGCTCCGGATGGATGTCACCCAGTGCCAAGGACCACAACATGCAGTGAGAGGGTGGCATCAAAGCTGCATGCCACCCGGCAGGATGTGTGGCAGACAGAGAAGCATTTTCAAGACAGCCCTGGGAGGGAGCCAGTCTCTGCAAGTAGCAGCATGAGTATCCCAGGGGTCCCAAGCCCTGTGAGGTGTCTGTCCCCTCCACACTGGGGTGACAGGTCCCAGGCCGTGTCTTCTCCTGAGGTTGGAGAGGGAGTTACCAGCTCAAACAGAGGGAGGATCACGTCGCTGGATATAAAGGACAGGTGTCTGCCTCAGAGCCCCCAAGCCTGGCACGGGCACTGAGAGAGGTGGATGCTACTCAGACCAGTCCAAATTGGGATTGGACTGGGACTGGAGATCAGCAGCATATGAGGAGGACCAAGGGTGCTAGTGCATTTGAGGACAGCACTAGCTGTCCAGCAGAGCCAGTGGCAGTGTGGAAGCATTCCAGTGACCCCATGGTGCTGATACCTTTGATGCTGAGGCATTGTTCATCAGCACAGGAGGAACAAGGTGGCAGGTGCCATTTTGAGCCCCCAGGTATGAGCCCTGCCTGGCTGGCTGTGGGCAGCCATCTCTCCACTCTCTCTACCCCATGCTAGGGCACCCCAGTTCTGTGGGAGAGAGCAGAATCCATCCTGGAGAAGCTCCTGCTGGAGGCCAGCCCAGCCTGGAGCATCAAGGAACCCAGGGGGACAGCAGTGCTGCTGCTCAATGGGCATCCATCACCCCAGCTCTTGGGGTCCCCTACTCACCCCTGCCCTGGGGGTCCTTCCCCTGCCGGTGCTAACTCTCTGCCCTGCTCCTTTTCCCCAGGGGTTTCCGCCGAGCCAGCCGGGAGGCCGGGAAAGCAGATCCACCGACAGCCCCCTCAGCCCGAGACCAGCACAGAGCAAGGTGGGAACCGGTGTGGGAGCCCGCCGCAGCCGTGCCCACCTCTCCCCAGGGGCACGCCAGAGCCGCGGGCTCCTTCGTCCCACTGGCATGCTTCCGACCCCTGGGCCGGGCGCCCCGTGCCGTGGGCATCCCCGCCATCCCCTTCCCTCTCAGCACAGCATCTCCCGGCCACCGGCCTGGCGTCGGCTTTCCTTCTCTCACTAACTCTTTCCTCCTGGTCCATGTAGGATCCCCCCCGTGGGGGACACTGTCAGGGATGGTGGCTTTCCACCCACCGCTGACTTTGCCTGACTCCAGACTTGCTGTGTCCCTTGGAAGTGACACAAGGAAGTGACCATGTGTCAGCAGAGCCACAGGGCTTGGGATGATTCAGGGGAGGATGCCAAAGTGATGTGCAAGAAGGTGTTTGGGTAGGGCCCACAGAAACATTACTGAGCAGCTGTTTCGCCTTGCCCCAAGAGGGACTTGTGTCATCCTGGCAGGCAAGTGCCCTCAGGGAGGTGACAGCATCCCCAGCTTCTGGGAACACCCCAGTGTGCAGCAGATGCAGTGTGCACCCTGACAGTGTCACCCCCGAGCCTCTCCCCTCCGGACTAACATGGGTCAGTGCATGGGCTGGGGAGCATGGGGGACATGGGCACCCCGGTGCAGCCTGGGGCTCCCCCAGCCCCTCAGGTGGTTGGGGGCAAAGGGTGATGCTTGGCAGTGAGCATCTCTTCGACTGCGGGCAGCTCCTGCTGCCAATTTCCCAGTGCCAGCTGGGACAACACTCTTGCCATTTTAGCCCCCTCAGGTCACCCCAGTTCCTCTCTCCCTACTGGGGAGAGGGTGTGTGTCCTAGCAGGAGCTCCCTGGGGGCTGCCAGCACATGCTTCCCAGCAACTCCGGTGCATTTCAAGGTGCATTAGCCAATCAGCAGTGCCAGCACCACAATGGCTTCCATGTTGCCTGACCAGGAGGGTGAGATGGTGCAGCCAGTGCCAGGGCTATGCTGGAGAGAGAGAGGTTGTCCATGTGAGGCGTTTGCCCACCTCAGGAGCAGGGCCAGCGTTGGGCAGAGGCGTTTGTGATGGTGATGGTGGCACAGACAGCGCAGCGATGCAGATGGTGAAACGTGGCTGTGCCCGTCTCTGGGCCCACATGCTCCAGGAGGAGCTGGTGTGAACAAACTCTCCAATGTGAGATGCCCGTGGTGAGATCCCAGCCCCTCATCCCCTCCTGTTCTTCCCAGAGCCAGTCCTCTGGCAGGACCCTCCTGGCCTCTCAATGAGGCGTGGCTGTCACCATGTCCATCACTCATGTGCCAAAGCCAGGGCACAGGGCCAGTGGGCATCTGCCTGATTTGGTTGCTCAAGGTTCCCCCCATGCCCAGGCTCCCCATGGATGCTCCTGTGCTGCTGCTTTGTCTCAGCTGAGGGTGGTCCCTCTGCCAGGGTGAGGGGTGATCTGGCTGGGCCAGCCTGTCCCTGTGTGCCCCTAGCCAGCACTGGCAGAGGATTTTGAGTGTGTCTCCAGAGGCAGTGTGGGTCTCACTCCTGGCTGGGAATGTGTGGTGGTGCCAGGGATGGCCATAGGGAAGGCAGAAGTGACAGTGGGAAGGCATCCCATGGAGCAGACACAGCATCTCACCGTGTGAAGAAAAGCACTGGAAAATGGCCCCTGGCGAGAGAAGTACAGTGGGTCCCGAGCCGTGCTGAGCTGTGCCGAGCTGTGCTGAGCTGTGCCACAGGCCAAACCCTGCCTGCTGAAGCTGCTGGACTGTGTGACCTTGCTGGGCAAGCGGCGATCTGCAGCACAGCCAGCTGGAGTGAAGAGGCAGTCAGAGGGGGATGTTGTCCCAGACCTGGGAAATGGATGCCCCACTTCAGCCTGGTGGCTCAGCCAAGTCTCCAAGTGGTGGAGGGCATGGAGAAGCACCCAGCATTTTTGGAGGAGTCACTCACAGGAGCTTCAGCTTCTCAGGAGACCTGCAGACCCCTTGTGTGGTCCATCCGCATCTGTCCTCGCTGCTGTGCGCCACCCTGGAGCAGGCTGCCTCTCCTGCTGGGCTTTGGGAGCTGTCACATGAATGGAGGGGTGAAGGTCTAACCAGCTGCTCTATTTGCTTCCTTCTCCAGGATTACATCTTCTACCTGGAGCCAGACAAGCTGGAGTCGGGCAAGGGGAAGTGTTCCTACGACCCCAAAGTAGACACCGTCTCTGCATTAATAAGTGAGTCCTGTGGCTCCCTGGTGCCAGGGCTTCCTGCGCTGGGCAGAGGGAATATGCAGGTGGGATGGAGCAGCTGCTCCCACCAGGAGCAGGGTTCCTGCTCTGCTACCCTTACCTGCTCCAGCTGGCCAGGCACCTGGCTCAGCTGAGGTGGGGATTGTGGTAACAGAGCAGTGCCAACCTCCAGAACCCTCTGGAATGGTCACAGGCAGTGGATCTGGGTTACCTGGTGGCTACCGGCCAGGTCTGGGGCTGGCAGCTGAAGAAGGTGGGTGGATGGGATGAGGTGGGGGTTCCTGGCTGACCTCTGCTCTCTGCAGATGAAGAGCTTTATGCTGGCGTCTACATCGACTTCATGGGCACGGACGCAGCCATCTTCCGCACCATGGGCAAGCAGACGGCCATGAGGACAGACCAGTACAACTCCCGCTGGCTCAACGGTGAGTTCAGGTGTCACTGGCCCAGGTGCCCTGGGGACCCCTTGGCTCCAGCCCTAGAGATGAGACCTGGCATGTGGTCCTGCATCCTTGTGCCAGGACAGAGACAGCAGCCAGCCTGGGCAGGTGGGTGGGTGAGTGGCTGGGTGGACGGATGGAGAGATGATAGACAGAAGATGTATTGGTGGATGATGGATGAATGGATGATTGGTGATGGATGGATGGATGGATGGATGAATGGATGGATGGATGGATGAATGGATGGATGGATGAGTGGAAGAATTGATGATGGATGGATGGATCATGGAGGATGCATGGATGGAGGATGGATGGATGGATGGATGAATTGATGATGGATGGATGGATGGATGGATGGATGGATGGATGGATGGATGTGCAGGCACAAGAGCAGGGATAGCTGTGTGGGGCAGTGACAGACATGCCTGGAGCTTTGCTGGGCGGTGGGAGCAGACAGCTGGTGAGAGATGGGGCTGGCTCTGCTGGTGTCTGTGCATGGGATTCTGCAGCGCTGAGATGTCAACCGTGTTGCCTGCAGTCGGTGACCCCAAACATTCGTCCTGCCCCCCTCGGAGCACCCTGCCTATGGGGCAGCAGCTGAGTAAACAGAGCGGAGCAGATGGGATGATCCTGCCGGGCCGGGGAGCCAGCGGGGTGGTAACCCGAAGAGGGGGAGCTGTCAGCGCAGGCTGGACACCGGCTGATGGATGGCAGGGAGAAGCTTCCTGAGAAGCTTCCATGCTGTGTGCTTCCTTCCTGGGGGGAAGACTGGTTCCCACCACCTTGCTCATAGAGCTGATGTATCCCTTCAACCTGTGGACCTCAAGGATGCTCCCAGGGACCTCAGGGATGCTTCAAGCCTCTCCTGGTGCACTAGGGATCGGAAAAGACAGCCAGTTCCTCAGATGCAGCTCTTGCCCTGTGACCACAGCATTGCTTTTCCAGGAGTGGGGTGATGGTGCAGCAGAGGGGGGCTCAGCATCCTGCTGTGGATGGGTGCACAGCAGCCATGGAGCAGGGGTGCCGCTGGGCTGATGGTGCCGTGCTGTGCTGTGCCATTCCAGACCCAGCCTTCGTCCGTGCCCAGCTCATCCCTGACAGCAGCGAGAGGAATGATGACAAGCTCTACTTCTTCTTCCGAGAGAAGTCGGCTGATGCCCCACTGAGTCCCGGGGTCTATTCGCGCATCGGGCGCATCTGCCTGGTGGGTGTGGCAGAGGACAGGCAGGGAAGCAGGCAGGGGGACAGGCAGGGCTGAGCACAGGGGTCTCACTGTTGCAGAATGACGACGGGGGCCACTGCTGCCTTGTGAACAAGTGGAGCACCTTCCTGAAGGCCCGGCTCGTCTGCTCTGTGCCGGGACCCGACGGAATTGAAACGCACTTTGACGAGCTCCGTGAGTGTGCGAGGAGAGGGATGGGAGCCTTCTCTACCCCTGCAGGCTTGGGGGGCACCCTGGGCAGAGCTGGGGACCCCCTTGCTGCCCCCTGCCTCTTGCTCTTCCATGGGTGACTGCTCTCCCTGTACCCCCGGTGTCCCTGCCCACCTTCCCTATGGTGACACCTCCATCTTTCTGTCCCAAGAGGACGTCTTCATCCAGCAGACTCAGGACACCAAGAACCCTGTTATCTACGCTGTGTTCTCTGCTTCGGGGTGAGTGCTGACCCTCCTGGCATGGTGCAGCAGAGGAGGGGGTCCCAGCTGGGTGGGTGTCCTGGCAGTGCCATGACAAAGGTTGGCAGCAGGTCCTTCCCCCCAGGTCGGTCTTCAAGGGCTCTGCTGTGTGTGTCTACTCGATGGCTGACATCCGCATGGTCTTCAACGGGCCCTTTGCCCACAAGGAGGGACCCAACTACCAGTGGATGCCCTACACAGGGAAAATGCCCTACCCCCGTCCGGGCACTGTAAGTCCCCCCCAGGCACCACAGGGAGGGGAGCCAGAGCCTGCCAGGCAGCTGGCACCCTCAGAGCTGTGCTGGGGTACCGACTCACCGAGCACTGGTGACGTTTGTGCCACAGTGCCCCGGGGGGACCTTCACCCCATCCATGAAGTCGACCAAGGACTACCCTGACGAAGTGATCAACTTCATGCGCGCGCACCCGCTGATGTACCACGCCGTGTACCCCACGCACCGCCAGCCGCTGGTGGTCCGCACCAACGTCAACTACCGCTTCACCACCGTGGCCGTGGACCAGGTGGACGCGGCAGATGGGCGCTATGAGGTGCTTTTCCTGGGCACAGGTACCCACGCCGCGCACCGCGGGGAATGCAGCATGCTCCGGCGCGGCCCCGGAGGGCGCGGGCACCACCAGGGCTGGCCAGAGCACGGTGCCCTCCACCGCTAGAGCGGGGTGAGGGGCTGAGACTGCCCCCCCCCCGAGATCCCCGCCCCTCCTCGAGAGTCCAGACTGTTCTTTCCCTGTCCCGATGCCGTCCCACAGACACTACTGTCCTGCCTGGTCCTTCCCTTAGCTCAGCTCCTATCCCTGAAGCTGCCAGTCCAGCATGATACTTCCCATCCTAGGGATTCTACCATCCAGCCTCATCCTTTCCTGACCCTAGCACCCATCCAATTTGCTTCCTATTTCCCATGCTAACCCGTCATCATCCAGCCCTGTGCCTTTCCTGCCCAGTTGCCCATTCTACAGGCACTGACATCCAGCCCTGTCCTTCTCAGACCTCAGTGCCCATCCTGGGGGCACTATCATCCAAGCCAGTGCTTTCTCTACTCTTAATGGGCACCTCAGAGCCCCCGTGATCCATCCTGGTCCTTGTCTTGCCCTGTTGCCTGTCCCCATGCTGCCCTGGGTGGTGGCAGTCTCTAGGCACAGGGAGTGACCTGAGCTGGCACACTGCACCCCTGAGCTGGCACACAGCTACCTGCCACAGCAGGAGAGAGATGGGGATGGGCTTCGGGGATCCTTCCTCCCCGCAGCCTCAGCAGGGACCCCCTTCCCAGGCAGGGAGGGCACGGTGCCCAGGGGTAGTGCTGAGCACCTGGGCACTATGATGTCTTGCAGATCGGGGCACCGTGCAGAAGGTCATCGTGCTCCCCCGGGATGACATGGAGACAGAGGAGCTCATGCTGGAGGAGATTGAAGTGTTCAAGGTAAGGGCTGGCATGTCCTCTACTCTGCTGAGTGTTCTTGACCCAGCCAACCAGCCCCTTGGGACACCAGCCAGCCCCTTGAGACATCTTGGCCAGCTCTGGAGGGACTCCAGGCATTGGTCCTCCTGCCTGCTGCCCACTCGCGTCTTCCCCTGCCTGCTCCGCCTGCTCCAGCTGCCTGTGGGGGGTTTGGGGTGCTCACCCCAGGACTGTAGTGTCAGTCCAAGCAGTCACCCCTCCATCTTCTTCATTCCTCCCGTCATCTAGGTGCCAGCACCCATCAAGACAATGACCATCTCTTCCAAGAGGGTGAGTCAGAGCCCGTGGCAGGGGGCTGGGTGGGGAGATCCCATCACAGGCCCAGCTGTGGCATTGCCCAGCTTCATCACAGCACCTTCCGGAACAGGAGGCACATGGAGGCCCTAGCGCAGTGGGGATGAGGTAGCATCTCACCCTGTCCTCTTTGTCCCCAACAGCAACAGCTGTATGTGTCCTCGGCCGTAGGCGTGACCCACCTGGCCCTGCACCGCTGTGACGTGTACGGGGAAGCCTGTGCCGACTGCTGCCTGGCCCGGGATCCGTACTGCGCCTGGGATGGCAGCGCCTGCACCCGCTACTCTGCCTCCTCCAAGAGGTACAGGGCGGGCTGGGGAGAGGGTCAGGGAGTGACCCCCCAGCCCCAGGCTCCCCCTTTCACCTCCCACTTCCCCACAGGCGGAGCCGGCGGCAGGACGTCCGGCATGGCAACCCCATCCGGCAGTGCCGCGGCTACAACTCCAATGGTGAGTGGGGTCTGGGGCAAGGCCCTGCAGCGTGAGGCAGCTGGGAGGGGAGGCTGAGGGCACCCGCCGGGAGGTGGGGACATGGGGATTCTCTGGTGGGTTGATGGTTTGTATGGGAAGATACACAGATGAATGGGTGGATGAGTGGATAGATTGGAGAGGAAGATGAACATAGATGAGTGGATACATTGGGGATAAGAACAAGCACAGATGAATGGATTGGTTCATGGATGGATGGGCAGATGGATACATTGGACAGTAGGATGAACATGGATGGATAGATGGATACACTGGGGATGGAATATGGGTGGATAGATGGATGTGTTGGGGAGGAGATTGAACAGATTTGGATGGATGGATGGATGGATGGATGGATGGATGGATGGATGGATGGACGGACACCCACCCTTGGAGACAGGGTGGGCAGGGGAGCAGTGCAGTGGGAAGGGGGTGACCTGGCTGCCCATGGCCCCCTGCAGCCAACAAGAACACGGTGGAGGCCGTGCAGTACGGGGTGGAGGGCAGCACAGCCTTCCTGGAGTGCCAGCCCCGCTCGCCCCAGGCCAGCATCAAGTGGCTGCTGCAGAAGGACAACAGCGACCGGCGGAAAGAGGTAGGGCAGGGCAGTGCTCCGGGGGTGCCGGGGGTGCCGGGCGCCAGCCGGCTGAGCCGTGCCCCCTCTCGCCCCCAGCTGCGGGTGGAGGGCCGGGTGCTGCGCACGGAGCAGGGCTTGCTGCTGCGCGCCCTCCAGCTCAGCGACAGCGGCCTCTACTCCTGCACCGCCACCGAGAACAACTTCAAGCACACGGTGACCAAGGTGCAGCTCCGCGTCCTCAGCAGCCGCGCTGTCCACGCCGTGCTGGTGCAGGCGGAGACCCCTCCTGGCCTGCCGGGTGCCCCCACTCCCCGCTACCAGGACCTGCTGCAGCTCCTCAGCCAGCCCGAAATGGGACTCCTGGACCAGTACTGCCAGGGCTACTGGCGGCACACAGCCGCCAGCCCCCCGCAGCCGCTGGCTGGCCTCAAAGCCAAGGAGCAGCAGGACCAGAAGAAGCCTCGAAACCGCCGGAATCACCAGCCAGAGACCTATGGGCATACATGAAACCATCATCAGGGACTTTGCTAGCACAGTGGTCTATTTTTCCCCCCTTTTAATATTAAAAATATCTATAAATAAATATATATATATATATACATCCACGCACACACACACGCAGACACGCGCGCTCCCCCCTCCCACGGGAGGTGGTATTTATTTGTAGGTTGTACGTAGTCAACCTGGGGTGGTCCTACCCCCACCTCCCACCCCCAGGGAGGAGCAGGGACCCCTGGGGAGGAACAGGGACCCCTGAGGTGGCTTCAGTCACCATCACTGTCTTCCCCCCTGCCAAGGACCCCCAGATCCATGCAGGGACCACAGGTCACTACAGCCACTGTCCCCACAGCTGGGGCATGATACCATGCTGGGGGATGGAGGTCCTGGTGTGGGAGGGGATGATGCCCTGGGGAGTGCAGGGGAGGTGAAGTGGGGAGGGGAGACAGGGAGGGGAGGCAGCACCAGACGAGGTCTGCCCATGGCAAGCTGGGCGTGGCCATCATAGCTTTGTGCCTCAGTTTCCCCACAGGGTTATGGAGGAGCAAGCGCTTTCTGTGGGGAAGCTGCAGACCACCAGGCAAGCTGAGGAGGAGGGTGCTGTGGGATGAGGGTACATGGCTCTGTCACCTCCCCAGGGGCTTGGCAGGGGAGAGATGGGACCTTAAGGTAGGACCGAGGTGTTCAGGCAGCAGTGGGGGCTTGGCCCCAGGGTCTTTGGGTGGAGAAGGGAAGGAGAAGGGGCCATGCTGATGTGAAACCTCGAGCAGCTGCTGGTGCTTGGTGACAGTGGCACCCAGGGGTGTTTGGGGCACCCAGCCCATCAGTCGCCCCCTTGGGGCACCCCGCTGGGTGTGGGGGGTTGTAAAGAGTGTACATGGGAAACACAGGGGTGACCAGGGCTAAGTAAGTGCTCCCTGCTGCAGCCGGGGGCACTCCCAAATAAACACTGGCTTTGGGACAGAGGCGGGCGCTTGCGTGTGCTCTGTAGGGGGCGGACCTGGCCCCCACCACATAATCCCCTGAGCCCTGCCAGGGCTCCCCTGGGGGAGCACTGGGCCACTGGTGCTGGGGGACAGGACAGGGGCTGTGGGGAGGTGGCGGTAGTGGGTGGTACTGCTGGGTGTTGGGGTACACTGTGCTGGGCTGGTGGCTGGCCGCCAGCACCGGGTGTTGCTGAAGGCACTGGGAGCACTCAGAGTCCAGTACTGGGGGCACGGGAAAGTACTGGAGCACTAGGAAATGGTACTGGGAGCTGGTACGTGGTGGTACCAGGGGCATGGAGCAGGGAGAGACTTTACAGAGGGCACTGAGGGTGGTAGTGGATGACACTGAAAGCACTTTGGTTGGTATGGGCACGGTACCAAGCTCCTCTGAGTAGTTCCTGGAGGCACTGGGGTCAGTGCTGAAAGGCCCTGGGGGTAGTACTGGGAACACTGGAGGTTGGTACTGGGCAGTACTGGGAGCACCAGGAGAAGTACTGAGGCATTAGTATTTGGTAGTAGGAGCTGGTACTTAGTACTGGTAGCACTGGTAGGGTACTGGTAATAGTTCTATAGGGGTGGCTGGGGTTGTAGTGGGCAGTGCTGGGCTGTACTGGGGCACTCTGTTCAGTATTGGGGTATAGGAGGGGGTACTGGGCTGCTCTGGGCAGTCTTGAGAGGCACTGGTGTGAGCACTGGAGGTGCTGAGGCTGTGCTGGGGTCAGTACTGGGTGCACTGGTGGGGTGCAGAGCAGAGCAGAGCAGCAGCAGTGCAGAGCTGTACTGGGGGTGGTGCAATGCTGTACTGGGGGCACTGGGCTGTACCGGAGGGTGCTGGGCTGTATTGGTGTGGTGCAAGGCTGTACCAGGGGAGCTCAGAGCTGTACTGGGAGCCTTGGGCTGTACTGGGGTTGTGCAGGGCTGTACTGGGAGCACTGGGCTATAGTGGGGGTTTTCAGGGCCATACTGGGGGCACTGTCCTGTACTGGGAGCACTGGGCGGTACTGGGAGCTGCACTGGGCTGTACTGGGAGCACTGGGCTGTACTGGGAGCTGCACTGG
>NW_024580659.1:3054809-3075340 GCF_017639235.1 Corvus kubaryi
GGGGACACTGGGCTGTACTGGGAGCACTGGGCTGTACTGGGAGCTGCGCTGGGCGCTTCCGCCCTCTGGCGGCCGAGCGAGGCGCTGCAGGAGAGCCGCGGTGAGGGGAGGGGAGCGCTGGGGACAGATGGGGGGACACAGCGGCACTGGGGACAGATGGGGGGACACAGCGGCACTGGGCTGTACTGGGGTCACTGGGGGAGTCCTGGCAAGGCCTGGAGCCACCGGAGGTGGGGGGACACTGCGGTGTCCGTGGGGATACTCAGTTTTGCTGGGGTGGCCACGATGGCAGTGGGGGGCACTGGGGACATAGGAGGGGGGCACTGGGAAGGCACACTGAGGGACCCAGAGCCACTGTGGGGGGCTCACTGCGGTTGGGATGCTAACACAGAGGTGGCACTGCAGTGTCCCTGGACGTTGGGCAGGGTTTTTTTGGACTGGGGGGGACATGGCCCCCACACAGGAACGGGAATTGCTTGGGGACACTGGGATTTCTTCTGTAGTCACTGGGGAGTGTTACTGGGAGGGCTTTGGAAACCTTGGGGAGGGTATGCGGGTGTTGTGCAGGTGTTGCTGGAAGGCCTGGGGACGCTGCGGAGGTTACACTGAGCTGGCATGGTGGCACTGGGAGTGCACTGGTGGGTGCCTGGGTGCACTAAGAAGTGAACCCGGGAGGCATGGGGACATTAGTGGAGGGTTCTGGAAGGGTTCCTGGAGACACAGGGTGTGGTGACTGAGGCTGACCTTCTATCACTGTGGGGAGTGCCCCTGGGGACACTGGGATGGCTTACTGGGGTGGGACAGTGGGCACTGGTCCAGAGCAGGGTGGATGACCAGAAGAGATGGGGACAAAGGGGACATTTACTCCCACTGTGACCAGACCCCAGCAGACACACCATCCCAGTCCCCAGTTCCAAACCCCTGGGGTCCACAGCAGAGCTGGAGCTGGGTAGGGGTCCCACATCCTCAGGGTGGCCAGGTCACTGCCCCAGCCCCAGGGTGGAGGCAAAGCCGGGGGCTGGTCGGGCTGGGCCCCCTCGGCAGAAGCGCTGACACCGGGAACCACGGGATTGCTGAGCTCAGCCCGCTGCAGATTGAAGGGGGTTTATCGGGGGGGGCAGCTTAAGCCCCGGGTGCTGAGCGCAGCCCCCCGGAAGGCGGCTCCCCGTGACCTTGGCCCCGTCCTTGTGGCACACCGGGTGGACGGTGGTGGCGGTGGCCGCGGCGGGCACCGGGAGCGAGCGCTGGAGGCGGCGGGGGGCTGGAGCTCGTTGCCCATCTTGGTGCTGACCTCCAAGGAGCGGGTGGTGAAGCACAGGGCCGCGGGGCTGAGGATGGGAGCCGGGGCCAGTGCCGAGGAGAAGCATTCCCGAGAGCTGGAGAAGAAGCTCAAGGAAGATGCTGAGAAGGATGCCAGGACGGTCAAGCTGCTGCTGCTGGGTAAGGGGGAGACAATACCCTGCGGGACGTACCTATCCTTTGTGCATCTTACCCTAGCAGCCCACCCAGTCCACCCCTGGACCCTACCAGCACCCCTCAACCCAACCAGCACCCCTCAACCCAACCAGCACACCCCACAGCTGCCCCCAAACCCAACCAGCCAATCCAGCATTCCCTTGGCCCTTGGATGGACCCCCAAACCCAAGCAGCCCACCCTCACAGTTCACTCAACACTCCCCTGATTCACCCAGGACCCTTAAAACCAAGCAGCCCACCCCAACATCACCCCCATTCTCAGGCAGCCCTAAACCCTACCTCCCCATCTCAAGAGCCCACCCAATATTTCCCTGGTGCCTCCAGCACCTTTAAACCAAACCAGCACAACCCAGGAGTGCCCCCAACAGCCTCCCATTCCCAGGCATCCCTAAAAACAACCAACCCCTCCCCAATAAACCACCCAAAGTTTCCCTGACCCCACTCTAAACCCAACCAGTCCAACATTCCCCAGGCCCCTGCTCCTAAGCACCCCTAAACCCAGTCAGCCCACTCTAGCAGTCCTCTGAACCCCATAGCACTGCTGAAACCAACCACTCACCCCCGAAAGCCCACCCAATGTTTTCCTCTCTCCCTCAGCACCCCAAACCCAATCAGCCACCCCAACAGCCCCCCCATTCCCAGGATCCCCTAAGCTAGCTCATCACAACTTGCTCAACACCCCCTACCAGGCACCCCAAATGCAACAGACCAGCTCAACAAGGAGATGAGATCCTAAGATCCTAAGATCCACCCTAAGATCCCCTGGTTTCCATGTATCCCTGGACCCAACCAGCCCACCTAATATCCCCCCACTCCCAGGACCCCCAACCCCAACCAACCTATCTTAAGAGCCTTCACCAACACTACCTACCAGCACCCCACCCCGTCAGCACCCCTGCCCCACCCTCCTAGAGACCCCCATGCAGCCTATACCATCACCCTGTGTCTGTCCCTAAAGCCCCCTTGTCCTATGTGTCCCTCCCAGTCCTTCCCAGTCCCCCAGTGGTGCCTGAGGACTGGGGTGTCGTGTATGTGGTGGGGCCATGGGTGACATCACTGTTCTCACAGTCTGGCCCATGACACATCCACAGGTTTGGGGCATTGTGTGGTGGGTGGTGGGGTTGCAATGCCACCATGTCCCCAACCCCTCCCTTGGGCTCCTGAGAGTGTCCCTGGCTGATCCGCTGCAGATCCCATTAGACGCAGCAGCTCAGCCTTACCTTAATGCCACTGGCACCATTGTTAATGCCACTGGTAATCCCCCTGCACACCCTGAGCTGTGGACCTGGCAAAATCCACTGTGCCCGCAGCCATGTCAGGCACCAGGATTCCCAGTGGGCCAGCACGGGGCCCAGCTGGGAGTGCCCAAGGCATGGGCACCACTGTGACCCGTGTTTTGTCCCCTCAGGAGCAGGGGAGTCCGGGAAGAGCACCATCGTCAAGCAGATGAAGTAAGTGCCAAGGGGGGGTCACTGGAAGGTGTCTGTCCCACGCTGCAGCCATGGGGTGCCCCATCCCACACTGCAGCCATGGGGTGCCCCATCCCACTGCGCCTGACTCCACCCCATGCCACAGCCGTGGGGTGCATCCATCGTGTGGCTCAGCTCCATGGCACCCAGCTCAGCCCCATGCCTGTGATCTTCCCCGGCCAGGATCATCCACCAGGACGGTTACTCGCTGGAGGAATGCCTGGAGTTCATCGCCATCATCTACAGCAACACACTCCAGTCCATGCTGGCCATCGTGCGGGCCATGACCACCCTCAGCATCCAGTACGGGGACACGGCTCGCCAGGTGAGGAGCATTCCCTGCTGGGCAGGGGTTCTCCCCAGCCCCCAGGCCCCACTGAACCCCTCTCCCTTGTAGGATGATGCCCGTAAGCTGCTGCACCTCTCGGACACCATCGAGGAAGGGACCATGCCCAAGGAGATGTCAGAAATCATCGGGCGGCTCTGGAAGGACTCGGGCATCCAAGCCTGCTTCGACCGCGCCTCCGAGTACCAGCTCAATGACTCTGCGGGCTAGTACGTGGGGTCGGGGAGTACGGGTGGAGGAGGCATCAGGGGGGTTCCAACCCATGTCTCATGCCCACCACGTGCCTGGCCAGCTACCTGTCAGACCTGGAGCGCCTGGTGACCCCCGGCTACGTCCCCACAGAACAGGACGTGCTGCGTTCCCGTGTCAAGACAACCGGCATCATCGAGACCCAGTTCTCCTTCAAAGACCTCAATTTCAGGTGGGGGCCAGGCCCCCAGGGAGGGCTGGTGCCAGGGGCTGGGCAGGGAGTGGGGGATGCTGACCCTCCCTTGTCCTGCCCAGGATGTTCGATGTGGGCGGACAGCGCTCAGAGCGAAAGAAGTGGATCCACTGCTTTGAGGGGGTGACCTGCATCATCTTCATCGCGGCCCTCAGCGCCTACGACATGGTCCTGGTGGAGGATGATGAAGTGGTGAGGAAGGCTCACCACCTCACACCCTCTCTGCTTTGTCTCCATCATGATGTGGGCATCACCATGGGGCTGTGTCCGTCCACAGAACCGCATGCACGAGAGCCTGCACCTCTTCAACAGCATCTGCAACCATCGCTACTTCGCCACCACCTCCATCGTCCTCTTCCTCAACAAGAAGGACGTCTTCCTGGAGAAGATCAAGAAGGCCCATCTCAGCATCTGCTTCCCCGACTATGATGGTGAGTGCAGCAGTGACTGGTGGTAGTGGGGTGCTGGTGGAGGGTCGGGTGCCACCACCTCGCAGGAGTCCCCCACCAGGTGTCCTCAGCATCCCATGCAAGTGGTGCCACATGAGCCTTGCTGAGGGACCACGCAAGGTTTGCCCACCCGAGGGAGTACTGGGTGATGCTGGGCCGGCACCCTGGGGGGAGACACCATCCTGGGAGGGGACCCCCGCTCACTGCCACCAGGTCCCAACACCTACGACGATGCGGGCAACTACATCAAGCTGCAGTTCCTGGAGCTGAACATGCGGCGGGACGTGAAGGAGATCTACTCCCACATGACCTGCGCCACCGATACCGAGAACGTCAAGTTCGTCTTCGACGCCGTCACTGACATCATCATCAAGGAGAACCTCAAGGACTGCGGGCTGTTCTGAGCCCCAGCCCTGCAGCCCCTCTCCTGGGGCCCAGCCCCGCTGCTGCTCCCATCCCACCTCCACAACCATCTCCTCTTGTCCCAAACCCCCAGGATTTGACCTGCTCAGCTCCAAAGCCACACCTGGTGAAGAGGGGAGGGGCGTGAGAAGGACACAATCTCACTCCCACTCCCCACCAACTCTCCCACCAGTCAGCACTGTGGGGCCCCCAGTTCTGCTGGGCATCTCCGGGGCTCGAGGTCCTGCGGGTACCTGGGCGACCCTGGATGCTACAGGGCGCTGGATACTTTTGGGTGCTGCAGGTCCCTGGGTAGCCCTCAGAGCTGTGGGGTACTGGGGTTCCCTTGGGTGCTGAGGGTCCTTGAGTACCCCTTGCAGAAGAGGGGTGTTTGGGGGTCCTGGGTGTCCCTAGGTATTTGAGGGATCCTGGGGTGTCCCTGGGTTCCCTTTAGAGCTGAGAGGTGCTGGGGGTCCCCAGATGACCCTTGGCACGGGGGAAACTGGGGGGTTTCTGGGTGCCCCTTGGTGCTGGGAGTCCCTGGTACCCCTTGGAGCTGAGAGGTGCTGGGGGGTCCTGGGTGCCCTCTGAAGCTGGGGGTGCTGGGATACAGGTCACTGGCTGTTCCTGGGCACTGGGGGTCCCCCAGGGACTGTGTGATACTGGGGCTCCCTCGGTGCCACCATCCTGGCACTGCAGAGCCAGGGGATGATCATCTGTTTGTTCCCCCCCAACCCACAGCCCCTCGGGGTGGGGCTCAGCCCTGCAGCAGCATCCAGGCTACACCCCCCAGGGTCCCACCACTGCCCTCACCTCCCACAACCCCAGGGGGATGTCAGCCTAATTTGTGACCCTCTCCCACCCCCGGGGATGACCCCAGCCACTCCCATAGAGGTGAAGCCCCCCTGCCCACTCCCATGTCACACAGGGCGTTTCGGTATATGTAATTTTTCTCTTTCTTTTTTCCTTTCTACATTTTATTATTTCAAACCATGTGAACAATTCGGTAAAACATCCTGTGGGAAAAGCGAGGCCGCAGGCACCGGCTGGAGGGTCCCCCCTGGGCTGGGGGGGACAGCGGGGGCCGCTCTGTACAGCGGGCTCTGCTCTGTACAGCGGGCTCTCCTCGCCCAACGCAACAGCTAGCCCTAAAAACTAGGCTTAGAAAGAGGGGGGGGATAGAGGCAGTGGGCAGCACCCCCTGCCCACCCTCCTGCCTGAGCTGCCTGTCGGGATGGGGGCAGCGAGGCGGGGTGGGGTGCAGACCCTCCCCCCCAAGGCACGCGGTTGGGGGGTGGGCTGGCCACGGAGGATGCCGCCACCACGTAGCACTTGATGCTTTTAAATAGTTTGGTAAAAAGGTTTCTTTAAAAGGTAACCTGGCCCCAACTGGTGTGGTGTGGGTTTTTTTTTGCATGGTTTTGGGTTTGGTTTTGTTGTTTTTTTTTTTTTTTTTTTTCTTTCTTCTTTCTTTTCTGGTTTACTAAAAGGAATGTCATCGGTCGTGTTTGTGGCTGGATGGGCATCCCCAAGGTGTGCCCCCCGTGCCACCAACACTTGCAATGTAAACAGTGAGAGCGCCAGGGCTCGGAGTGAATGAAGTGGGGGCTGGAACGGTTCAGGGGGTACAAACCAAGATTAAAACCTTGTCTTCCCTGGAAGGGCGACGCCGGCGAGGAGGAGGACAAAAGGTGGGGGGCAAGCTCGTGCAGCAGGGGGTACATGGGCCCTGCCACCGTGCTGGCACTCAAAAAGTCTCTTTATGGGGTGGGGGCGGAGGGATGAATCCGAAGAGAAGCAGGAGTGGGAGATGGCGTGGTCCTTCCTTTGCAGCTCCTAGGGGAGAGAGGTTGTGAGCAGGGGAGGGCCGGGGGACAGGGCAGCCTACAGCTGGCAGGCTGTGCCCAGCCCATCCCTGGAGGATGGTCTATGACCATCCCATTAGGGGAGCCACCACTGAGACCACCACCCACCTGGGCAGCGCTGCCCTCAGAAGAGACCACAGTCCTTCAGGTTGTTTTTGATGATGACGTCAGTGACGGCATCAAAGACGAACTGCACGTTCTTGGTGTCTGTGGCACAGGTGAAGTGGGTGTAGATCTCCTTGGTGTCCTTTCGCTTGTTCAGGTCCTCAAACTTGCTCTGGATGTAGCTGGCTGCCTCATCGTACTTGTTGGCCCCTGGGGAAGAAGAGACACTGGGCTGCCCCACAGTTGCCCACAGCCGTCAAAGGGTTTGGGCTTGGCTCGGCCCTGCACAGCCAGTCCTGTTGCCAAATTGAGGCTCCAGAGGCAGAGTGAGCTTCAGATAACCTCCCTCAGGGCAGCTGCCCCTCGTGTTGTGTCCCCCCCACATCTCCCATCTCCCAGGGCACCCCAAACACCACCACACCCCAGTTGCTGCCCCAACCTTGGGCACAGGGGAGACACCATCTCTGTCCCCAGCACCTCCTGCTACCCTGCCTGGGGCAAGACACCGCCCACTGCCCCTGCCAGGAGGGCAGGGGGCACTGAGAGTCCCAGTGGTACCTGTGTACTCGGGGAAGCAGATGGTGAGGGAGCTGTGCACAATCTTCTCCTCAAAGAGGTCCTTCTTGTTGAGGAAGAGGATGATGGACGTGTCTGTGAACCACTTGTTATTGCAGATGCTGTCGAACAGCTTCATGCTCTCATGCATCCGGTTCTGGTAGGGGAGATGGCAGCATGAGCCAGGCAGGGACCCTCAGGCAGCACCCACCCCACTGCTCCCCACGCTCCTGCCTGCCTGGGCAGGGGATGTCAATGGCCTGCAAGGCTTGGGCCACACTGGCCAGGGCACTGGTGGCCACCAGAGAAGGGGCTGCTCCCTCAGCCCCCCAAGGAGGGGACAGCTCATAGCGCTGGTTCCATCCCCATGACTCACCATCTCCTCATCTTCAGCCAGCACCAGGTCATAGGCACTCAGGGCCACACAGAAAATGATGGCTGTCACCCCCTCGAAGCAGTGGATCCACTTCTTCCGTTCCGAGCGCTGGCCACCCACGTCGAACATCCTGCGGCAGGGAGGCGATGCAGGGATGGATGGCAGCTCCCGGCCCCACTGCCCTCACCCCATTCCCTGCCTCAGTGTTCCCAGCTGCCTGGAGCAGCAGCAGCACTGGTGCAGGCACAGCACAGTGCCTCTGCCCCAGGGATTTTGCCAGTACTGAGGATCTGCCCCTGTTCCCGTTGCCAGGACAGTGTCCAGGCTCATTTCCCAGCCGAAGCAAATCCCTGACGTGAGCTGGGGCAGGATCAGGCCACCTTTCCCAGGGGGTGTCAGTGTCATTTTCCCAAGAGACCTGCTCCAGAGCAGGCACAGCAGGGCTTTGCCAGAGACCTTGGCCCAAGGGGAGCCAAGTGCCTGTGGGCTCAGCAGGATTGCGGCACCACAACAGCGCAGGGATGATCCCGATGCACCATCTGGGCAGCAGAGGATGCCCTGCCTCCACGGAGAAGAGCCCAGCAGTAGCATTCCACATCCACTGCCATGTCCACTGCCAACTGCCTGGCTGGTGGGAAGGCTTCCCCACCAGGACATGCTGCATCCCCCTCGGACCACCCCCACTGCCACGCGCTGCCCTGGCAATGTGCGACCTAGTGTCTCCATCCCACCAGGGTGGCATCGGGGTCCCTGAGAGCCCCCTGCATTCAGAGAGGACCCCATCAGATCTTTCTGACATCAGCTCTGTTGCCATGGGACTAAATCCCCCGGGATGTGGACAATGGCAGCTTTTTGCCTCGGAAACCGGAGCCCTGATTATTTCCTGTGGGCTTTCAGTGGAAAGCAACCACGGGGTGCCAGCAGGCAGCAGGGCCAGGGCCTGACCCTGAGACCCCAGCTCCTGCCCAGAGCTCTTCCTGTGGCGGAAGCAGCGTCACGGCAGCGGGAGGAGGGATGCCTTCCCCTGTCCCCTCCTCCCCAGAGCATGGATCCACCCACTGAGCTCTGTGAAGTGTTTTTGAGGCTGTTCCAGCTATTTCAGCGGTTTCCGCTCTCTGAGGCAGCAGTTCCCGCCATGAGCAAACCAGGAGGTGGGGGGAACTCAGTGCATGCAGTGTGCACCCACAATCCAACCCAGCACGGGGAGGAAGGGTTCTTTTTGCTCTCAAAAAGGCAAAAGGGAAAGGGGTCAGACATACTTGAAGTGCAGGTCCTTAAAGGTGAAGTGGGTTTCCACAATGCCTGTGGTCTTCACCCTGGTGCGCAGCACATCCTGCTGGGTGGGGATGTAGTCAGCACGGGCTATCCTCTCCAGGTCATTCAGGTAGCTGGGGACAAAGAGGTGATGTGGGACCTGGACCGTGGGGCACGACCCACCTAGATTCCAAGGGACATCCCCACACTGGCCCAGGGTCCCCTGTCCATCTCCCAGCATTGTTCATTCAGGGTGGGCAGTGCCAAGCTGGAATGCACAGCAGGGGCACCATGTGCACCGTGGGGTCACCCCATGTCCCTGCCGGACACAGGCAGGGCAGGACACCAGTGGCCAGGATGACACGGGACACACACGAGCGAGGGACTGGGGAGCAGTGTGCTGGCACTGGGAGCCAGGCAGAGGATGCAGCCGGGACTGGGGGGCTCGCCCCGTTCCCTTGGCCGTTTGCACGGGGGGGAAATGGCAAGAGGAAAATATTCAGTGCTATGGCAACCAGCCGCAGTGCCGGCGGAAACAATCGATGGCGCCGTGCCATTTATAGTCAAAAACACAAAGGGACGGCGTCCTGGGAGGAAGCAGGAGGCGGGAGGCCAGAGAGACAGGGAGCAGTGCCGTGGGGGGCTGCAGCCATCCC
This sequence comes from Corvus kubaryi, assembly GCF_017639235.1. Taxonomy (NCBI): domain Eukaryota; kingdom Metazoa; phylum Chordata; class Aves; order Passeriformes; family Corvidae; genus Corvus; species Corvus kubaryi. The sequence continues at coordinate 3,064,205 of NW_024580659.1, forward strand.
GAGCCCCTCCATGGAGCACTGCCTGCCCTGCTGCCCACAGGGTCCCGGCAGAGGTGGCGGACGGGTCCCCAGTGTGCAACACCCACCAGGACTGATGAGGGCTGCCAGGGGGATCAAGGCAGGTCTTGATTTCTCCAGCTCACATTGTTTTAATTGGGTTACTACAAAAGGGCTCCTTTAAGCAAATTAGGCTTGTCTTAATTAAGGCATTTGTGGCCCTGTAATCTGGTGAAAGCCAGATTACAGCCCGTGAGGCCATAGGGATCCTTGGCTCCAACTGTAGCACGGCCACTCGCCAGCACCTGGGAAACCCTGCAGCATGTCAGGGCAGGGCCAGAGCTGGAGGTGCCCCAGGACCCTGCTGTGGGTGTGAGGGTGGGGAACCTGCACGTTACTGCCGCAGAGCAGCTCAAAAACAGCCGGAAACACACACGGCGTCTGGCTGACAAAAAACAGGAAGTGCCACAGCAGGGCCCTGTGCAGCACCACAGGCTCTTGGACATTGCATCAAGCCCCGGGGTGCTGGTGAGCGCCACCCGGGCACCCCAAACTCGTGGAACCCCAAGAGGCAGAGAAGGAAGAGGATGGGGGCTGCTGTGCTGCAGAGAGCTGGGGCACAGGTGGGCTATGTCCTGGGCAGGACACAGGGTTCCTCATCCCCAGGCTGTCCTGTTCCAGCAGCACCGTGGGCACATCACCATCCCTGTGAGATGGGCAACGGATTGGCCACTATGCAGGCAACTCCACAGGGCTGGCAAAAGGCTGGAGCGACAGCTTGAAGGTGCTCCTAATTAATGGTTGTCCAACCCCCCACCATGTGCTAAATGCTCCATAACGGCACTGACAGCGACAGGCAATTGGCAGACACTGTGCAGATACACCTGCTCCAAGTGTGTGTGTGAGCTGCCTGGCACCTGCCGGGTGTCCTGAGCTCCCAAACCAGCACCCGCCGCCACAGAAATGCCAGCGCTGGCTGCAGAGTTATGGGGCTGAGCAGACAGGGGCTGGGGAAGGTGGGGGTGTGTGCCTGTGAGGAGGAAGTGAAAGCTGCGGGTGCTGGGGGAAAGAGCTGACAGGAGCTTCTCCAGGTTTGGTGCTTGCCAGGAGCTTTCCTACAATCTCTTCCCCACAGTGACCTCAGTGCAAAAGAGGGACCCGACTGTGCCACGCATGGGGGATGGCTGGGGAAACCACTTGCCCTGGGACGGCAGCGAGTCCCAAGCATGCAGGATCCTAGGCAAGGCCATGCTTGGTGGGGTGTTCTTGGCACACCATGATCTCCTTCCACATTGCTTTGACATGAGGGGTCTGGGTGGAGAGGGTAGGAGGGCACTGTGCAAGCTGAACACAGACTCAGCTGTGTCACCCTCTCCAGCAATGGTACATTAGGCAGATTAATTTATTTATTAATCTCTTCAAGGATAAACCCAACCAGATGCAGCAATTTATCTACTTAGACACCAATTTGCTGGGTAATGCATGAGCGTAATGCCAAATCTTTCTGTATAGAAACAGTTAAAAAGAAAAAGAAAAGCTTCTTGAACATCCTACTCATCCTCTTCAGACCTAAGTGTCCCCAAGGCTTTCCTTGGGAATTTTTCTTGCCTTGATGGCCCATAAAGGGTGACGAGGATGGGCAGGACCCTGGCTATGCTCATGAGTGGGGAGCCAGTGGAGAGCATCTCCTGGAGAAGGGCAGTGGGGACAGAGCAGTGGAAGGAGGGGGATGTCCCAGTGCCCCCCCTCCCAGGGTACACAGCACCCTGCCAGAGAAGGAAACAGCTTTCGAAACATCCGCCTTCCCAGTTCCGCTCCGGCTCAGCCTCAGCACCATGCGGGAAGTGGCAGCACCAGCCCCTAAGCCTGGTGATGGTGAACAGCAGCCCCTGGGGGGATTTTCTGCTGCTTGATAAGAGCACCGTGGCTCACAGGGCTCAGCTGAGCTGGGGCAGAGGAGGGGGTACTCACTAGGCAGCAGAGTCGTTCAGCTGGTACTCCCGGGAGCGGTTGAAACAAGCCTGGACCCCATTGTCAGCCCACAGCCTCCGGATGACGTTGGCCAGGTCCTCCGGCATGACGCCCTGCTCCTCAGCAGTGGAGGAGAGTGCAAACAGCTGTCGAGCATCATCCTGCAGGGATAAAACAGCTTCAGCATTGGCATGGACTTACCAAAGCTCACTCTGCCCCAAAGGACCTGATGGGAGCCCACTGGGGAACAGCAGGGCTTGAGCTGAGCCACCTTTAACCCTAGTCCAGTTTTGGGCACATCTGTTTTAGCCCCCAAGAACCCCCATCCCTGCCAGGCACAGTGGGAGCAAGAGGGCACCCACCGCTCTGGAGGAGTCTCCAAAGTCAATCTGCAGGTTCCCCATCGCCTTGATGATAGCCATGATGGACTGGATGGTGTTGCTGTAGACCACAGCTTTATACTGCCGGCACTCCTCCTCTGAGTAGCCATCCTCATGGATGATCCTGGGGCAGGGAAGAGACACAGGCAAGGTCAGCCCTTTGTGGGGTACCCCAGGGTGCTGCTCCCCACCCGTGCTCTGTGGCAACACCAATGGGGAGCTTTCCCTGTCAGCCACTGTTTTTGGAGCCTGTGGCTGAAGCCTGAGCAGTGTCAGCCACAGTGACAGTGCAGGGACCACTCACTTCATCTGTTTGACGATGGTGCTCTTCCCAGACTCACCAGCACCTATGGAGAAATGAGAAGGGGTGAGGTCTTGTCCAAAGCCAGGAACCCCTACCCTACTGGGACACCCCCCCAGCCCACAGAAGGAATGCAGCAGGTGCCTCAGCCATGGGAGAAGCAGCATTGGCCAGAGCAGATGACTGGATGACCACTGGAAACATCAGGACCAAGAAAGAGGGAACAAAAGGAGCCTGGAGGGCCCTCGCAGTAGATCCCAAGGGAAGAAATGACACCTGTTCTGGGCCAGGAAAACGGCATCAACACACTAACATCTTCCCCACAGTCCTAGCATGTGACTAGGCAATCCTGGCTTTGGCTGAACCTGGGGACTCCCCATGACAAGGGGGCCAAGATCTGTCCATGACCTGCCATCCCATCTCCAGGCAGAACCTGAACGTAGCTGCCACATCCCCTCTGTTCTGGGGGACAATGGAGCACCAGCCCTGCTGCATATCCGCAGCTGGAGCCAGCAGAGGCCAGGATGCAGGGATGCTTGTGCCACAAGGTACAGGCAGGGAACTCAGGAAGAAGTTGCCACCTCCACCAGCCAGCTCAAGTGATCCCAGCGGGCTCAGCCGCCCCCAGGTTGGTTCTTAAATAGCAAGCACTTCCCAGCCTGCCGGGTCCTGTGCCCTAACCTGCTGCGGAGGTGGCTGCTAGCAGGGAAAGCCAATGGCTTTTGGGGTCGTTTTGTTTCTCAGCATCGAAACGCAGGGTTCTGTGAGTTCAGTGAGACAGACAGGGTGTCTAAGGTTCTCCTTCCTCCACCCTGTCCCCCCTAGGGACATCACTCCACGCAGGCAACGTGCAGCTCGGCCCAGCCCTCCCTCCACAGGCTGGGGCAGGGAAGAAGCAAAGTCACCCCGGCTGCAAGAAAGGGGAAGCCAAAAGGGGAAGCTGAAAGGGGCAGTGCATGTCCCTTGTCTCCTCTGTGCAGGGAGTGTCACGAGATGGATGAGTGCCTGGCTGATCTTGTGCCAGGACCCCCAGCAGGATGAGGCCCCTTTGGCTGGGTCCCTGCCTCCAGGTGCAAATCCCAGACGATCTCCCAAGCTAAATCCATCCCTGCATCCTCTCACAGCCCTTTTTGCAGGTCCCCCCAGGTCTGCCCTTGGCCACGGAGCTGCCTTTACAGGAGGCTCCAGGCAGACCTGTGCCAGCATGGCCACAGAGGGGGCAGAGATTACAGAGGAGGTTAAAAAAAATTAAGAAAAAAAAAAGCAGATTATGCTAAAATTAACTGGGAAAAACAGGGCCCATCATGCCAGCTGAGACATGGCAGCAGGGAACAAACTCCTGCTCATGTCCCCAGCCTGAACACCACTTAGGTGACAGGTATGCACCCCCAGGGACATCACTGTGGGCAGTGCTCAGGCCATACTGAGGCTATAGAGATCCTGTATTTATCACCACGAGCACTCTGCTCCACAGTTCCCATGCTGTACGTGCCAAGGGAGGGGCTCTGCTCAGCTCAGAGGTCACTGTTCAGCACAGCAGGGGCTCTCTGACCCATCCTCCCCTGGCACCCTCACAGGATGCTGACGCGGCACCCGGCGCAGCCCAGTGCTCGTGGTCAGTGCTGGCAACTCCTGCCTGGAGCTGGGAGCAGGGGGGAAGGACTCGGCATAGCCCTTCATTTTTTCCATTAAATACCTCTGGTTTCTAACACCATCCCATACCGCTGGGTCCAGTGGCCAGAGCCAGCGGCATTCACCCAATCCTTCCTCAGCGGGTGCCTGGACAGGGAAACTGAGGCACGTGGCAAGCAAGAACCCGGCTTATCAGCATCCTTGAGGTGAGGTGCCAGACAGCTGTCCCTGGCTCCTCCCCTGTCTGACCCTGCCTGACATTTTCTCCCTGCCAGGAGGGAACAACCCCGCCGGGGCCTCCTGCCTTCCCCCAGCAGGGTGACAATCACAGGGTGACCATCACCGAGGATGGCTATTTCCTTGCAAACTTCCCCCACATCTCCCGGCTCCTTCCTTGCTCCCTGAGGAAAGCAGCCATGTTCCAAGTCAGCACCTCTGCCTGCCACCAGGAGCTTGCCCAGCACAAGAGATTGAACACTTGCAGTGAGCAGGAATTTGAATCGGAATTAACAGCCCCCCGTCCCCACGCAGGGGACCCTCCCCAGCCCCCTCGATGAGTGTGGCAGAGGGGAAGGGTTTCCAATCCCCGGAAAACCCCAGCTGCCGCCCATTCAGCCCCAAAACAATTCCTGGGCCGGATGCCAACCGCCAGCTTCCACCCTCCAGCCCAGCCCAGGCAGGACAAGGCAGTGTCAGAGGAGCTCTGGACCCCTGTGCCGGCACTGGGGGGGGATGGAGACCCCCCCCACCGTGGGCTGACCCCACGGCTGCGTTTCCTCCAGCCCTGCCTCTCTGCAGACAGTGCTTGTTCCCAGGGCAGCGCCTGGCAAAAACAGGAGGAGAGCTCTCTCTCGGGCTCATTTCCTCCTTTTTTTGTTAAAAATAATCTTCAAAAATTTAAAATAAGCAAGCAGCTGCTTGGCTCCAGAACTCCCTGCTAATCCACTGGCAAAAACTTTATTGAGCCAACATATATATTTTGCAGCCCATGATTTACGATGCTTTCTGGGCAGCAGATATTTAGTGCAATACATGTGCATAGTTCTGGGCAGCACATATGTAATCCCTGTATTTTAGGAGCTGGCCACAGGTTTCAGGTCCACCTCACCCCGCATCACCGCGAGGGGATTTTCCATTTTTCCACACAGCACCATTCTTTCAAATATTCAGGCATAGATGGAAGCAATGCATAGCTGGAAAATTTTCATGATGGGGGAAAAGCTGGACTTCAATCTGCCAGCAGGTCCAGAGCCATCCCCATCCCCAGCACCCGGAGGCCCATCCCCTGCTGCTGTCCCGGCAAGCTTTCCCAGCCTGGCAAACAGCAGCTATTACTTGAGCATGGATTTACAGATGGGTTTTAGCTCTGGACAAACCCACCAATCCATTTCCTCGCAGGACAGATGGATGGCAAGACAGAGGGATGGCTGCAGAGCCCACCCTTCTCAGCACCTGTGGGGTCCCCACCATCAAACGGGACTGACAAAGGGGTGTGTTAAAAGCAGAGTTACCCTAAAGACTCAAAAACTTAAAACGAAAAAAGATTCCCCTCGACATTTTCCTTCCTACCCAAAATAGACGGAAAATTGCTGTAAAAATAATCACATTTTTTTAAAACCCCACAGTGACATAGGGCGTTTTTCCCAAGGGCCATCCCATTCCAGCAAAGGGCTGGCCGCTTCCCAGAAGGAGCCTGTGCATCGCTGGCTGGTGGAATGCCACGTCCTCAGGCAGGACCTCAAAAAATTGGGGGGTGAAGACCCCCTGCCCAAGGCAGCTGATAGAGATGCAAAAGAAACACCCACAAAAATAAATAAAATAGAAATAAATTTGCAGCAGGAAGGATGCTCAGGGCACACAGGGAGGAGGTGGGCTGGCGATGGTTTCCCAGGGGGAGCATGGAAAATGCACCCCTGTTGCCAACAAGGACCGCCGGTGTTCACAAGCTGGACAAAACTATCCTTGTGCTGGGCTTTTTTCAGGAATCCTGAAACTTTGCTGCTCTGTTTCTGCCCCTGCCATGGACAGAGCATGGTCCCTCTCCCCCCCACCACTGCTAGCACATGCCCCCAGGCCTGGGTGCCATTATCCTGTCCATCCCGTCCTGACGGGATGGGGGCTCACCCTCTGGCACAGCCAGGATGCTGCCGGCACCCCAATCCGCCCGGCTGGGTTCTCCACCAGCGGGATGGAGAATTACTCAGCTCCCCCAGCTCCGGTGATTCAACCAGTCTCCGGCCCGGAAACCCGCGCTCCGGCCTGGAGCAGGAAACCCGGTGGCTGCAGAAAGGCCAGGCCAGCCCTGGTTACAGCAACAGCACTTGGGGACACCCTGATCCTGGTCCCAGGTAGGCTCAGACCATGGGACACCTTCTTCCATAAAGCTACATATATATATATATAGGTGCAGCAATATATATATATATGTGTGTGTGTATGTATGTGTGCTTTTTGATACGTATAAATCAATGTATATATTGCTTCATACAAAAAAGATGCATATATATACACACACACAAAATTTAAAATATAAAATGCATTTCTAATGTACATATGTAAAGGTATATGTTAAACATATCCACATAAGCCTGCTGTTTTCCCTGAGCAAAGCCTAAGTGTTCATCTTGGAGCAGAGGGCAGCTGCCAGCCCCTAGGGCGTCACCAGTGGGTGACTGTAGTGACCCATCCCATCCCAACCCATCCCAAGCCCATACACCAGCTCCAGGGGGCTGGATGTCAGATCCCTCTGGATGTAACAGCATTGAGCTCCTCCCTGGTCCCCCCACTGTGACACCTCCCAGCCCACGGCAAAAAACAGCACTGGGGCTCTCAGTGTCCCCACTGAAGGGAGGATTCAACCCCCTCCAACACCCAGGGCTGAGGAAGGAGTGGGGACAGAAACAACCCCCAAGACAGGACAAAGCACAGCAAAGTAGGCAGCTCACACAGAACCCAGGGCAGTGCTGGGGCCACGCAACCTCTGAAAGTCACAGCTGGTCCCTCCCTTCCTCTATTTTTATGCAAGCCCAAAAAAAAAAATAGCTGCTTCTGAGCCCTACCCGGCCACAGTCTGTCCCAGGCAGGATCTGGTACAGGCAGCTCCTGCGTGACGTACCCTGGTGCCACCACCCCAGCGAGGGCAGTGTCCTCATCCCAGGGTCTGCACCTACAGCAAACCCCTGGAGATCAACGTAATCAACCCAGCAGCACCTTCCCCACCTCTAACAACTGAGAAATCCTTTACTTTCCTAATCCTCCAAAGATAAGGAATAAGGGGCTTTGAGCACAGTGATCGCTTGCCTGCTGCCAACGCTGCATCCCCCTGGGAGCATCCCAGTTCCCACAGGCAAGGAGGTGGGTTGGTCAGAACACTGCTGCCCAGCAGAAACAGCCAGTGACTGTAGGGCTTTGTGTCCCGGTGATGGCGAAGAGCCAAGAGTGGCACCAGGAGCTGTTGGAACTATGGGGCAGATGGTCCAGATTTGGAGCTTTCGGGTGTCAGTGGTGGCTCCTGGCCTCTCCCAGCACCAAAACCGTGGGAGACTTCTGGTTTCCAGTGGCAGGGAGGGGAACATTCTTTGTTTGAGGGATATTGCTTCATCTGAGTCTTCTCCCCATCAGAGACTGAAGCTTCAAACTATCCAGCCCACACTCAGTTTGCCAGAGCTGGCAAACAGCAGAGGAAAACCTGCAGGCACCCACAGGTGCCACAGCAGGAGCGGTGCTGTGCCCATGCCTGCAGAGCCATGTGCCACTGGGGGTCCTGCCTGCCCCCACTGCACTGGCAGCGTGTCCATCCCTCTGCAGCTCACCCACCACGGCAGAGGAAAGGTAGGAGGCAGCTCACGGCCACATACAGAGCACAGCACAGATCTGAGGCAGCTGCAGCAGTCAGCCCCAAGCCCTCCGTGCTCCGATGCTCCCGATGCCATCACCACACACCGAGACCGGTGACTTCCACTCACACCGTGCCCTGCCTGACTGCGGTACCCCAGCTTCAAAGCTCGGCTGTGGGACACCACAAGTTGCCAGCAAAAAATCATGCCATGCTTGGAAGAGGCATCTCCTCTTCATGCCACAGGTTGATGCAGCACAAAGGGTGAAGCCGTTTTTCTCTTTAGTTTTTCCCTCCCTTTTCCTGGAGGAGGCGGGAGGGCTGCAGCCCTCATGGAGGACCCTGGAGCTCTGTCTTGCTGAGAGGGACGAGGAGCTGTGGTGCTCATCGAAAAGCACGTGAAGCCTCAGGTCCCCTCAAAGCTTCCCCTGACCATGGGGAAAAAAAATAAGCCATAGGAAGGGTGAACAGCAGGGAGGTAGAAGCACCCCCCATCACTGTGGTCCCACCTCACAGAGGGGACATGTCACAAGCAGCAGCCCCCAGGGGGGCAGTGCTGGCCCCACCTGCCCAGCTGCTCCCTGCTGGCTCGGGAGGATTTTCCGGCCGTGGCTCGGCTCGGAAATGGGCAGCACTGACCCAGGGCTCTGGTGCTATTGACACCTGAACAGCTGCACAGGGAAGAAATTTTTTTTTAAATGTACAAGAAGGGCCATTTTGCTCTATTTTTGGCTTTAGAAAGCAGCTGAGATCAGAAATGCCGCTCGTAAACACCGGCCCCAGCAGAAGGGAGCACGGACATCCTCTTCCTCCTCCTGCCTCCACTTCAGGACAGAGCAAGAGCCGGGAAAGGGCTGTCAGCCAGTCAGCCTACACCATGATCCTTGTCCCCCAGCGAGCCCCCAGCTGCTCCCCCATGATGCTCAGCACCAACTGGATGGGCCCCCCCAACCTGGGCACCCAGAGCTGACAGCACCAGGGTGACACTGCCTGGACAGTCCTGGATGGTCCCAGGAGCCTCCCGAGGCTGGAGGTGCCAAACCCCCTCAGCCAGCTACATCCTCATTACCTCCCACCAGGCAGTGGTCTGAGAGGAACAGAGCCAGCAGCAAGGCCAGCACAGGAACAGCTCACGGCAAAGAGCTACCACGTGCTTCTCCACCCTTCTCCACCATCCCACAAATCCCATGGGGTTTCACTCCCCTCACTCTCCCCTCCACAGAAAAAAGCAGGGCAGTGAGTTTGCCCAACCATCGAGCCCCCCAGACAGCACAGACTCCCTCCCAATATCCCCAAGATGGGTTTTGCTGCCAGCACTGCTCATGCCAAGTCAAAGAAAATCAAAATAAAATAAAATGAAAAAAGCAACGCACTCTGATAAAGGAGCGTTTTGAGGCGTTAATTACGTATTTCTCAAGGCAGGCAGGGGTTGAGCAAATAAAGGCCTGCCGGATTTCAGCGTGACTTCCTGCTGCTGGCAGCTTCCTCTGCAGACAGCAGATGAGCCCAAAGACATTTTCTGTCGGGGATCCCTCTGCCCGTCCCACTGCCCCACGGTGCCATGGGAGCCTCGCACCTGGAGTGAGGCTCTCCCTGGGAATTTCGTAAAGGGAATAAAAAGCCCAACTGGGAGTCATTAAGAGAAATAATAAATTAAAATAACGAAGTGGCTGCCTTGCCCGCAGGCACAGGGCAGGGCTGTGAACGCCCATGGGAGCATCACCAGGGTGCTTTGAAGAGCGAAAGCGGCCCGTTATCGGAACCAAAATCAAGTGGCCGTGGGGCAGAGAGCCCGTGGGCTGTGGGGGGCCCTGCCCATGGCAGGCAGTGGCCCAAGCCCCCCAGACCCCCACGGAGAGGGAAGGGTAACAGAGAGGCTTGGGCCTGTCCCAGTGCTCCAGTGGGGAAGGCATGGGGCAGTAGGTGCCTGTCAGCCCTGTTACCTCCACCACAGCCGGAGGGCAGAGTGAGAGGAGCCCACGGAGGAGCCCAGGGATGCTGGGCAGGTGGAATAGGGTGCCCGAGCTTGCAGGACCGTTGCTAGGGGGAGGGAGGGGGGCATCCAATACAAGGGTGGGGATGACCCCACCTGTGTCCCAAAGGGATATGCCCAGGCTGGACACTGACCGGTTGGGAGGACAGTACCACAATGGGAATCCCACAGCCCAGGATGGGGTGGCACCTGCTCCTGAGGAGCACCCAAGGCTTGCTGCAGGGCCAGCACCCCACTGCCACGGGGATCCCCAAAGCCTAGAATGGGGCTGGCATCCTGCTCGCAGAGGGGGGGGGAAAGAACACCATTATGGAGGGCATCCCCAGGGTCTGCTGTGGGTACAGTGCTCCACTCCTGGGGGAAACCCTGGAAGCCAGGATGGGGTCAACACCCCACTCCTGGGGGGCAGGAAACACTGGGAGCTGGAATGGGGTCAACATCCCATTCCTGGGGGCGAGCCGTGGGAGCTGGGATGGGATCAGTAACCCACTTCTGGAGGGAATCCCTGGGATCTCGGATTGGATCAACACCTCACTCCCGGGGGGGATCCCTGGGACCTGGGATGGGATCAACACCCCACTCCCGGGGGGATGCCTGGAACCTGGGATGGGGTCAACACCCGAGTCCTGGGGGGGAAATCCCAAGGCCTGCTGCCCCATTCACCGCGGGGGGGGGGGGAAACCCGGAAGCCTGGGGCGGGGCAGGCCCCCCGCTCCCGGGGACATCCCCGGGGCCCGAGATGGAGCCGACAGCTCACTGTGGGGAGAACCCGAAGCCTGGGCTGGGGCCAGCATCTCACTCATGGGGGATCCCCGGGGCGGGGCACTCCCAGCGCTGGTACCCAGAATCGCCTCGGGGCTGCGCGGGGCGGAGGCGGCGAGGCCGCCCGGTTCCGGCAGGGCCGGGCCGAGCCGGGTGAGGAAGCCAAGATGGGGGGCCCGGGGGTGGGGCCCGGGGGGTCTTACCCAGCAGCAGCAGCTTCACCTCCCGCGCCGCCTTCTCGCCGTCCTCCCGCAGGTTCTTGTCG
>NW_024580659.1:3075740-3098251 GCF_017639235.1 Corvus kubaryi
GGCCAGCGGGGCGGGGCCAGCGGGGCGGGGCCAGCGGGGCGGGGCCAATGGGGCGGGGCGATGTGGGCGGGGCTTAGCGGCCGGCGGCTCTCGCTGGCGACGCGCGGGCCCTCAGGCGGTGGCGCCGGGTAACGGCGGGGGAGGGGCGACAGCCGGTGTGTGAGGGGACGGGAATGGGGAGAGGGATGCGGTGTATCCCGGGATGGAAATGTGGGTGGGACACGGTGTATCCCGGGACAGGCGGGCTCCGGCCGCGGTGTGCCCTGGGACAGACATGGGGAGGGAGATGGAGTCTGGGTGTTGCGCTTTGGGTCTGGGATCCTTTGGGTGCAGAGCGGTGGGTGCAGCCCTGGGAGCAGTGGTTTGCGTGATGCTGTGTTTCAGGGCTACCTTCTGCGGAGCCGCGGTGTCACAGGGTGGTGGCTCGGACCTTGGGGGTCTCTCACCCCTCAGGGTCCCATGTCCCCTGCCTGGCGGGTGCCAGGGCTGGGCGTGCCTGTGACCAGGGATGGGCCAGGATGGGACTGGGCAGAATGGGGTATCTCCAGGTCTCTCCCAGGACAGGGGGTCCCTCAGGCACTTGCCCCATCCCCCAGCTCCCAGGGCTGCTCCCTTAGGAGCTAGACCCCCCCCACTACCTGAGGAGGGGGGCCAGGTGTGCCCACTGACCCACAGGGCTGGTCCATGCCCAGGTAGCCACTCTCACTCCATGCTAGCCCCACAGCAGTGCCTCATGCCTGCGCAGGCCCTGCAGCCACCGCACACACCCCCACGAGCACCAGCTGAGCAGGGTGAGGACAGCCAGGGATGCTTTTAACTCAGAATGCCAGGGGAAGGGATACAGCATCCCCCGTGGGGTCTGCAGGCCTGTGCCCGTGGGCCTGGTGTGGCGGGAGCAGGGCTGTTCCCGTGGGAGCGGGCTGCCGTGCTAATAAGGCTTTGCTAACGAGCTGGCACTGAGCCCAGAGCTGGGGCCAGCGGAGGGGAGCGAGGGGCCAGGGCTGGGGGGGCTCACCCCCACTCCACACTGCCATGGGCGAGGGCTGGGGGGGCTGGCCCTGAGGGCACTGAGGCCCTGGCACCAGGCAGAAGATGCCCCAGCGCCGCTTCCCTGGAGTCCTGCTCCCACAGCAGCTCCACTCTCCAGGGATACTACTGCCATGGCAGTCCCACTTACTGGGGTTCCTGCTCCCACATATCCCACTCCTCAGGAGTCGCACTCCCTGGAGTCCTGTTCACACATGTCCCACTCCTCAGGGCCTTGCTCCCACGTGTGTTCCTGGGGATCTTGCTCTCACAGGTGTCCTGCTCCCCAGGGATCCCACTCCCTAGGGGTCCTGTTTCCCCAGGGTCTAACTCCCACAGGGGCCCTGCTCCCATGGGGGTCCCTGCACATCTATGTCCATGTGTCTGTGCTGTCCTGCTGTATGTCCATGCTGTCTGTCCTGCTGTTCATCGTGTGCACTAACCCTGCACATCCGAGTCCGTATGTCCCTGCTGTCCTCACGCACCTCTGTGCGCCCATGTGCCGCTCGTCTGTCTGTGTGCCACCTCAGGATGCTGTGTGTCAGGTGCCAGCCTGCGTGCTAGCTCCTTGCCTGCCCCAGTGACGCCCGAGACCTGGGCACATTCACATCTTTATTCTCACCTCTGGCCTCCCGCCACCACCAGCATCACCCCCACCGATAATGTCCAAGTGGCCCTGGGGCAGCCAGGCTGGGGACAGGAACACTGGGGCCACACTGCAGCCGGCAATCCCGGGGCGATGGCGAGGGTCCGCGGCGGTGCCCCCCCATATGATATGTACATTATACAGAGCTACCCAGAGCAACACAACACGTTCAAAAAGATCTACTCTTATGTACAGTATTTATAAAAAGCATCCCAGCCTCCACCACCCCATAAAAAAATACGTCTCTTATGTACTTTGCCGCAGGACAGACCCCCCAGCCCCGTGCTGCCCACCCTGCCAGGCTGCCCTCCCTACTGGGAAGGGAGGCAGTGGGTGCGAGAGCCGCTCTCTGGGTTTTGGCATGGTTTGGGGTGTCCCAGCGGCAGGGATGGATAGATGGATGGGTGGATGGATGGGTGAGGGCTGTGGGGGTCTGGGTGCTGGCCCAGGGTGCAAGGCGAGCAGGGACAGCTTGAGTTGCTGGGGTGCCCATCACCCTGGCATCTGGGCATGCAGACAAGGGGTGCCTCCAGAGCCCCGAGCTTGCCTGCAGTGAGTACTGCCCCCAGCCTCCCCCAAATCCCCTTCATGCCCCTCAGATGCACCAGGCCCCCAGCAGCCGAGCCGCAGCGTGGGCAGGATGCCAGTGGACACAAAGCCAATGGCGTGCGTGCCACCTCCCTGGAGCGATGAGGCCGGTCCCCAAACATGGCCGAGGGGTCAGCAGGGTCCCATCCGCAGGCACCAGGTGTCGTTCCCCTGGCAGGCTCAGGAGCAGCGGGCCGGGTACTACCAGCCACAGCGTCAGGATCACGCTTGCCCGCAGGGGACCAGGGTGCCCCCGTGATGCCAGGGCAGTGGGTGGCATCTCTTTGGGGACAGGGGGATGGCAGGGGAGAGGTGGATGGCTTGGGCATAGGTGCTGTCACAGGTCCGACCGCCCTGCTGGATTCCAGCCCCCACGGACACTGTTCATCAGGCTCTCAATGCTATCGGGGGGGGCCAGGAAAGTGCCCCAGTCCTCAGTCCCCATGGCAGGCAGTGCCCTGCGCCCCTGGCAGTGCCTGCTGCTGGCGGCTCTTGGGGTGCAGAAGAGCTCCACCTGACAGCCAGCTCTGGGTGAGGTAGGGCAGTATTATTCTCCCCATTTTACAGATGGGGAAACTGAGGCGCAGAGCAGGGAGGGTGCCCGCTGGAGTGGCTCGGGGTCACAGGGCCTGCCCCGGGCTCACTGCCCCATCCCGGACAGGGGTTGAGAAATCCCCATGCCTGCCATGGCTCATGCCCCCTCACCATCACCACAGGTGATGGGCAACAACAGCGGAAGTCCCCAGGGAATCCTGGTGGGGCTGCAGCATGGGGGCTGAGCCCGGGGCTGGCTCTCCCTGGGGCACCGGGTGGGTGGGGGGGAGGTTGGCGTGGGCACCCAGTAGTGGCTAGTGGCTGCCGCTGCTCTTCCCCCCACCCGTGGCCCAGTCGATGATGATGAAGCTCAAGCTCATGATCATGAAGACCACTCCGAGGAGGGCGAAGCAGGCAGCCTGTGGGGACAAGGAAGGGGCTCAGGGATGGCCAGGGCAACAGGGTTCCCAGCCAGCCTCAGAACCCTGTCCCTGTCCCCATCCTTGTACCCCCTGCCCATGCTTACCAATATTTTGGGGGCGGAGCGCAGCGGCTCCTTGTCCTTGGGCATGATGCGGATGTAGAAGATGGCAGGGAAGATGAAGATGAGGCAGGGAGCAGAGGTGGCACCTGGAGCAGACAGGGACAGAGTGGGCAGGGGCCTCCCACCCTGCAGCTCAGCCCTGCCAGCCCCACTGCCAGGACAGGTCCTGTCCACCCCCACCCCCTCCTTGCCCCCCGCAGTCCTGGCAAAGCCTTCCAGGAACCCAGGGACGCGGTGTGCTGGCACTGTCCCCACACCCCTGGCACCGAGCTGAGTGCTGAACGGGGGGAGCCTGGCTGGGAGGATCAAGGCAAACATGCAGGGGAAGAGCAAATGCCAGCACTGCACTGTGGGAACCAACCTGCCAGGACAGGGATGGGATGGGGGACCCACACAACCACCTGGTCCTGGCACAGTGAGAAGGGGAAACTGAGGCACGGGAGGGTCAGTCAAAGTTGAGCACCAGTCAGGACAGGGGCTGGCATGCTGCTGCAACACCCCATGCCCAAAGGGGGACAGGGGCAGGGTGCTGCCACCCACCAATCAAGCCGAAGATGCCGAGAATGGATGGGGCAAAGATGACCAGGAGGTTGATGAAGGTCAGCAGGATCACGGCAATCGCGATGTGGCGGATCCAGCTGAAGTCTTTACCTTGGAACAGCATCTGTTGGATGGCCCGGCGCACCTGGGGACAGGGACAGGGTATCACACTCCATCCATGGAGCCAGGAGCCATACCTGGTCCTGCTGGCTGCCATCACCCCTACCCCTACTCCAGCCCTGTCCCTACGGCCCTGCAGGTCACCATCACCCCTTTCCCTTCCTAAGCTCTGACCCTGATGCCCCACTGGTCCCTGTCACCCCTTCACAGCCTTGTCCCTGTGGCCCTGCCTGTCCCCAACACCCCTGCCTCTGCCCCAGCATGTCCTGTTCCCCAATCCCTGTCTTCATCACTGCCTCAATTTCCCTTCTCAAAGCCTGGTGCTGAAGCCACCTGGCATTTCTGTGGGGCCACTCACCGGGAAGAGGACAATGGGGACGGTGAGGGTGACAGCCGTCAGCACAGCCACACGCACACACAGGATGAGCACATCAAAGGGATCCACCTTGTTGTACGTGTGCAGCAGCTCTGACTCCACACGGCCTGTAAACACCATCAAGGAGCCCCTGGGTGAGCCCCAGCACCATCACCCCCTGGCACAGATGTGCCAGCCCCAGCCCTCTCCCCCAAGGGCTCACCGTAAAACGTGAGGTAGCCAAAGAGGGCAGCCAAGAAGTACATGAGGTACATGACCATGATGGAGATGTTGGAGATGCACTGCATCTTCTTCTTGGAAGGGCTGCAGGACACGGTGGGCTCAGCACAGCCACGTGGCACCCACTGACACCCAGCACTCGCCCAGTGAGGAGGGGTGATGCCAGAGCACTCTGGGGTGTGTGGGGGTTGTGTGGAGAGGGGCTGTGTCCCCCTTCCTGGGCAGGGTGTTGTGTTGAATCACCCACCACCTTCCAGCCACCCACCCTCTCTGGGTCACAGCACCCACATCCCAGGGGTCACACCACCCCACCTGGATCATGGCACCCACCTCCCCGGGGTCATACCACCCCACCACCCATTCTGAGTTGCATCATACACCTCCCAGGGGTGATAGCACCTACTACCAACCAACCACTCACCATCTACCCTGGGCCATAATGTTCACCTCCCAGGGGTGATAGCACCCACCCCAGGTTGTATCACCCACCTCCTGAGACTGGTATCACCCATCCCAGGTCCTATCAGCCACCACCCACCCAGGGTGATATCACCCACCTCCCCATGATGCCCTGGCGCAGGTCCCACACACAGATGGCACTGCCTTTGGGTGGGCACCAGACAAAGCCCACCCCTCCCCATGGGTGCCCCCACCCAGGACTCACTCCTTCAGCTCGGTGTAGATGGGCAGGACCTCGGGGTGGCAGACGAAGGCGAAGGCCATGATGGGGATGGTGTACGCTGTCTGTGCGAGAGGAGGACAACTGACTGCTGGGGGCCAAGTGGCAGCTGCTGCCAGCACCAGGACCACCTGTCTGCATGGGGTGCATGGGCTGGGGGCTCACCCAGAGCCTCAGGGGTGCATCCCAGGTCCTTACCTGCGAGTTCAGGGTGAAAAAGCTGGGTGTGCAGGTGTCCTGCTCGGGGGCCTGGAGAACTGTGTAGCCGTTCTCGTAGTCACTAGTGCTGACACTGGAGTTGTTGAGGATGCCCGTGAGGTTCCCCTCCGGTTCTAGAAGTGGGCAGGGGATCTGGAACTTCTTGTAGATGACCTGGGGTGGGGGGAACATGGGGACAGTCAGCTCTTGGTGCCCCCAACTCCCAGCACACGCTGCCCAAACCAGCACCATGCCCAGCAGGAGAGTGACCCTGCCAGGACCCCTCTATGGGACACCCTTTGCCAGTGCTGCCCTGTGGCGATGCTGCCCTCCCCAGTCTGTCCCTGTGGGGGTGGGCAGTGGGACAGAGCAAGATAGCAGCACGTGGAGGGGCCACATGTGCTGTTGCCCCCCCCCAGCACCTTCCCCCTCTCTCTTTCCACAACATTCGGTTCCTTCAGCCGAAAATAACCCAGCAGCTTGACAGCCCTGCCACGGCGTCTCTGCAGCCCCGAGCGCCCGCTGTCCCCGCTGCCTCTGCTGTCCCCACAGCAACCAGCCCAGCCTCACACCCCGGCAGGAGGGATGCTTGGCACCCCAAGGCACCGGCACGTGCCAGCGGGTGCTCACCGAGATGAGGAAGAAGACCATACAGCTGAGGGAGAAGCCGCTGGCGTAGCCAAGGTAGCCTGGGAAGGGAGGAGAGTGGCCGGTGGGTGCGGGTGGGACCCTCGCACTGGCTAAGTGTCCCCTTCTTGCCCAGCACATCCAGGCTGGCACCATCACCCTGCGGGAGACCCAGGGTGCCAGACCCCTGTGCCACGGGTGGCATCTCCCTGACTTACCCAGCTGCTTCATGAGGGCCAGGGGCAGGATAATGGTGACAGAAACCAGGATCACCAGGTAGTTCCCATTCAGGTACCAGTCCCTGGAAGCAGAAGGCCTGCTCACCACCCCGCTCTGCTGGGGCACAGGGGGCAGAGGCAGCCACTGGGGGGGCTGTCTGCCATTCCTAGGGACCCTTAGGCTGGCAAATCCCAGGGGCACTGGTGTCCCCTGAGGCTGGCATTCCTGCTCTGCCAACACCCCTGGGGACCCCTGAGGTGGCATCCTTGGGGACCCCTGAGGCCAGCATCCCTGGAGGCCCTTGAGCTAGGGTTCTGCCTACCCCCACAGTGGTGCACCCCCAAGGGCTAGAGCTGCTAGTGGGGATGTGGGCATGAGGTAGGGGGACCTATACCCAACCAGTCCCCCACCCCACAGCCCCAGGTTCTGCTCAAGGAGGAAAGCCTGATCCCAAGGGGATGTGAGGAGCAGGGATTGGAAGTTCAGCTCGGTTTAATCTCACCCAGGGGCTTATTCAGCACTGACAGTTATCAAAAATAGTAGTGGCTTAATGATAGTAAATCCCTGCCACAGGCTGCACAGCTGGAGCCAGAGCCCCGGCGCCTGCCCGGGGAAGGCACGCAGGCAGCGTGGGCAGGAGGCACTCACGTGGTCTTCTCCTCCAGGTTCAGGAAGGTCTGGATGACCAGAGGCACTTCAGATTTGACAATGTACAGGTAACTGGACATGGCTGCAGGGCAGAATGAGGTCGTGCTGCACTGGTGTTCTCTGGTCCCATCC
The DNA here is from genome assembly GCF_017639235.1 of Corvus kubaryi. Classification (NCBI taxonomy): domain Eukaryota; kingdom Metazoa; phylum Chordata; class Aves; order Passeriformes; family Corvidae; genus Corvus; species Corvus kubaryi. The sequence goes on from NW_024580659.1 coordinate 3,082,837, forward strand.
CCTGTCCCCAGCCCCGACGGGTTCCCCCAGTGCCATGCTCACCTCCGATGTTCTGCAGCGTGATGGCGATGGCTGCAGCCAGCTTCCCCGGCGTGCCGAAGGCTCGGTAGCCCAGCTGCTCGTAGGCGCGAATGCCTGTGGGACGGGGAGCAATGGTGGGTGAGAGTCGGGATGGGACCCCCTGGCACGGCCCTGCTGAGGATTTGGCACTCACCCACAATGCCCGAGGACTTGAGCAGCAGGTGGATGGAGTAGCTGGAGAGCAGGGCCACCGCTGTGAGGAGGAAGCTGCAGGAGGAGAGCACAGTTACCAGCGGGTCACAGCACAGGGCTCAGACATGGCTGTGGGGTAAACCCCATGCAGCCATGCTCTGCCTGTGGGCACCTGTCCTGTAGGACACCAGGCCCTTGCCTCAGCACCAGCTGGGTGCTCATGGGGCAGTCGGGCTGCAGCATGTGGGGACTCTGTCCATGTCTCCGCACCCAAGAGGAGCCATCACTCATGTCCTTCAAGCCACTTTTGGAAATCTGACTTTGTAGTAAGGAAGGCAAACCTTCACCCTCCTCCTCATCCCCCCTAGTGGGGCACAGCACTCAGCAGAGCAGGCAGGCTTATGCCAGCAATGGGCATTGCTCAGCCAGCAGGACACTGGTCCCTGCATCACTCTAAGTCAGAGACTTCTTTCTTGCCTGCACCCACCAATCCCCTTGGAGGAGCCCCCCACACCCGGACCCTCACCATGTCCCCATGGCACTCACAGGAAGAGGATGATGCCAGTGTTGGCCATGGCATAGGCCAGCCCCAGAATGCCGCTGCCCATGATGGCATTGCTCAGATTGAAGACGGACATCCCAAAAGACGTCTTCCCTTCGAACTGTTCACAGGACACAATGGGGAGGGGATGCACCAGTCACACTGGGAGCTTGCCTCATCCCACCCCCACCACTGTGCCCATGCTGCTACTTACATCAGTGAAGTGTGTCTGCTTCTTCTCGGCACCATGGGGCAGGAACTCCTCCATCTCCGCCACGCCAGTCTGGTTCTCCTCAAATCTGTCCATGGAGGAAGGGGAGTGAAGGCAAAGCAGAGACAGGGACCATCAACACTGGTATCTCAAGGGCAGGGAGCAGCTCAGAGGACCCCCCCAAATCCCTGGGGCCCCTACCTGTCACCTGCCAGCGAGGGGACAGTGGAGGCAGTCAGTGCAGTCGTGTGTTTCCCATTGGGCACCAGCTCCACCATCTCGGCCTGGAGGGGCACGTCCGTCGTATCCATGATTGGGAGACAGCTGGGCTTGCTATGGGCTCTACTCAGGCTCTGCAAGAGGGAGGCAACAGAGGTCCAGCTCTGGGCAGGAGCATGGGAGGGGCTGGCCTGAAGTCTTACAAGTCCTGCCTCCACCAGGGACACTGGAGTTGGGCTCAGCACCAGCGCTGGTGGCACTGCAGGGACAGGCACCTGGGGATGAGAGGGTCCCCGAGCCGGCATCACCATGGCTGTGCTTCTCCCTTCTGCCCGCTCAGCACACGGTGTCCCACGGAACTCAGCCCCAGCTCCAATACCCCACCAGAGTATTGGAGTACTAACGTGGGATTGACTCCTCACCCAGCCAGGCATCCCACAGCCTACCCCATTCCCTTGCTCACAGCACAGCACTGCCCAGCCCCAGAGTCCCCTCCACACCGCCTGCCCACCTCCACGCCCCTGCCCACCTCCACTCCCCTGCCCGCAGCTCTAGGCTCCATGACTCACTTTCCCCTCCTGGAGACGGGTGCCAGCAGGCGAGTGGGGGTGTTTGGGAGGGCGGCTGAGGACGGGGTGGGGAGCTCAGGGACCCCCCAGCCACTCTTATGTAAAGCCCGTGGTGCTGCCCGGCGCGAAGGGCTCACCCACATCCCGCCGCCGCCGGGGTGCCAAGGCGGGGGGCTCGGGGGCACGTCAGGGCTGGACAAACGGAGCAGGAAAGAGCGCGGGGCCGGGAGACAGCTCCTTGGCAGGGGAAGGCGGCCGGGCTGCCGAGCGCGGGACGCCTTGGCACGCCGCACAAAGCCGCCTCTGTGCGAGCCCCGGCCCTCCCCGCCCCGCTGGGAAACGGCACAGGGTGGCTTTCTGGGGCAGGCTGGCAGCCGGGGCAGGGTCCCGCCACCCCCCACTGCCCCAGGGGGCTGGGGTCCTGTCCGGCTGGCCAGGGGGCTCCACAGTGGGGCTAGGTCCAGCCAAGGGCCGGTGCCACCCGGCTGGAGGTTAGGGCGGGCCGGGATGCAATGCCGTCCCCAGCCCCGGAGGACGCTGCTGCCCCACCACCCCTGGGGCCGCCATGGTGTGAGCAGGGGACATGTCCATCTTTATGCTCCCAAGGGATTGGTGGCCCCAGAGATCAGAGGAGCCTTTCCACAGCACGGTCAGGTCTAGCAGTCCTCCTAGCACGCAAGGGAAGGATGACACGGCAGGGTGTGGGTGCCAGCACCTCCGGTCTCCTGAGCTGCTGCCCTGCTTGTCCCTGCCCATCCAGGCCGCAAAGACGACCTGGCAGGGTCATTCCAGGCCACACACTGGCTGCTGGCACTGTCAGGGGGGCCGAGCCCCGAAGGCTGGCCCAGGGTGGTGAACACACATTTGGGCCACCCTGCCTGCAGCACCCAGCCGGGTGGGGAAACTGAGGCAGGACACAGGCCAGCAGGGACCAGAATGAGAAGGCTCAGCCATGTGGGGGACAAGAGGGAAGCGCAGGGCGGGCTCTGGGTGATGATTTATCCCCTCCACTAGGCCTCCGCTTGGGATGGGTCCAGGCATGAACAAGGCTGCCAGCACGTCCAAAAGCCACCGTTAACTCTGCGCCTTCCCACCACCACAGGCAGGCATCGCTGAACCCACCACTCGCCCAGTATGGGATTGAGGGGGGACACCAGATCCGTGATGTTCCATCACCTCCCTAAGCCCCCCAGTGCCACTGGGCTGCCTGCGGGCAGGGCTTCACCGCATCCCACTGGTGGCAGGCAGGAGCTGCCCACTCCCCTGCCCGCTCCCCCACGGGCGCCAGGAAGGCTGGGCACTCTCGTCTGCAGCCCCTTTCTTCTCCCAGGTTATAATTACACCTCTCTGGGCAGCTCAGGAAATACCAACTTCTTCCCCCAAGCGTCTCTCGGAATAGCAAGCGGCACAGCCGAACTCATTCAGCATGCACCGGGTTTCGTGCTGCCACCCAGACGCTTCCTCCTGCCGGGCAGCCCTGGCACAGCCTTGGCACAGCCCTGGCACAGGCCCAGCACCACTCACTGCCACTTCCCCAGTTGGCCCTGGCCTTTGCCCCTCGGCCAGGGTCTGCTGGTGGCAGTGGCCAGGGCAAGGGGGGAGATGAAAGAGGAGGGAGCACGAGACGCTTCGATCAGGCAGTGCGAGCCCTGCCTGCTGCTGTTTGCCTTGCGATAAGGCAGAACAACAAATACAGAGTGACGGGTGGCCCTGGAAGGGTGGCTTGATTCCCCTCCAGGCTGGGGCTGGTGGGTTCACCGTCTCCCTGAGTGCCCACCTTAGCTGGCAACCCTCTGCTCTGGGCAAAGAGCATCTCCTCAGGGAACTCTTCCCCCGCGGTGCCACCATGCAGACGGGATGCTGCCATCTTCACTGCCATGTTGGGTAGCCCATGCGCTGCCTGGCATCGTCTGATCGCCAGCCCCAGTGCCCACTCGCCCAGCCTGACGGCATGGGCCTGGCCACGTGCGTGGGCACAGAACCCCCCCGCTGTGGCACCCAGGGCCGCGTTCCCGGGGGTGCTGAGCAAGCTGCATCGATTTCCCGGCATGCGCCTCTCCGCTGCCTGCCAGGCTCTGGGACACAAGGACAGCGACAGCCCTCCTGCAGCCAGACCTCCCACCTCTCCCAGGCTGTTCTGGCTGTCCCAGAGCTTGGTGACACCCCACCAACACTACGGTGTGGCCAGGCAGCCTGAACCGGGCCCTGGTGCTGTCCCGCAGCCGTGCAGATGGAACACAGAGCCGGATGTGTGGGACGGCACGTCTCATCCCGCCGGCCACGTCTGCGCTTCAGGGGAGGCCACGTTTGGTCTCGCACACTGCATCCCGGCCAGCACAGACGCCTGCCTGCCCTCGCTGGGATGGGGACACGTGTGTGGGGCAGCAGGGCTCCCAGATCCCTGCCCTACCCCGGCAGACAGGCAGTCCTGGACTCACCCCGGCCCCCTGCCAGCCTTCCTCGGGGACCAGGGTACTGTGGTGAGGGTTCAGTCCTGGAAGGGACTGCATCCCTCTCTCTGCCTCTCATCCCACTTCCACACAGACTTTATTTAAAAGGTGGAAAATCCCAGCTGGGAGCGCAGCACAGGCAGGAGCGGGGGGCTGGGCAGGGGAGCTCTGTCGGCAGTGCCAGCAGATATGTTGGATGGGAGGTTCATTGCACGTGGCAACGTGGCCAGGAGGATGTGAACCACCCTGGGCAAGCCAGGCTCCTGCCCTGTGCCAGTTCCCGCAGTCAAGCCCTGGCCCGGCACAGTCCCCACCAGCGCACACGGTGCCGGTGGGAGTACGGCACACATGGGGACAGCCACCAGTGTCTGCCAGCCGTGCCTGTGCCAGGCAGTGCCAGCCCAGGGGGCCATGACCCACCGTGTCCCCACAGCCCACAGCACCCATCTGTGAGCACCCACTGCTCTCACCCGTGGGGAACAAAGGCACGGGGTCTCCTTGGCAGAAGGTGAGTGCTCCCCCAGGCCGGGGACCCCCAGAGGGCAGAGACTCCCTCCCCATCTCCTCTCCCTTGCAGATGAATCCTCGATAATCCGGCCCAGCTGGGGCCGTGGGACTATTCCGGGTGGTAATCCGGCTTTAGCGCCAAGCCTGCCGCAGCTGCCGGCCTGCGTGCTGCCAGCCAGGTATCCCGCTGCTGCCGGTGTGTGCCAGGGGGACGGCAGCCCCCCCGCCCCTGCCCGCCTGCCCAGGTGGCTCTTCGGGTTTCAGCAGAGCTGGGCAGACAGGTCTCATATTCCCTGAGGCTGTGCTGATGACCGAGCCCTGCCAGAGAGATGGGCAGCTTGGGCAAGTGGGCAGGGGTGCCAGTTGTGTCCCCCCACTGCCTTCAGCCCCAGCCCTGGGGTTACCCCCAGCACTGCTGCTGGGCCCAGGGTGACCCCAACCTGGGGTCCCTGGTCAGCCCCTGGCACTTCTGTGGGCACAGAGGTGTGTGGGCACAGCTGGGCAACAGCCCAAACCTGGGTGGTCCCTGGGCAATCCCTCCCCAGGGAAATTGACCCCAGCAGGGCACACAGCAGAAAACACCCCCCTCTCCTTGCCCTCCACAGAGAACCCCCCTCCATGGCTGCCCTGGGAGCGAGGTCTGCCCTTCCCCTGAAGCACACACAGCCATAGCTTTCCCCCCAACCTGCCTTCCCAAAATTAGCACCTCAAACCTGGTTTTAACCCATGGTGCTCCACCCTCCACCTCCCAGCTAAGCAAAGGTAGTGTCAGGGTGCCACCTCCCCCAGAGGAAGTGAGGACCCAAAGGGGCAAATCCAGCCATTCGGGGGATTCACCTCACCTTTGGAGGTGTCTGGCCATGGGCATGGGAACTCCAGCAGCTGTGGGAAAGGACAGCCTGGTGCCTGGCTGGAGAAACGTCTGGGTAGCCCTGCTCTAGACCTTCCCCAAAGAGATCTGCTGGAGATTCTCTTGAGATGGCTCCACCGGAGATCCTCAGGAGATGACAGCCCCACCCGATGGTCATGCCAGCCAGCCCCACTCATGCCCCCAGCACAAGCTGGGTAGAGTAAGCACTGCTCCTGGGCTCACCTCACCCCTTTCAGCCCCAAATACCACACCATGGCTCAGCCTCAGGTCAGGCGATTCCCCTGGTGCTCCAGCCAGGGCAGGATTGGCAGTGGCAAGTAGGAACAAGTGGCTCTGGGAGCTGCTGTCTTGGCTAGCAGGGCTCTGGAAGCACCAACACCTGCCTGGGCACTTCTGGCCATCTCTGCCGGACCGTGTGGGCAGCAGTGTCCATCCAGGGTCTTACCTCTAAGAGCACAAGTGGCACCCATGTCCTGGGGGACAGCTTTGCCTGGGCCTGGGAATGTGCCTTCATGCAGAACATGCCAACGGCTGAGTTGGCCCATGGCCACTGTCCTGCAGCAATGGACGTGCCAGGGTCTGGGCTACACTAGGGAGGGGAAAGACGGTTCAGGGAAGGGGGTGGTGGACCCAAACACTATGGTGGGGCCATGGAGAGGGTTTTCCAGTGCCAGAGCCATGGTGCAGCTCAGCCACGGCATCACCTGCCAGGCACACACCCCAGGATGGGGCCAGGCTGCAGGTATCAGCCATCAGCATCCTGCCACATCCTCCAACATCCAAGCACAAGTACTGAGGCAAGCCGCGAAGAGCAGTGGGGAAGCTGAGGCCAGGCAAGGGGAGTCATGTTCAGCACTGGGACAGCCCAGGCTGTTGCTGTCACCTGCCAGCTTGAGTCCATGTGGTACAAGGTCAGGTGGCAGAGGCAGCTGGCAGCATGGGGATGGGGACAGGGTGGGCACATCACAAGGCCGATGGCACCCAGTGTGGTTCTTGGGGAGGCTGGGTGACACCAGCTTGAGCACAAAGCATCTCAGGCAGTGCTAGGCTGTATGATGGGTTCTGCTTTAAACTTCAAACACTGCCCGCCAGGAACGCAGGGTCACCCAGGGAAGACGGTGGCACAGGTTGTGGCACTGCAGAGACTGGTGGGCAGGTAGTACCTGGGAAAGATCATGTCAGGTTTTCTACCACACCTCTGGAGTTGTGTTTTGCCTTGGAAGCAAGACACTTTCCAGCAGTTCACACTCCCCAAAACACACCTGGCCTTAAGTAGGATGACACGGAGGCATCAACAGCAAAAACTCCAAGCTGCCAATTGCTGCTGGCAGTGCCAGGGACACCAGGAGGAGGGACTGGCCTCAGCCACAGCCCCGCGTGCCTCCCGCACCCCCAGCACAGCCCCCTGTACCAATCAGGAGCCATGATTTGCCCAAGCCCCATGGCACCACTGCTGCACCCAGCCATGCCACTCTCACCATTGGACCAGCCTGACATTTGCTCCACGGGGAATGCAGGACTGGGCTGGCTGTGCCCCGCTGGCATGGGGGACCCAGCCAGTCCCAGACCTGCGTCAGCGCCTGGGGAGGCACGCAGCGGCTGAGACCCACGCGGCGAGGAGAGCCGGGGACACGGGGGGTCCGTCCTGTCCCCGACCCGCCTCTGTTTTCTCAAGGGTTGCACTTCCAAAGGAGCCCGTGGGATCCCGCTCCTTCCCGCATCCCCATGCGCCAAGGAAAATAGGCTCTGCCGTGCTTGTTTGTTTGCCGTGGCCGCGGCCCCGGCGTGTGATTACAGCTGCAGCACGGCCGGGTGCTGTGGGGCCCTTTGCGCCTCAGCCAGGGTCCCCTGCAGTGCCAGCACCTCCATGCCACCCCCGGGGGGGATGGGGTGTCCCACTGCCCCTTAGCATCCCTGGCCACCAGAAACAAGGCACACCAGCACTCTGTTCTGGGAGACAGGGCAGTGTTGAGAGGCACAGACAACTTTCTCTGGGGTACCCCCATGAAGCCACAGGGACCAGGCAGGTCTAACACCTAACAGCTTGGGCCTGGTCCAAACAGCAGTGGAAAATTCCCTGTCTCCTCCGCATCGGCTCAACACAGCCATGCCCTCTGCAGCCAGCCAAGGCTCTGCTTCCCTGCCATCCCACCTGTTGGGGACTTGCCAGGTCCCCTGTCTCACCGTGCCACCGCAGAGCCAGCCAGCTTGGGGACCCCAAGTCCAGCAATCACCTGCTGTGGTTCAGCTTCCCTTGGGGAAGATTTCTCTCCAGTGGGACGTTCACAGCTGGCACAGCAGAGAGGGCCACCATGCTGGCTGGCATAGGACACGCGTGGCCGACAGGAACGCAATGTGCTGCCTGGCTTTCCACGCTGCTGTCCCAGGCAGCCAGGTTCTATAAATACCACAGCCGACGGAATCACCGCATGCAGGTCCAAGGCAGCCCCAGAATGCCCATGACGGCCGGCATCACTCTCCCTGCCCGTGCCCCCTGCTCCGGCACCCCGACACCCTGACACCCGATCCTGGCCACAGCCGCTTCCAGCCTTCAGAAACATATGTCATTCCCACTGGCGATTAAAAATTAAAGCAGAAAAAAGGGAAAGTAAAAGGAGTTTGGGGGTTACTGTCACTACAGTATCAGCGGAATTATGCACGCCAAAGCCCCCAACACCGCGGTCCGGGCAGGGGCAGTGTCAGGGCGCTGGGGTACCAGGCGGCACGGCAGGGCTCTGCCTCCCCCTGCACTCGCGGGATCTGTCACCCACCCGTGGGAAGGTACCAGCCGCTGGGGAGGGAAGTGGCAGAAGTACAGCAAAGGAAACAGCCCCGGGGCGCTGCCACCTGCCAGAGCTGCCGGGCCCCGGAGCCTCCCCGGTGCTGCCCGGCGCCGGCAGCAGAAGGAGGAAACGGAGGAGGAAACGGAGGAGGAGAGACAGCCGGGCTGTGGGCTAAAGCGGGGCCGACGAAAGGAGATGGGTCGGAAGGACTGAGTGGGGTGCGGAGGAGAATTAGGGAAGGTGAGGGGTCCGAGCGCCCGGCAGCCTCCAACCACGGAGCTTCACAGAGGACAAGGCAGCGAACCTCGGGGTGCGAGCAGCAGGGGAGACCGGAGAGACCTACCTGCCCCCTCTCCGCGGTGCCTCTGCTGCGGGCTGGGGCAAGCAGCCCCCGGTGGCCGGTGCCGCGGATTAGAGACTATCCTGCGACCGTAATCCCGGCGGAGCCGGAGATTAAACCGGACCCGAGCCCGCCCCCAGCGCGGAGGCTCCCAATCTCCTCTCCGCCGGGGCACAGGAGGAGCGCTGGGGAGCGGGTGGAGCGACCGCCCTGCATCGACAGACCCCTGCCCCGCCCCGCCCCGCCCCGCCCCGCTCCGCTCAGCTCCGGCGGGACCACCGCCCCTCGGGCACAGCCGCCCACTGGGCATCGCCGTCCCACTGGGCATCAGTGTCCCAATGGGCATCACCTCCCGCACGGGAATAACCTCCCCCCCACCAGCCATCATCCCCCACTGGGCACCAGTGTCCAGGCAGCGCTGCCCCACCTGGAACAGGTCCTCACCAAGCATCCCCAACGCACCACACACAGCGACCGCACCAGGTATCGGTGCCCCTCTAGGCATGGTCTCTATATTGGGCATCCCCACCCCGCCAGGTATTGACAGCCCACCGGGCATCCCTACCTAGAGCAGCTGAGGCTCCTGCATGAGGCTGGTGGCTGCTTCCAAAGAAGCAGGGCTGGGGTAATCGCTCTAATCTAACCTGAAGGGCTAAATCCAGTATGTGCTGAGTGTGGGCACTGGGTTTCCCCCCCTCTTAGACAGGGACAGGTCACTCAGCAGCACTTCTCCGGCCGGATTCTCTCCCCGGCCTGGGGAGCTCAGGCTGCTCCCATGTTAAACCAGCCCAGCTGGCTGCCCTGCTCATGGTGCCGGCTGCCCTCACAGTATTCGCCCCAGCATCTCAGCAAACAGGGAGCAAACAATCCATGTGGAATCATCCCAACAGGATGCAGAGCGGCTGGGACAGGCCAGCCCCCTCCTCCAGTCTCCATCAAACCTCCCTACTTGAGCTAAAAGATGTCTTTTTTCATGAAGACACACAAAAGTGCCCCAAAGAGGAAATTTCTTCTCCCAAGTGCATCCCGCATGCTTCAGGGAGAGCCATGAGCTCTGGTGAATCACCACTCATGTCCCCAAAGATTCCCTGTCCTTTTCCAAGGTCTGTCACCCCTAAACAACCTCCGGCTCCTCTGTCCTGCCCGACATTTACTTCAGAGGAAAATTCTGGGGGTCCACGCTTGGGAGTCCACCCACCTCCCACGCTGAGCTGCAAACCCAGCCCAGCTGCTGTGCATTGGCAGAATGGCTCCACACGCTGCTGGAAGGTTTTATTTGTGTTATGCATATCTCTCATAAATCCTTGCGAAGCCTTGGGCAGCCTGGGATGAAAGCAGCTTTGCCAGCCAACAGTGAGCGTCGCCATCGGGAGCAGAGGCAAAACGTCCCCTCGCAGCAGCGGCACCCTCTCGCCTGGACATCGAGGGATGTTAAATATTCAGTGGCAGCGCTGCCCTCACGCTCCCGGCAATCCCGCGGCTCCTGTTACTGCCGCTCTCCTTTGGCTGCAGACATACATCCATTAACTAATTTCTAATAACAGCAGCATGCGTAAGTGCTGAACCAGCGCTGGCTGGCACGCCGGAGGAGTGGAGGCAGCCAGGTTTGGCAGTGTGACGGGGGAGCCAGAGGCACCCAGAGGATGGGCATGGCTGGCCTCAAGCCATCCGCTTAACCCTTTCCCTGCTCTGGTGAAAGCGGGCGCAGCCACGTGGCACCTGTGGAGAGACGTCCCGGGACGGGCAGCAACGCGACTCACTCACCAGGGCTGTAAAAGGCGGCCAAGAGCTTCCGCCCTGTGAGCAAACACAGCACGGGTGCTGTGTGGGGACAGGCAGTGTGGCCGCACGGCATGGGGTGCAGCGGGGTAGCATGCTGGAGGACCTGTGGGAAGTGACTTGGAGGCTGTCTGCTCCTTCCCAGCCTCCAAATGCCCTTCTCCTTGTATTGGCACAAATGCAGCCGTGTCTACTTTTTACTGTGCCCTCTCTTGTCTGGTATGTGACGCCCCTCTCCAGTGTTCCCACTTTCCGGGTGGGCAGAGGACATGGGCTCCACCGTGCCAAACTGAAGCTTTGCAGAAAATCAAAGCAGTGAGGAGAAGAGGAAAAGAGAGCGAAGATGTCCCCAAAACCTCCCAAAGCCTGTCCCAGCATCCCGCAGTGGGCACACAGTAGCTGCAGGCTCGTGCAGCCGGGCTGGAGACATAGTGAGGAGCCATGAGAGGGGTGGGCAAAGACCCTGCTCTCGAGCCCCTGAGCCCTCTGGTCAACAGTGCTTCCTCAGGCAGCTCCAGCCAGTCTCCCCAGTGGCTCTGGTGGTGTCAGGGCTCCAGTGGATTGCAAAATTGCAGTCGTGTGGTTTTCTCCAGCTGGCTGGAAAGTTTGACGCTGGATTCCCGTATGTGAGGAGCCTTCAGGGGAGCACGGCACAGCACGGCTCATCCCGCCAGCAGCATCCTGCCTCACCAATGGCAGGGAGCCGAGTGCCGTGCCAGAGCCCTCGTCCTCAGCACACCTCTGTGGGGTTTGCCTTCTCACCATTCCCCCCAGCCAAAAGCTGTCCTGTTTCTTATCCTTCAGCTGTGCTTCGAGACTGAAGATTTAAGTGAACCCATAAAACCCCTCAGCCTCAAACATCCCAGCACGGACAAGGCCAGCCCAGGACCCAGGCACAAAGCAGTGGGTGCCATGTATGGCTGGGGCACGCTCTCCTTGTCACGCTCAGCTTCCTCCCCCGGCCCCTGAGCCGCTGCCTGCTGCTGCCTGCCTCTGCCCGCTGCTCCCAGAGCCCAGATGGCAGGAAGATAGGGCAGAGATAATGGTTAGATTTGCAGCCCAAGCAGTGTTCCCCCCGCCACCACCGTGACCTCTCGAGCGAGAAGTCTCCTGGAGATTGCCCTTTCCAGGAAGATTCCAGTGGGTGCCTCCAGTGCCCATCACACATAGGGGCCAGCACACAGAGGGGCTCCAAGACCCCCACTGCTGTCTTGACCCCATAACCATGAAGCAAGTGAGGCACAAAAGGAATGCTGATTGTAAAGAGCAGAGGGATGCCTGTGGCCAGCAGCATGGGCTGGGTGGACTCCAGAGTGACACCCGAGGCCACGTCCAGGGCTGGAGCCTTCCTTCCCCCCACCCTCCCTCCACAGAAGCACCCCAGTGCTGGTGGCTTGTGCCTGGACATGGAGGTGGCGGGGAGCAGCTGGTGGCCCGCTCCCTCGCCCTTGACCACAGCCTCCCTCGCGGCACATGCTGTCATGTGGCAGGGCACAACAACAACACGGGCTAATTGGTTAATGTGATTTCAAAACATGATTTGCAATTATAACTCACCAGAGAGCATTCAATGATCCCGCACATCAGAGAGTGGGTTTTTCTCCTTCGTTTGTTCCTGGAACCTCGAAACCAATTAACTTTACAGAAACCAGAAGCAAAGCGCTGCCCAGCAGACCTGAAGGGTGGGTTATCTCTGCCTCAATCACCTCTGTGCCAAGCCACAAGCTGGGAACCAAGGACTGGAGGACATTGGATAACCCTGATGCTTCTCCCTGCACCACTGAGGGGTTTGGAGGGACCTACACAGGCTCCCCCAGCTCCAACCCAGCAAGCACCATGGCTGCTTGGGAGCACTTGAGGGCAGGAGGATGCTCTGAGCCCTAAGATGTGGGAATAAACTGTTCCTGTTGGCATAGGGAGACTGTCCCTTCAGTCCTCTCCAGAGGTGCTGGCACCTCCTGGCAGCCTGCTCATCTCTGCCACCCAGGCAGGACAGCCATGTCTCCACTGTCCCCACTGGCAGCACCCACAGCCCCACCAGGGCCAGGGGCTTTGTTTCTGTGGGCTGACCATCCTGCAGCAAAAGCTTAAATGCCATTAAGGTAATTAAGCAAGGACTTAGCAAGGACTGTAATGCCTTTAAACGCAACTCAAATGACTTTCAAGCCAAACAAACCCAAGTAGCCATGATGCTCCTGAAACATGCAGCACCCAGTGCCCAGCTCCCCTGAGTCTTGGCTTGTTTCCCCAGTGTCCCCAGTTGCTGGGCTCTGTTGCTCCCCACATCCCACTGGAAAGCCAGGCATGTAGCCAGCAGTATTTTTACTCTTGGGTGGGCAAAGAGATGTTGGGTGCCATCAGCTGCTGGAGGGATGATCTGGCAACTATCCCTCAGGATGGTGATGCAGCTCCACTCTGCTGGGGGACCTCTGCTCACAGGACCTGAGTCTCTCTGGGCTGGGAGCTGCCTTCCATCAGCTCCCCAAGCCTCGGGGTCCTCCATCCCACAGGGAGCTCGGCATTCCACACTGCAGCCACCCAGGCTTCCTGAGGACAGGCAGGGAGCTCAGGCAGCTGCCAGAACCTCTGAGGAGGCACAAGGCGATGCCAGCAGTGCAGCATGAGGCAGTGGAAGGAAATGTGGGGCAGTGTTGAGGGGTCTCCAGTCCCTGGGGAGGGGGCTCTCCTGTTCATCTCCAAGCTTCCTGCAAGCTGTCAGGGAGCATGGAGTCGGCTGGGAGGCCCCCAGGGGATGCCAGGCATAATGCCCAGGGCCTGGGCAGCAGGGTGGCAGATGGCTGGGGAGCTGGGGACCAGGGAGCAGGGGAGGACCGGGGACACCTTTCAGCCCAGACAACTGTAGCATCCTTGTTTAGAGTTATTTATAACTGGGCCAAAAACGGAGATGTGGCCACAGCTGTGTCCCTCCTCTCCCCGGGGCGCTGTGGTCAGTCCAGAGCTGACCAAGGAGCAGATATGGTCCCTGCAGTCCCCGTGAAAGGGCAGTCTGCTCCAGCTCCCTACGGAGGCACCCATAGGGCTGTCCTGAACCTCCACACTGGGGGGTGTGACTGTCACTCCCAGGGCCAGCCAGTCCACCACAGGCTCCTGTCGGGTGTGATCCAGCCATGAGGAAGAGAGAGGATAAAGGCCCTTTCATGGCCCATCAGGGAAAAGGATTCAGTGAGAGAAGCACAGAAGGACGTGCTGCTGCTCAGGACTGAGGCTGCCATGTCCCCCAGCCCTGTGGGGGGATGTGGGGTGCCCGCCCCAACCAGGGGGCAGCTGGGGAGTGCCGGGTGCTGAGTGTCAGCGGGCGCCTCTGGGTCCCTGCTGGCATCACCCAGCCTTGTGTTTGGGTGGACTAAACCTGGTGCTGTTTCAGGCTGGGCAGGGCTGGCATGGTGGCCCTCTCCAGGGTTGGGAAAGCCCTGGGGCAGCTGCCCCTCTCCCTCCCCTCCGAGCTGGCCGACAATTGGCTGCCCGAAGGACGCCGGCCTTGATCCGCATCGCTGGCCGTCCCCAGGGCCGAGCAAACAGAGAGGAAAACAGCCCCAGCCGGCTCCTGCCATTGCCGGCGTGCAGCCAGAGCCCGGCACCCCCAGTGCTCCTGTCCCTGGGACCTCTGCACCGCTCTGCCTGGTGCTGCCAGGGGGATAATGGTACTGACCCACCTGCGCCGCAGCCAGGAGTGAGTCCAGGGGCTGCAGGGGCTGAGCCGGGAGGAGGAAACAGAAACCAGGATAAGCACCCACCGTGCTGGCAGAGGGACTGCTGCAATGGGGGAAGCAAGAAACGGCCAGCGTGGCACTGAGACCACTGGTCCTGGGTGTGGGGTCATCCCTCCTTGCCCAGTCCAAGGGTCAGCTCGCCCAATTCAGCGCTGTTTGCCGTGGGGCTGGGCCAGTCCCTGGGTCTGTGGGCCGGCCAGGACCAGCCAGTTGGTGGCAGGAGGCCAGCACAAGCCCGGGGCACGTGCCATGGCCTTGCGTAGCCGCCTCACATGTTTCCTTCACAGCCCAGTTCCCTGAAACCTTCCCCCACCAGTAGAGCATGGTGCTTCACAGAAATCCCCCTGGCACCCTTTCCAGAGCTCCCCTGTCGGAGAGGCACCCCAGTCCCACCAGATGCCAGGGGGATACCAGAGGCCAGCTCCAGTCCCACCCCCTCTCGGCACATCCCACACCACTCAAAGTCCTACCACCTGCTCCGTGGCACTCCTGGGATGCCCACCCTTCCTGTGAGCAGCAGGACCCACCTGCCACCAGCACTGGGCTCAGTGGGTTGCAGCAAGCACAGATGAGGGCTGGGATGGGTATGGGGAATGTCATCACCAGCATCAGTGGCCACCGTGGCACAATGGTGACACAATGGTGACACAGTGGTGACACAATGGTGACACAACGGTGACACAGTGGTGACACCATACCAGGGATGGGGATACAGGCCCCCAGCTGCCCTGCCGGCACTACAGCTGTCCCTGCGAAGGTCAGGCCGTGGGTGCCAGGCCACGGGCGGCTGCTCCAGCTCCGCCGGTTCTGCCCAGAGCGCTGCCCGCTCTCGCTGTGCCGCCGGCAAGGTCAGCGCGGCGCTACGGCAGCACCGGCCCCCGCCATCCCCCGCCGCCGGCCAGCCGCTCCCGGTTCCCACCGGCTGGAGGGACGGGCATGGTGTTGGTGACCCCACACCACCCACGCGGGACACGGCCGTCCCGTGACTCTGTGGGCTGGCGATGGCCCTGCCCGGGAGCACCGGGGAGCGCGGGGGCACCGGCGGCGAGCGCGGGGCGAGCGGCACGGCCGGACCGGTGCCCGACCGCCCTCTGCCGGCAGCCGGCGGCACAGCCGCGCCCTGCCCGCCCCCTGCCCGCCCCCTGCCCCCTGCCCGCCGCCTGACCCCACCCCCACCACCCCCGGACCGCTGCCCGCTGCA